>NC_135537.1:91012188-91336606 GCF_045843805.1 Urocitellus parryii | reverse complement strand
GATCTCTCTTTAAGACTGAACCATCATTCTTTTCTTCCAGCATTAGAATACTGAGGCATAGAGGACCAAGGATGCATACCAGAAGCAGCAGAGGCTAGATTATCAATGGCACATATGGGTGTGATGTGCCTTCCTCTTCTGAATTCCATCTCTGGAGTCATCTCTGCCTCTAAGCCCTAAAAAATTATAAAGCATCAATTGCTATCTCCTCAAATTGCAATCAATATGAGGAACTATGGCCTATCCTTCTTGGAGAACCCATTGAAAGAATGAGGATGTTAGGTAATAAAATGGCTTTGTGTTATAAACAAGCATTTTGAAGCCATTTACAAAAGTAACAGCAGATATAATATGGATATATGTGATGCATTATAGAGACTATTGTCTGTGTCCATCACATAAATGATTGTTAACATCCCCTGTTCTTTGGGAACACTCTAAAGTGCATAGCACACTGCGGTGCGTGATTACTTTTGGAAAATCATTCTGGTCACTGCAACTCTGATATTTTCAGATAAGGGAAAAGAATTTGCATACAAGCAGCTGAGTAATCAATTTTTTATAAAAAGATTTTATAAGCTATAATGAGTCATCTCCATAGCATGTAAGCAATTTTGAGGATGAGTCTAAATTAGTTTAAGAGTGGAAAGAAGAGATTTGAAGATATAATTGCAATTTATCATAGATTTTGCTTGCTCGCATTGGGATATATGTAGCCCAGCACCTTTTCATCTTTTTTCCCTCTCTTCCTCTGGGACTACAGAGGACTTGGTTCATGCCCATTCTTATCAGAAAAGTCATATATCTTTTTTGAATAAATGTGGAGCAGTGGTGTTCAACCAGGTGTGATTTTTCTCCTGAGTTACATTTGCTGTCTGGGGACAATTTTGGTTGTCACAACTGGAGGAAGATGTGGTGATGCCACTGGTTTCTACTGGGTAGAGATCAGGGATGCTGCAAAACATCTTATAATTCACAGGGAAGAACACAAAACTACCAAGCTCCAAGTGTGAATACTTCCAAATTTAGATACAGAGAAAATATTGCCCACCTAAGGCAAATTTAAAATGTGAAAAAATACCTACTATTAAAATGACCTAAAAAGTCATCAAAGTCATGTGACTCCCATCCCCAGTGGAACTCATCTTAGTCATTTGAATAGAAAACAAAGGAGCCATACAAACTGAAGGACAGACTTCTGATGAGGGCATCATACACCAGCATGTAAGGTTCTGAAGAATGCAACCTGGAGAGTTTCTTAGTGGCCACCAAAGCATTCCGTCCACTGTTAGCATGAGGTTGTCTCAGGAGTGTGGTGGTGTCCACCTGCAAGTGAGCTGGATCCCACTCAAATTGAGGTTCCAGTGTTGAGACTGCCAAGATCACTCTCACACCAAGAAGGTACAAAATGGTGGGCTACCCACATGGTGAGGCTTTCCAGAATCAGCAGCATCGCTGCCAATCACTCAAAAAAAAAAAATGGCTTGAGAGAGTTCTGGAGAGGAATCTGGCTTGAGATCATGGGGTGGTAGGCAATGGATTTTCTCTTGAGGATGGGACCTTGTGTGGAGGGAGATTCTTCCTATCAGTTTTTTCAGATGAGGGGCAGCAGACAGAAAGGACAGATGGAAATCCAGGAATCAGGGGTGCTTTACCACGGAGCTGTCCCCTAGTCCTTTATAACGTTTTTTTTTATTCTGAGACAGGGTCTTGTTAAGTTTCTGAGGCTGGTCTTGAACTAGAGAATCCTGTTCAGCTTCCCAAGTACTGAGATTACATGTGTGCACCACTGCATCTGGCAAAACTTTATCACAAGGGATTGCCTGGTCTGGCCATACAGGCGTCATGGTTCAGGGTAGTTTGAACAGACTTCCTAAATAACTCTGTATGTGTTATGGACTCATGGCCTAGGCATGGAAGTCTCAATAGTGATTCTGGCTGGCACCTGGCTGTAGACTTACTTGTGGCCACACTGGAATTACCTTCAATGCCCTGTGTTTCACGGAGGCTGTTCAGTGAAGGGGCACATACATCACATCAGACAGAGGCAGCTTCCCATACTGAGCCCCCTGCTCATCAGTGGTTACCTGGAACAAACCAGTGTTGTCTACTGGAGCCTCTTACCTTTAAAATAGAGATGTGGATACATTTGATGGGATTAAGGGACTTCAGACTGCTTAGTGGTGGAACATCCACTCATCATCACAGGAATCTAGTTAAGACACTGAAGCTATTTTACCTTATGAATATATGTGTGCACATGTGTGTATATATATGTTTTCTCTGTGTGTGGATCTGTGTGTCTGCGTTTATCAGTGTGTACTTATTTTTACTTTGCTGTGGGTCCCCTCCAGGTCATCTGTATTACCTCTTAGTATTTGGAGTGCCTGCCAAAAGCTGACCCTTGAGTAGTGGTTCAAATTATCCCAGCCCTCCTCACTGTACCTGATAGATTACTGGCTCCATGATGATGGTTCCTGGTACCTATGAGGCTGGGGTGAGGGATGGCAAGGGTGTAGGACTAGGGGCATGCTCTGATATCAAATGGAAAGCATGAGATCAAAGTTGCTGTCAGCCAGGGGCACAGAGACATGCAAAGGGCCTAAACAAAACCCAGAATGAGCAGCTCAGAGCTTTCCTTCCTCTCCACCCTCAGTCACATGGGGAGGTGTACATGCATGCAAAACTCTGATAAGAATCCTCCAGACCTGTTTTGTTCTCTCATCCCTACTCAGAGCCCAAACTATTAGTAATGGGTTCTCTGTTTGTGACGGATGACTGCCTGTCATGTTTTTATATACAGGTATTAATTTTCGTAATTACCTGTTGTCCAAATACTAATCTTGCAGGCACTAGCCTTTCCAAATTTACTCAGTCCTCTAGTCTTTCTATTGCATTTTATTTGATTGATTTAGTCCTTCAGTCTACATTTCATTATTGGTATTGACTCTGCTCACACAATGGGTAGACCATTGAGTAAAAGGCAAAATTAAATCTCCTATATGTGGAGGCCATAAATCATGCCTTGCTCGTTCCTTATTACAGTGCTTTGTACAGATTTCATATAATGAAGCCAAGAAATTCAGTTTTGTTCAAAATGATGCTGGATCTTATAGGTACAAAGTAGAGAATTCACTGCCATAAATCATAGACGAAAGCCCAGTCCTAACTTTTCCTTGTGGCCTAGTGAACTGGGGTTTGAGAGCCTCCTGGTACACCTCCCAGAATTCAATTTTATTGATGTACAAATGTATGATTAAGTAAATGATTTTTTAAAAATTAAAATAATCCCTTTTGGTCACTTAAAAATGTGGAAATATTTTTCAGTCTCTAGGAGATACATTACCTCGAATGTCGAGATTTAGGAAACCTGGTTGTGTGTGTGTCCTGGCTCGCCCATAACTCTCAGGTGTGAGTGGATCTTCCTCTACCTGCTGTTTTCATCAGAAGAAATGAGAAATGCAGGAAAAAACAGCATAAATAGAATGCTTCTGGGTTCAGGAGAGAATGCCAGGTAGGCTCCAGCTTGATAGTCTCTAGTGACTTAGGTGAAGTTTGCATTCCATGAGTCATCCTGACCCAGAGTCGGACATTTATCGATTAGCACAGATCAGCCAGTGTGATTGGAGAACATCACATAAGCAATGAGTCAGAGGTGGAAGAGATGAGATCTGAAGCCAAGCAGCTAAAAAAAATTAAAAGAGGTTGTAGGAAGCTGGAGAGGTGAAGAGGGGGCTAGGTTCTGATCACAAACATGTCACATGTGTGCGGCTCCTTTTCATGGACAATGGCTATCTGATCTATAATCGGGTCCACCTGTGTTAATGGGCAGAGGCACCATTAGGGTGGATAGATGTCAGTGGTGTGTGAACAATGCCTGCAGTCCACACTGTCTCCTACATTGTTGGCAATGTTACAATAAATTTTCAGAGGAATTGTTAGACCAGGCAAGTGGCTTATGTGTATGGACTGCAGGGGGCTTTTCAGGGGTGCCTCAACATAGGTAACTTCTGGATATTTTCACAAATCCTTTCTTCTTTTTTCTGGGAATTCATGCTCAGGTGAGAATATTAAGAGCATCTCATTGATTGAGGATAATGCTAAGTGCCTTTCATGGGTTGTGATCATTTCAGTTTTTTTATGCTATTTCTTCTCATTTCTTCTGATGAAAACCGTGAACTAGGCAGGCAGAGAGACACATGCACACCTGAGAGTTATGTGCTATCCAGGACACACACACACACACACACACACACACATGCCAGAAGCCAAGTGCCAATATCTCGGCTGGCACTGAATCACGAGCCACCACACAGCTTTGTAGATTCAAACAGCAATTCTTTATTCCCGATCTCACACCAGCCTCCACACGCGTTCAGGGGCAATTCCCAATATCTCCGATCCCAAATCCTACTCCACGAGGCTTTTTTCAAATCCCATTTGAATCTCACGAGAACTCAACGGGAACAAGCAGCAGGAACACCCTAATCCCAGCAGCAATAATCTTCAACCTCAACATCCCTAAAACTCCTATTGTCATGCCCTAAACCCAAGGACGGAGATACTTCCTGCAGGAATACACCCTAATCCTGGATCCACCCTGGTGATTGAGCAGGGTCACCTTTCTCAAACACACAAGCAAGGTCGCAGCAAATATCCAAGGCAAGTCCATTTAACATGGGGTACACTGGCAAGGATTATGATGCGTCATACCTACTTGGTAATGGCCCTCAGCACACACACACACACACACACACACACACACACACACACACATGCACCAATGGTTATCTAAATGGCAGCATTCCCAGTAATGTGTCTCCTGGAGACTGAAAAATATTTCCACATTTTTGAGTGACCCAAAGGAATTATCTTAATTTTTTTAATTTTAAAAATATTCTACTTAATTACACATTGGTCAATCAAATTTAATTTTAATTTCATTTGATAAAAATTTTAAATATTTAAATAATTTAAAAAATCTTTTTTAGTTAAAAGATGTTTTAATTCACTTAAACAATGTGCCTTTTTTCAGATCTCAGTCGTGATATATGACAATGCCTGTGGGAAGGGTTGATTATAGTCTCTTCTTTATGACAGAAGTGGTCACTGATCACCAATGATGAGGATTTAATTTAGGGCCCAAGGTGGTGATTCATGCCTCTAATCCTGATTGTTCAGGAGGTAGAGGCTGGAGGATCCAAGCTCCAGGCCAGCCTCAGCAACTTAGTGAAAACTTCTCTCCAAATACAATTTTTAAATGGTTGGGGAGGTAGCATAGAGGCAGAATGCTTCTGGGTTCAATTCCCAGTACACACACACAAAAGATTCCATTTAGGGTTTGACCTGGTCACTTTTTGTTTCATGAAAAATGAGCCTCAGTATAATAAAGGCAGCTGAAGTAATGAAGATCTTAAGTTCTGAACTTACACTGTTCCAGTACAAGGACCTTGGCCCTACAAAACCAATCCTGATTGTATTTTCCTCTCTCCAAGTAGCTTCTTTATATTTGCTATATAATCCCAGCTCCGGTGAAGATTTTTATTATTAAATAAATGAACTTTTAATATTGAGTGGCAATTAAGAAAAGATAACATAAACTAGGCTCTCAGTGGAATCTTTTTTTAAGAGCAACAGGGCATTATAATACCCTGGGTTATGTGTATGGAAAGGCACATCCAAGCTGTAGAGGATTTACAAAATACTTGAAATCCAGCCTTGTGGAATCAAAAAAAGCTGCCTATTTCTTATAGTGAAGTCAGAATTTTCTATAAAAATATAATCAAAGGCATACCCACTGAGACCTGGTAAGCAGAATAATTCAGGTTTAAGGATACCTGTCTCTTGGAGTTTTCTCTTTTGTGGGGGTTTCTTTGTGTGTATGCATGTGCATGCTTGTGGTGTCAGTTTATCCTTGATAGTATTTTCTTCCAAATTGACAGTATCTTTCTTTAACTATAACATATAAATTGATCTTTGTGTATAAAATATGCACACTTTTCCCTCCCCCATAATTTTGATTTTATTCAGAACAATTTAGAACATTTCATATGTTAAAAAAAAAATTGAGACTTGTTCCTGTCTACTACACTTAAAGTGCTTCATAATTTCTGCTTTATTCTTGATTCTTTGTACCTCATATAGTTCGAGAGAAGCTGCTATCTATCTTTTCAGTTGATTGCCTTTGAATGATTTCTTCTCTTCCTTCACCATAAATTGTTCCACATTTTTTGAAAGAGAGCCTATATTCAGTTTCTAGGTATCAGTAGACAATATGCCATTCAGCTGGGGGCTAGGCTGCCTGCATTTGAACCCTCGCTGCTGTACTACTTTCTGGCTCCATGACCTTGAACTTGAGCAAGTTGCTTTACCTCTCTGAACCTCTAACAGACTATAAAATGGCTCAGTGACCCCCAAATCCCTACAGAGAGAATACAGGTGGACCGCCAGCACAGATCAAATGCTTAAGTTAATATGAGTTATTATTAGCATCTGTTGCAAAGATTAATGAGAGAAATATCTAATAGTTAAATATAAAAAGTTTTAGTTTGATGGACGAAATCTTTGTACATACTCTGCTGCATGTGTATCGGCTGTTCACCTTTTGAGACTTGCTGTTGTCAGTGAGGGGAAGCTGAAAGGCAGGCAGTAACATGAACAGAGCTGGAAGACCTGTTTCCAGGGAGACACCTGGCCTCATCATGCTTACGCCATATTCTCAGGCTGGGAGGAGGAAGGGGCCAGGAATGGGGTGGGGTAGATAGCTAGGTCTCTCTGGATGAGTCAGCTCTCTGGGGGGTTGAAGCTTCTTGGAAATGACAACTTGCAGAAACATGCAGGGTACCAACTGTGGTCCACAGGAAGCACCTCAGAGTCAGGGCTGCACTGAGCAAGAGGAGAAGATAGCCCAACACACTTTTAAAAAAAATTTATTGATGGCTTGGTCCTTCACATTTGAAGTTTGTTTAAAGAGGCAGAACCAGAGTTATAGGGCCAGCACTTGAAGCAGAAAGGGCCACGTGTCACCCTTGGCAGAGGAGATAATAGGAACACAATATTTCTAGTAGATGGGGCAGGGTTACAACTGAAGAGGACAGATAGGATGCCACCCAGGTACTGTGTGGGGGAAGTCACAATCATGATCTTTTCAAACAAGGAGAAGCAACAGAGACAAGGCATCGGGAGGCACCCAGTGCTGGTGATCAGGCACCATTTTGCTTGAAGGTAAGTGAGCAGGGACACAGAGGCAAGGCTGCCTGGGCATGGTGACTCCCTGGCACGCCTCCCTGCCACATAGGTCTCCTGTTCACATTTTGCTCTTGTGCCTTGCGGCCCTTGAGACTTCGTTCCCTGCTCCAGTTAGCTCTTCTCTCCTCACTTGCTTCTCAGTATTGACAGTCACAGCACTCATCAGCCTTAGCAGTTTTCCCCAAGGCCTAGAGATCTGGGCTTGCCTGGCAGAAGGCCTCTTCCCAAGGGCAGGTAGGCCTCAGAAATCATCATGGCAGTTCTGCAGAAGTTGCCAAATGGGACCCAGTGGTCACTGAACAGAGACAGCAGCAGCTGTACTGCTCCAGGAGAAAATGAGTGGATAATTATCAGGACCAAGGTCAAAAGGGCCGAGGGGGCTGGTGGTATAGCTGATAGGTAGAGCTCTTGCCTAGCCCATGTGAGTTACTAGGTTTGATCTTCAGCACCACATAAAATTAAATAAATAAATTGGTGGTAGTGCATGCCTGTAATCCCAGAGGCTCGGGAGGCTGAGACAGTAGGATTGTGAGTTCAGAAAAGTGAGGTGCTAAGCGACTCAGTGAGACCCTGTCTCTAAATAAAATACAAAATAGGGCTGGAGATGTGGCTCAGTGGTCGAGTACTCTGGAGTTCAGTCTCTGGTACCCCCATAAATAGATAGATGGATAGATGGATGGATGGATGGATGGATGGATGGATGGATAGATAGATAGTATTAATTTCATCTACAAATGAAAATATTATAAAAAATACAAAAAATAAAAATCCCAGGTAAAGAAGAACTATCACCTCATTGTCTCTTTATGGTCTCTCTAATAGCCATGGTGACCTCCCTAATTTGGCAGCCTTGTCCATTGAGGTGTCTAACAGGATAACTAGGAGAGAGACAGAATCCACACTGGGAAAGTCTGGGTATAGGGATGGGAGGAGCCTTGTAGTTTGTAGGAGACAGCAAAGAGGGGGAGGAGGAGGAGAAGAAGGAGGGGGAGGAGGAGGAGGAGGAGGAGGAGGAGGAGGAGGAGGAGTCTCTTTTCTTTCTTTCCATATCTGGCTGTCAGCTCAGGTTCTGAGCTAGGGACTTGCCTGGGCTGCAGGAGCACAGGGGGAGGTGACACAACTGTACAGTGAGACCTAATGAGCAATACTGTACTCCCTCAGGTTTAAGGTTCCCTAAAGGAAGGTGGACCAGGCAAGGTCATGGAGGAGAGAAGAGATCAACATTCTGGGAATTCAGATGCGCTCCTGCAGGGCAGGCAGAGTAGACGAAGCAAGGTGCAGGTAACAGAAAGCCCAGAGCAAGGCTCCACAGAGGGCAGCAGTGAGCACAGCTGTCTGGAGGAGCCTTTCTGTAGCCCATATGCCACATCCATCAGCAGAAATGATCCACTGAAAGACAGAGGCCTGGTGACCTGCCTTTGTGAAGGGAACACCTCTCCCTTCTCCCTTGTACCTCAGCAGCAATGGAGAAAGAGCAGGGGGAGAAAGGAAGAAGAAAGGAGGAAGAAAAGAGCACACTGAGGGTGGGATGCTGAAGACAGGAGGAGACGAGGGTCCAAGGGTAACAGGCAGGCTTCATCTATGTGGCTGGGATGAGACTCTCTTAATAAGTGGATGGAAGTTAGGAATTCAAACTAATGCTGTTTTGAGACGAGACACCTGATTAAGACTCCAGGTGCACCAGGTTCTCTTTGCAAGACACATGAATCACAGCACCATCTCAAATCTGGGTCATAACGTGGGAAGAGAAGCAGGTATCTTTTGCTATAATCTCTGTGAAGTTACTGGGTTGGGTTTGCTAATTTCACTTTGGGTTATTTTAACTTCATCTTTTCTGGGCCATTCTTCCTTTTTATTTTAATGGGTCTTCTTATTACCCTCACCCACCTTGGTCAGTTGTCTTTCCAATAATGAGTGAAAGAGAAAAAGACTGTCCAAATGTGAGTGCAGGTGCATGTGCATCCTGGTGGAGGGCCTGCTGTGACCCAGGGTTTATCCTAGTGCCTTGTTTCCTCAGCATGTTTCAGAAGCTTATTTCATGTTTTAAAAAAGAAGACCTATTACCTAAAGCACTAGCCCATCCTTTGAGGACATAATCCAACTTTATAAACAGCCTAAACTTCTTCAGCTCTCTTTTGGGCCATTCCTTCTCCTCATCTTTAGGAGAGGTGGCAGGAAAACCTGAGTTCCCACCTCCCGTCAGGCTTTGCTGCTAGCTCATCACGCTCAGGCCTTGTTTCCAGGTGGAAAATCTCTAGTGTTGATCCAAGGGAGAGGAATCTTATTCATCTGTCACATTCTTGATTTTCCCTTCCAAACCTGCTCCATGTTTTCCTGGCTCTGTATACCAGAGCCAGTATCTCAACATCTTGCTCCATTTCTAAGTCTTCCGTTTCTAAGACTGAAAGACTCTCATGAGTGACATGTATTTTCCTGTTATCAGTGATACATAATGAGACAAGGTTCCCAGAACTGCTCTTGTTGAGATACTGTTAGAAACAGCACAAGAAAACTGCATATCATGTGAAATCCATGCATAGATGATCAATGCATGGACAGTTCTCCCTCCTGTCCTTGATTTCATCCCAGTTCTGTGATGAACTGTATTTCTGCAACCTCTGACTTCATTCATCCACCATAAGTGGATTTGCTGCTTTGAGCCCCTGCCCACTTTTTCAGCTTCACCAAGGTTGTTGCTCTGTTTCATTCTAAATCCAAAGATTCAGACCTCCTCGATCTGGTGGAGCTGCAGATGACCAAAGTCCCTCCCCTCTGGCCCCTGCATGCACCATCTTGGAAATGTTTAACATCACTGAAGCTAGAACACCATGGAAGGGAAGAGCTACCTGAGTTGAATGAGATCCTCAGTTGACTTATTTTAAGTGTGGGAAAATTCAGGACGTACTTGATTACGGATGGAAAAATCAGATTCTGGATGGAAGAAGTGTGTCTTTTTACCCAGACTTTACCACAGATGTTTTGTCTTCTCTCTTCCTTACTAGGTATACTTTGTCATCATAAATGTTTACAGATTTTCAAGAAAAGCTGAGTAAGTGATGGTTATATGATGTCTCTCCTGCTTTTATAGCCCCTGTGCACTTCTAACCAAACCCCACGTGTAAGGGGGAAAAAAAAAAAAAAACGTCTATTTTGCTAAAAGCTCTTTAAAATTCAAATTGTTCTTCTGCACTTACAATCATTTTTAGTTTATTTGCCTCTTGCATAACAAGTGAAACCCTGAGTAGGCATTAACTCTTTTGTTGTTTGCATTTAGTTATATGAGATGGGATATGGGATGCTTTGGGTATTTCCTGTAGCTCTGTACACATTGTTTTCCATTTCCAAGACTGAAAGCCTCCATTACTGAAATGCATTTTCCTGTTATCAGTAATATATAAGGAGTCAAGGTTCCCAGAACTGCTCTAAAACCTTGTTTGCATGTTCCCTGGACTCTAGCAGCAGGTGAACCATAATGTCATATCCAATATCTATGTGTAGCTGGGGACCAGCAAGGAGAATTCCAGTAGGAATGCCAGGAACCGTCCCAAGCGCTGTCCCCAAACAACTTCCTTATGGGCTTTGGAGTGGCAGTGGGGACCATCCTTGCCACCATCCACAGGTGATGCTGCCTCTTGGCTCGGGCTGGGCAGGAAGGCAATGAAGACAAATGAAGAGGGGCAAGGACACAGCAGCAGTGTCCTTACCAGGAGGGCTTAGTAAGCTCTGAGATTGTGTGAGCCAAATGGAGAGAGGGGGGTTGGTGGGGGGCTGAGTGTCAGCTCCCATGGGCACTGCCCTTAAATCCCAAGGGAACTTCTCAGAGCTCACTGGAAACCCTTCACTTGATGTGCCTAGGTAAACCACTGTCCTTCCTATCACTGCCGTCACAGCTTGGAGGCCAGTTCTCTCAATCCTGTGCACTGGGGAAGAGAACACCACCTACCAGCTGTTCCCTGTCCTCTTCCATGTGATGCACACACTCTGGATTTTGATCTTATGTAGATTTTTACCTGTTCATAGTTGATGGAGAAATATGGCAGGAATATAATGCTTCCTTCCTAGATACCACCATGTTTTTCTCTTATATCATAAAGACAAATAATATCACCCAGAAGTGACAAAATGTTGGCTTGTGCAATTGGCAGGTTTCCCTTAGGCTTTCTCAGAGTTCCCTTTCCTTTTCCAAGGAGCTCTTCCCTCTGGAGGCTCTAGAGGCCAGAGCCTTCCAGGGGTCACCCAGCTGCTGTAGTGTCCGTTGTGCAGGTAGATGTGCAAGATGAGACTGAATCTGTGCAGATAGTTATTGGAGAATTGCCCGATTTTCTGCCCCCCAGACTAGGGTTACTTCCTCATGGTCTGTTTGTATGACACCAAAGGAGGACAGATTTCTCTTTGAAGGGAACATTCTATCAAGAGGCAGGTTCACCCATCCCCTCTCTGCATCATCTATCTGCAATGTATTGGCACCCCACATTTGGTTTTCATACTTTATGATTTTATGTCAGTTTTTATTTTCTTGTTAAAAGCTTCAGTTATCTCTGCATTTTAGTAAGAACCCATGGAAGAAACTCTCCTTGAATTATAATCTCTATTCACTATAAGGTTGTATTTCACCCAGAATCAAGGGAACAATGGAAACACTGTGAAAGTTCCTGTCTCACCCATGTAAAGCTGTGTAGCTCCAGATCCAGAATGGTCTGGACATCACATAAGGTGTTACAGAATCTTCTCCAGCCTCCGTCAGTCCCCACCTGTTTGCCTCAGACCATCTTCACAGAGTCTCCGCTTCCTCTATCATATCTCCTCTCTTTCTAACCCTTGTGCCTGCCTTAGGCCCACTTAGACAACCAGAATAATCTTCCCATCTCAGAATTCCTAACTCAACCACAGAATCAAAGTCCCTTTAGCTGCGTAAGGTGACATATTCACAGGTTTCAGGAATGAGGATGTGTGCATCTTTAGGGGAGGAGAATTACTTCACCTACCATCTAAGTCTTGTCCAACGAGGAGAAAAACTTAGGTACTTTGGTAGTAAAAAGAAGTTAGAATTTGTAGTCTTCTCTCCCCTGAAAAGTGCTAGAAAATATGGGGTATGTATGTTTACCTTTGCTGATTTTTTAAAGACCTGGATAGAGTCTCAGAGGAGGCAGAACCATGATCATGGAGAAAGGTTTGGGTTTAATTCATGTAGTGAGGAAGGAGCAGATAGAGGATGGGGGGTACAGTGCAGGAGAGGTGTGGAGGAGAAGCAGGGCAGGGTAGGGGTGCTCTCCTGCAGGAGATCGGAGGCCATGTGCTGAGGCCAGTTTCACGGTGGAGAAGCTCCATTTCCTGAGCCTAGTTTATGTCATTATAATGGCCCTTGTGCTGAAGAACTGGAAGTTACTCAAAGTGAGAATGGAAACAGGCTCTTCAAACACAAAAGGTCTATTTTCATATCTGGCTGTGACCCATGTGCATCACCCATACAGTGTGCAGTGAGTTTGCACAGGAGAGGGTGACAATGGTGGCAGAAGCCAGTTGTAGTTGTGCACATGAAACAAAGCCCCTAGGATCCAGCAATTCTGAAACAAGATAAGACGCAGGTGCTAGCCATAGCTCTACTAACAAAGGAAGTGGCAGAGGCAGGTTCCTGGTTCACAGCCCCTCTCTGCACAGACGACCTATTTGATCAGACCAATCAGCTATTCTGGCTTTACTTTTTAGATCATTAGGGTCTAAATATACTGGGACTCCCTACGGCTCTGACAGTATCCAATATAGTTCAAGCTAATAAGAAAGCTCAATAGGCACCAGGGGTTTATAGGGCTATCATCAATCTGGAAAATTTCTTTTTTTTCCAATCCCAGTTTCTGAGAAAAAGTCAATCTCAATTTGTCTTTACCCTAAAGACCATAAAATACATTTTAACAGTTTTCACACAAGCTATGTTAACTCGTTTAGCCATGGCAAAAACTTCATCAGAGAGACCCAAACGTAGTCATGTATGATATACGGGCTTGATGACATGATACTTATTGGGCTTATAAAAGAGAAGAGGAGGGCTGGGTTTGTGGCTCAGTGGTAGAGCCCTTGCCTACCATCTATGAGGCACTGAGTTCAATCCTCAGCAAATAAAATAAGTAAATTAAACAAAGGTCTATCACAAAAAAAGGAGAGAATGCTGATAGAACTGGACTAGCTGACCCATGTGGCAAGCTGGGGTGGGCTGGCCAGTCCTGCAGAACTATGAGGCTGACCCAACAGGGCAAATCTGAGGAATCAGAAATGTTTCTCAACTGGTTGAAAAAAATTTTCCTGATGCCTCTCTGAAGTGAACACAGAACATAACACTTGCTATAACTCCCTGGATTCTAGAGAAAATATATTTTATATTTAGGAATATGATTAAGTTCTATTGGGGAAAAAAAGGAATGAAAATAAAAAGAAAAATCTAGAAAAATCATGAAAGAAAATAAAGAGAAAGGGAGGGAGGAAAGAAAGGAGGGAAGGAGGGAAGAATGAACGATTGTTGAAGGTGGTCCCCCAAATAAAAAGGTCTCAAGGACCACAGTGGGTAAGAATATTGGACACATTCTTGGATGTCTGTGATCCCAAAAGTCCTTCAACTAAACATTGACAAATATCCAAAAAGACTGACATCTATGGAAAAGCCCCTATAGGCAGCAGAGAGATAACTTTGAGGTTTTGAGCAGGTCATAACCTTACCTTGCTTCGCCATAAGCTGTTTACCTTTTAAAAGGTGATCGGTGGCTTTCTGTTGGGCACAGATAAAGAGTGTTTGCATTCTAAAGGAACATTGGAGGCCTGGACCTCTTGGTAGACCTTGGAGAGTATAAGGAAACATTGACATTGAAAAGGGCCTTCCTTGAGACTCTCTGATTAAATGCAGAGATTTGCTCATAAACTTAAATTGGGCTGAAAGGCCAGAGGTGTCCAGTAAGTGCATGAACAGGAAGACTGTACCCACGTGCCCCACTGCCCTTTCTGCTGCTTTGTCCTCTTCTGCAGTAAAAACCTAGTGCTGCCTTATACTTCTTACCAGAACAGTGAGGAGACTTGCAGACAAAGCAGGAAATGATGAGGAAGAATGCTTCTGGGGGATTTTTGAGAAATACTTTGGGAAATCTACCTCCTTTCATCCTGTTTTATGGAAAAGCTAAAGACAGGAGAATAAAAAGCAAAGCCAAAACACCAGAGCCATCTTCCCAGGAGGCCAGGTTGTATTCTTCCGCATGAACTGTCTGAAGTGGTATTAGTTATAGTGCCCAGTTATTACCTATGTAGATACGGTCACCAACCAGTGTGCAACCTGACCCTTTGGGAGGACTGTTCCTAATTTTCCTCATTGAAATTATCTGAAAAGGGGGTCATTTAACATGGACCTATAGTTAGTGACCAATGGTTGGGCCATTGAGTAAAGAAAATGGACAAAGAGCAATGAATACCCTGTTCTTGGTACTTCTTTATGCAAAGCAGATACTGAGGTTACCTTGGTCCTGCCAGATTTAGATTTGCTCATGTCATTTTAGATCATCCAGAAGCCAAGTAACTCCTACTGGTTAGAACAAGAGAGGATGATACATAGGTCCTGACCGTGCGGACACAGAAGTCTGGGCATCAGAATGCGTGGGTGCTGTAGCCCTCTGCTGTTGGCACCTGGGCTGTTAAAAGCAGCTGCCCTGTTCCCTGGAGAAGGCTCAGGTTTCACTCATGAACACATAACCTGACAACCTATAACCCATCACTGCCTACATATTATCTCCCTATTGCCACTGTAACAGGTTACCACAAACCCAGGAGCTTAATTACAGTATGAACTCATTACCTTATAACTCTGGAGCTCAGAAGTCCAGAGTTGGTTTCTTTGGGCTGAAATCCAGCTGTTAGCAGGATTGTGCTCATTATGGAGGTTCCAGGTAGAATCTGTTTACTTGTCTTTCCCAGTTTCTGGAGGTTTCCTGCACTCCTGGATTCATGGCCCCTTTAATCTTCCAGGCCAGCAGCAGCTGGCTGATTGAGTCTTCCTCATGCTGTTACCTTTTAGATTCTAAACGTCTGTCTCTCTGTATGGCATCAAAAGGAGCTTTGAAGTTCCACGAGGCCCCTTGAGACCTTCCTGGGAAAATTCTTCATTTTAAGGTCACCTGATAGGCAGCCTTCATTTTCTCTGCAACTCAGGTCCCCGTTGCCATGTGGCACACATGAAATTAGGATGCAGACATGTTATAGGCTGGGAAACCTGGGAAGTGCCACCTCTGATTGAAGGTGCCTCATTACCCCTGTTCTATGGGGCTGTCTTCCCTCAAATAAGGTTCTGGATTCTTTTCCACTGACAGGATTACTCCCTGGCTAGGTGCTTGACTGTGTTGTATCAATCCTTTTCACCTTTATGACCACACAACCTAAAAGAAAATGTGGTGAGCACCTTCCAACTGTTGTTATGGAAATCCCCTTTTAGAAGTTTCAGTGTAAATCAGAATTTAAATTTTGGCATTCAAACTTGCCATTTTCCCACCCTGTGAGTATATCTATATTAATAAATACCTTACATTTTTTTCATATTATCTTTTAGAGAAACCAAAACTAAAGTTTTCCCCTTTTTTTGCTAATTTTTCAGGCTTTAGATTTAATTTTTCAGCAATGAACACATGAAGAAATGAATCAATAGATGATAATTTGCTTTGCAATTCAAATTTTTCTATTCTAATGTCTTCCATCCAGAAGAGTGACAGAAAAATGTGAAGATTTTGAGTTATGAATAATCTTTTTATTCTGACTTTTATCTGTCTCTTTATCTTTTATCCCAAGTATAACTAATGGAAATTGGATATTTACCTATAGGCTTAGGTGCTACACTGTTTCACCTGCTTTTATATATTTTTGCATTAAAGATCTGCATATCTAAAATTAGCTAATATATTCAGCGTCGGTCTCTGTCAACAAGATGCAGGTGTACACAGTACAGAAGCACTTTATACAGAGTGTTGGCTTTTACTTGTGGGAAAGATTACTCACTCTGCATGAAATGAAAAGACAGCTCTAAGAAAAACATTTTCTAAGTGTATAAAATGTTTGCCTGGACTAGTGCCATTATATTCATGGCTGCCTAATAGTCTAAGGTAACATGTCTTCTAAAAGGTAGACTGTGCAAACCAGCCCTATTATAAAAATTCAGAGTCCAAAGTCAAAACTTCATTCATCAAAAGACAGTATTGAATTCCTGCTGGGTGCCAGGCACTCCCTCTGTTTGGGGGTGAAAGAAGAGAGTCAATAGATAAGATCATGAAGTATATGAGGTGATAAATTGGAGCTATGGCAGAATCTAGAGCAGAGGTGGACCTGGAGAGATGGTATGTGAGGTGGTGAGCTCTTGTGGATACTGATCAGGCTGAGTGGAGACTGTGGGATAGAAAGGAAGTCACACAACAGACTCAGGCCACACTGGGTGGCTCAGCCACCTCCAGACAACCAGAGAAAGGAAGCCAAATGCCATTCAGAGAGCAAGATGGGAGAACAGAGGTGGAAGTAGAGAGAAGGTGGTCAGGTCATGCAGGACCAAAGGCCAAGGCTAATGGTCTTCTGGATGTGGTGGTAATCATTAGAGGATTCTGAGGAGTCTGGTTATACATGCATTTTTTAAAAAATAAGTGATTACTGTGTGAGCAGAATTTAAAAATAAAACAAAAACTTTCCCCCTACATCTCTGCTTCATTATGGGTCCTTAGCATCCACCTAGCTGTTAAAAATTGAGCATATAACCAATATGCAGTTGGACACATATTTGAAGACTCTTGAATTAAAAATGCAAACTATTTTATAGACAATATCATGTAGACAATATTTCTTTAAATTCACAATTTAAAAAGTAGTAAGGAAAAAACCTGTTGTAAAAAAAACTTGAAATTTCACACATTAGAGGTTTTTAAAGAGTTCATTGATAAGCTATGCCAATGGATAAAGTCTGAAAATAGGGTAAAATCAAAGCATTTATTTATTTGAAATGTGAGTTGTAACCATTTAATCTGGTAAACTCCAGAACAAAAGATCTTTGAGCTGAGGTTATCGTTGAAGAAATAACAGCCTTCTCCACTTCTGTAACTGTTTTACTTACTCAAAAGTAGCAACACTTTCAAGCAGGACCTTTGACACCACCAGTCATGGGTTACAAAACAAAGAAAAAAATGCTACCAATTTAGCTTTTTTGTTTCTGTGACTAAAAGACCTGATAAGAACAAATTAGAAGGAGGAAACTTTTGTTTTGGTTAGTGGTTTCAGAAGTTTGGTCCTCCATTGCTCTGAGCAAGAGGTGAGCAGAGCATCGTGGAAGAAGTGTGTGTCAGGGGAAAGCAGCTCAGAACATTGTACCAGGAAGTAGAGAGCACTCTGCTCACCAGGGACAAAATACACAACCCAAAGGCACGCCCCCAGGACACCTCCTTCCAGTGTGCCATCCAGTGAATCCATATCAGAGAATTAATGGACTGATTAGGTTAAGGCTCTCATAACCCTATCATTTCACCTCTGCACAGTCTTTCATTGTCTCGAATATGAGCTTTTGGGTAATACCTCATATATAAGCCACCACAGTTTTAAATTGAAAAAAAAAAAAAAACAAAGAACAGAATGAATGCTATTTTGGTGAGGGGAGACAGAGACCTTTCTTAAATGAATTTGTATGCATAATACATACATGCATAGCATTGTACCATATGTATGTGTATTGAGTTACAGACATGTATAATTTAATACTGTGGGCTTTAAAAATCCTGGCAGAGTTGTTATGCTGTGAGGATCGCCACGGAAACCTTCCATGTGATGCCTAAACTAAAACCTCCTTCTTCATTAAGAGATGACACAGAGGTTGGGGATGCACTGCAGGACACTTGATGGAATTTCTGAGTACATAATTTTTAAAATTTCAAAGGTTACAGCTGTACCAAACAAGTTTTTTTCTTATTAAAGAAAGATCCAAGTGTCACATAAATGTTCTTCTTTGGCTGATGGACAAAATGAAAAGTGAATAATATTTAATCAACTGAGCAACACCATTGAAAAAATCATTTCAAGATGCCATGTTACAGATGGATTTCCCTGGAAGACACTTTCGTTGTGTTCAGTAGAAACATGGGAGAAAATGAGGTTGACATGTTCCAGTTTGTAGGTCCTCAAAAAAGCTGGTCACAGTGGTTGAGTCTGGCAGCCTTTTGGAGAGCCCAGTGATTTCCCCTGTGGTTGAGCTCCCGCTTTCTCTCTCGTCTAGTCTCCGGGATTCCCTCTACCTTCTCAGTCTGGGGACAGAGCTTCCTGGAGGAATCGCAGAGGGCTCCACTGTTATCTTATTGGGACTCAGAGCACTGGGCTATCAGAATAAAAAGAAGAAAAGTTCATTTAAACAAATGATTAAGAGGTGTAGAAATGCCCATGTTCATTTTATAATATTAATAAAATCCTACATCTCAGGAAGAAAGTCAAAATGTTTAATATCTGACATTACATTCCACAGTGTCTTATTTTGAACCATCTCTCAAATTCATTCTGTTGCCTCTATTGCCCAATGCCCCATGTCATTCCTTTGCTCAGAAGCCACATGTGGCTGGCTAGGCGTCCTGTCACCTCTGATATTTTCACATTAATGTGCTTTTGGGTACCATTCCCATCCTGCCCTCTTCCCAGCATCCTGGACACTCCCTGCATCTGCCTCTGGGGGGGGGGCGCTGTGTGCAGGGAGGCGGCTTTCTTCATGTGGCCTCCCACTTCTCCAACCTTCCACTTCACCTCTGTTCTCCAAGCCTTTGGGCATCTGGGCTACAAGAACCAGGGGCTGCTGGCCAAGGAAGTTCTCTGTTCACATGTCTTATTCTTAATCTCTGTGCTTTTTCTTTGAATTTGCCACATATCTTGAATTCTGCTCCATTAATTGTTCAAATCTGATTATTAAAACCAGATCTTTTAGTAAATTTAGGGGACAAGAAGATACACCCGTGCCTAGTAGTGATGCCCACCCTTTCCTCCAACCCTACCATATGTGCACCCCACTTCAAAGTGTGGACCCACTGTAACCCAAGCATTTTGTGGTTTCAATGGTATGCTCTCTGTTTTCAGATTTCTGAGTAATTAGTTATGCTCTACACTATGGTCATTATTTCAGGTCATTATTTCCCCCAGAAGTAATGACCCACCCCAGTTCCTGCAGAGGCTGATTTGGTGATTTCCCTATGGACTTTAGAGCACCTTATTTCTTCCTTCACTAAACCATGGTTTCCTCAGAACCATGGACTGCTGCTTAATGAGTATTATTTTAAATCCCCAAAATTAGAATTTTTTTTTCCTCAACCAAAGTTTAATCCTCCAAGTAATGGCTATTAGTGCAACAAAGAAAATACATTCCCATGACATATAAGATAACTTCATAACCTAAAATATAAAGACAAAAGGATGTATGCATAATAAGAAGGCATTTTCTATCATGTAATTCATATAACCAAGGAAATTTTAGATTGTAAACAACTCTTGTAGGCTTAATAAAAGTCTTTCTTGGACTTGGATTTTCTTTTTTAAAGGTGTAATTTAAAAATAAGTGTGCATACAAAAGTTTTCTGTACACATCTGTCATAACCCTTTGGTGAAATATATTACTTTTACCTCAGAACTCATTTTTTATAACTATGGGCTAAGACACAAACCAATTTCTCTATTATTGCCATTTCTATATTTAGCATAATTTTATACCTTTGAAAGATGTTATTTTTTCATTTTACATGAACAAAAGAATAACAATTTTTAAAGTGTGTGCTTTGGTAATGCCAATAAAATATAAATTTAAATGAAGGGCCGTGTCTTTCATAAGTGCTTTACCATCTGTCTGTAAACCAGAACTACTTTTGTGATGACCACCAGGGCTCATGTTCATTTAACATGAAGGGCCAAACACCAGGGTCATTCATGATTCCTTTCTTTGGGTCAGACTATAGTTACCATCCTATCTGTCCAACAGATGTGGAATTTGACCATATTTTGTTGCCCATCTCCCCATCAGTCTGTTGGAAAGCCACTGTGTATTCCTCATCTGGATGCTCTCAGTGGCCCTACCTGGTGCCCAGTCTGTCTTCCACAAGGCAACAGTCTTAGAACCAGTGAATTAGGGTGACTCTGATTACTATCTTCCCAAGCGCAAACCCTGGTGATGACTGACAGCCTTAGATCCAGCTCTACAGGCTGCCCCATCTTGCCCCTCTCAGGCCTCCCCACCTGCTCCAGCACCCTAGCCTCCTGGCTCCTCCCAGTGACCCGCCCTCTGACATCCTCTATCATTTCTATCATTCTTCCATGCCCTTGGGTTTCTGCTCAAATGTCCCCTGGCCCAGTCCCCATGCTCATCCTCTTTTCTTGCTGTTTCTTTGTGGTTCTCATCACTGGACAACACAGGTGTAGAGCAACCTGAAACTATATATTTTAATTTGGCTGATCTTCTTTAAGGAAAAAAAAAATGTAAAATGTTGAATAGAAAATTTCTGGTTGTCTTCTAAATAAAGCGGTCTCTGTTTTTCACTATTAAAATGGCCTATTTGTTGTTTCTTTGCTAGTTTCTTGACTGAATTGTGGGCTCTTCCATGGATATAGTATCTCTTTAGAAGAGGGCTTAGCCTTGCACCCTCCTGTAAAAGTGCTCAAGAAGCATTTGCCAAATAAGCTTCTGTCCAGCTCTTGCAAAAATGAAAGCTCTGGGGGCTGTTCAGGCTTCTTTTACTCACATTCTGAGGTAGATTAAGACTTTTCAAGTAATTAGGTTATATATATCCACCGAGTAGGGTTTGTGCTTTCAGAATTTATGTGAGCTCATTCAAACTTCTCTTAGGTGTTGAGCAACATGAATTTAGCTATACTAATATTTAAAATCATATCTTTTCCATATGAAGGGATAAAATTTGTAGCTTAGTATTTGCTAATCTAAAAAAAATTAGAAGACTGATAAATTATTTTTTAAAGTAAGGCCAGAATTAGAGGAGTATTTTTTTTTTTGGTCTGCACCCTGTTGCTGGATGAAAACACACCCCAAGTTCAACATGTCAGTATGATCTCCTCTAAGGCTGTGCTGGCATCATGTTCAACCTTTCCTTTCAGGATACCTAGCAAAGCCAAAGCTGGAACAATAGCTTTTATATGTAGACAGTTATTATTTTTGGAAATACCTTGTTTCCATTAGTGTCTGTGTTTTGGGCTCTTTGTTCATCCTGGAAGTCATACTGATATTCCTTAAACTTTGGCTTTATTTGATATATTTCTTCGTAAACTCTTGCAATACAACTTCTTGATGAGCTTTTCATGTAATTCATGCCTTCACTATTAGCTTGCAAGTCTGCTTTTTAATCACACATTGGGTCCTAAATGCATTAAGCTCTTTTTCCTGGTCATCCATTCTTTTCCACTATGCCATCTAAACTCTGCATCTGCACCATGATGTTTTAAGTATTAAGACTTCTGTAATATCTATATTTGAGATAAAATAATCCTCCTTTTGTTCTTTTGTATTGAAAAATTTTTAGTTTTTATTGAGGGCTCAAGATTATATTGAAAGTTGGAATCACTTCATCATGATCCAAAATATCCCTTTGAATTTTGATTGAAAATTGTGTTGAAACTATAGATAAATTTTGCAGCCTTTTCAATATCTATTCTTTTCATTCATGAACAAGCTATTTTATTTTACTTAATGTGCGTGTTTATATTGCTCAGTAAAGCCCTCTACTTTCATTCATATAGATTCTAAACCTCTTTGGTAAAGAGTTTATTCAGTGACAAACTCATGAGTAATCAGGAAAATGCCAATTAAAACTAAAAAGATATATTGTTTTTCATCCAATAGATTGGGAAAATTAAAAGAACTTAATGTAAAATATCAGCAGGGTGGCTCTTATTCACTGCTGGTGAAATGTAAATTAGTACATCCTTTTTGGCTACATCATTATGGTCTACCAAACATAAACATTTATCTCAGACAAACTTTTCCACTGTGCTTGCAAATTTACACAGCACCATGGCTGTTCTAAGAAAAACTGGAAACAAGTAGGTATTTATTATGAAACTAGATTAAAAATCACTGTGGTATGCTCCTACAGAGGAGACCTTCCCAACAGTAAATGTAAGTGAACAGGTTTCTTTGTTTTGGTAAATATCATTCATATATTGAGTAAAGAGGGGCTGGGGTTATGGCTCAGAGGAACAGTGCTCCCTTGCATGCGTGAAGCACTGGGTTCAATCCTCAGCACTACACAAAAAAATAATAAAATTTTTAAAAAAATGATTAAAGAGAAATGAGTGCAGCATGACACTATTGACATAGAGTTTTAAGAACATAAAGCCATTTTGTAGACACTTAGTTAATAAGGCTCTGCAGAGAGGGTTTTAGAGTGCAGCCTGGATTTGGGTCTAGGCTCAGCTATCTGCTGGGTGTGACATTATAGATGATGCCATCTCTCTGTGCCTGGGTTCCTTGTCTCTAGAGTATGGTTATGAACTTTTTGTCTATCATGTTCACAGCCAATAATGGCCCCCATTTGTCCCTCACTATGTACGTTCATTTATCCTGAGTACTCAATCTTTTTATCTGTGGCTCTCAGCAATATGTAAATATCCATTTCTACCTTCTCCTAATGTTTTTTGTTTTATGTTTCATTTTTAAATTTCTAGTACATCTGGAACTTCCTTTGTGTCACTGTGAAGAATCAAATGCCATCTCCCCTCACATGCTGAGCTTAATCCAGGCATTGAATTCTAAGTTGGTTTCTGAAAGCCAAAGCTTTGTAAGCATGTGGTTCTTTTCTGGATGGCTGTTTCTGCTCTTCATTGGTGTCCCTGGATTCATGGGCCTTTGTCATGTTAGTCTACTTCTTGGTGCTTTAGAATGTGTCCATCCTACAACATTCTTTATGTTTTCCTGTGATCTCCCCCCTCTCTGTTCATTCTTTAGGTGAGCTTGGTATCATTATGTGCAAAGCAACTTTAAGTCATTCTAGGTTTTGGATTAGAATGGCCTCAATTTTAATTGAATATGGGGCCAATGGGAAGTCTTCGCAATAGCAGAGGTGTGCTATTCCATTCACATTTATTCACATCTGCTTAATATATGCAAGTTTGTCCAGATAGGAAGTCCTCGATTCTTTGTGAATTTCCCTAGTATTTTATCTACAATGTTACTTTCTCAAATGATGTTTTTCTCTTAAAATTCTGACTGATTATTTTTGATATGTAGGAAATCTGTGGATTTAAATACATAAGGAATCTTTTTAAAATTTTAATCTTACATTTTACTGAATTTTCTTATTCTAAAAGATTTTTTCTATGGATTTTGATGATTGTGATCCTTTTTACCAGTACCCTTACCACCTTATTTAAGTTTTTTGGTCTAACTCTAATGATCATCACATCCTAGCAAAGTCAAATCATACAGCTGGTGTCTGGTGTCCTCAGTCTATTCTGGGTTTAAAGTGAGGCTTATTCTTGGGTTAAGTTGCTTAAGTGCCATAGAAATCTTAGGTTTGCTGTGTGTCAAATCCAGGTTCAGTGAGTCTGCTCAGCTGTAAAGCAATTGTTCTCAAAGTCAAAGTGAGCCAATATCAGAAGCTCATTTTGAATTTGGAGTCCAGACAAAGCATCTAATCAGCACCTTGAAGGGAGCCCTCTGCTTGACCAACTGGGCACTTTGAAAATTTCCCTGCAACACACAAAAGAAGCCAAAAGGATTGAAGTTCAAAGAAGTGTGAAAGAAAGCTCATCAGCCCTGACTATCCAGAGAGCACTGTGAATAATTTAAACAATCTACCTTTACAGACAGTTTCTCTTTGTTTTAGGCTATGGTACTATAACTATATGTCCCTCCAATAGCACCAGGCCTTGCATATAGTGTTATGAAATGTCCCACAGATTAAATTTCCTACTGTGAGAGAATGCTTGTCTTCTGAGTCTATTTGGTGCAGAGGTCAAATAGCAGTTTTAAAACAGAGACAACAATTTGTGATAATCTTTGAACCTGGGAGGAGAGCCTGGGAAGGAGAGGTCGAGTCCCCACTCACAAGCAGCGTTGGCCTCTGAATGATGGGGGGACAGACTTTTAGGAGAGGAGTTATCCAAGGCCCTAGGATTACTGATTCACCAACACCTAGAGAAAACCATGGCATTTTAACATCAGGTAATATCTAAATGTGGAAACAGAAAGTGGACATTTGAGCTCAGCTTGGAACACACTAAAAGAGTCACTGGAGGCTTTCTTTGTCATTGTCACTGCTGTGTGATTTTGTATTCAGTATCCACATGGATAGATAAAAGGTGCCAGTAGCAGGAACCACTGGACTCCCCTGGATCACATTTCGTGAGTGGTGTCCTAAGGAGAGGAACTTGTGGAATCTCCTGACATTCTTTCTTGTAGGGGAGGGGAGGTGCCTGCCACAGGGGTGGGCACAGGGGTTTCAGCAGAGTCCACTGCCTGCTGTTCTTCCACTCACACTTGGCGGAATCCCACCCTCAGACAGGGTGACTATTGGGAGAACATGGCTGCCTGAGCATGGTCAGTGCAGGGGAATGGAAGGGTCAGGTGTGTGTGACTTGGCTGTGGTGCTGCAGGCACCTTTTAAGTGACCAATAGGACACATCACTGTGCAGAAAATGATGATTCCCATTCAGTCCAAGATAAAGGCTTTTCCTACTTTCCTTTATCTCCTTAAATGATGGGATCATGACAGAGGTGAGAACTTACAAGTTCAAACTGCAACCAAATAGATCATTACAGAGATTTTTCATGAGAAATAGTTTTCATGAACCAGAGTCATGGGCAGAACCTTTGCAAATACTGGTACAGTATCTGCTACTGCTCTTAAATAGAACAAAGAATTAAAAGATTAAGAATGCCAGCTTCTCGCCTCTAAGAAGTGCTTTCGGTTACACGTTGATGCATTTAACTGTGGTGGTCTTCTCTGACTCCAGCTGAGAGAGTCATTTTATCAGTTCTCCAGTGGGGTGGACTTGAAGTCCAGAGTGGGTTTGGAAAGTCTATGCAGGGTGGAAAATGGTCAGGGAATTGTGGGGGTTTTTTGATTGGATACTTACATGGAACCAATAAGATAAATAAAATAATAGTAGTAATGTCTTTTCAGACTTATTTTTTTTTCCATATGCACCTTAATGTGTTGCCTCCTTTACATTTCCTAATGGTTCTCCAAGGTAGGCAGGATGGAAACGCAGACTTTTTTTCTTTGATTTAATATTTATTGGTAGAAAGATACCTTCAATGCATACTTTTGTGTTTATAAATTCTCTTTGTTTCTTCTTGCTTTCTTTGGAGTTTTTTGGCCTTGAAAATGAACTTAACATGTTATCTATGCATTTGATTTTCTTACATGACAGTAGAGTGTGTTTTCAAATATTATACATTCATAGAATAAGTACAATTTGTTCCAATTAGAATCCCATTATTGTGGTTGTCCATGATGTGGAGTTACATTGATTGTTTATTTTTATATGAGGATAGGAAAAATATATTGGATTCATTCTTTCATATTCCCATTCCTTCTCCCTTTCCTTCATACCCCTTTGTCCAAAAAAAATTCTAATCTCCTCCTCCCTTGTTGTGGGTTAGCATCCACATATTAGAGAGAACATTATATCTTTGATTTTTGGGGATTGGTTTATTTCACATAGCTCCATCTATTTACTGGTAAATGCCATAATTTAATTCTTCTTTATGGCTAAGCAATATTCCATTGTGTACATATACCACATTTTCTTTATCCTTTCATCTGTTGTAGAGCACCTAGGTTTGTTCCATAGCTTGGCTATTGTGAATTGAGCTTCTGTAAACATTGAAGTGATTGTGTCACTGTAATATGCTGATTCTAAGTCCTTTGGGTATAAATTGAGGAGTGGGATAATAGGGTCAAATGGTGGTTCCATTCCAGATTCTCTAAGGAATCTCTATACTGCTTTACAGAGTGATTGCATCAATTTGCAGTCCCACCAGCAATTTATCAGTGAACCTCTTTCCCTACATCTTCACTAATGTTTATTGTTGTTTGTACTCTTGATAATTTCATTCTGACTGCAGTGAGATGGAATCTCAGTGTAGTTTAGATTTGCATTTCTCTAATTGCTGGAGATATTGAAAATTCTTTGACCATTGATATTTCTTCTATGAAGTGCCTGTTCAGGTTTTGTTGTTGTTGTTGTTGTTGTCCTTGTTGTTGTTTTGTCTTTTTGTGGGGGTTTTGCCCATTTATTGATTGGGTTATTTGTGGGTTTTGTTGTTGTTGTTTGTTTGTTTTGGTGTTAAGTTTTTTGAGTTCTTTGTATATCCTGGAGATTAATGCTCTGTCTGAGATGCTGGTGGTAAAAATTTCTCTCATGCTGTTGGCTCTCTGTTCACATTCTTGATTGTTTCCTGTGCTGTGAAGAAGTTTTTAGTTTGATACTTTCCCATGTATTGATTCTTGATTTTACTTCTTGCTCTTTAGGTGTATGTTGAGAATATCAGTTTCTAAGCCAACGTGATGAAGACTTGGGCCTACATTTTCTTTGAGTAGGTTCAGGGGCTGTGGTCTAATGCCTAGGTCCTTGATCCACTTTGAGTTGAATTTTGTGCAGGGTAAGAAACAGGGGTTCGATTTCATTCTAGTATATATGAATTTCCAGCTTTCCCAGCACCACATGTTGAAGAGGCTATCTTTCCACTAATGTATGTGTATGTTGCCTTTGTCCAGTATGCGATATGGGTTTTTTTCTGTGTATTCTATTCAGTTCTGCTGGCCTTCTTGCCTGTTTCAGTGCCAGGACTATCCTGTTTCTGCTGGTGTGGATCTGTAGTACAATTTAAGGTCTGGTATTGTGATGCCTCCTGCTTCACTTTTCTCACTAAAGACTGCTTTGTCTATTATGAGTCTTTTATTTTTCCAAATGAATTTCAGGAATGCTTTTCTATTTCTATGAAGAATGTCACTGGATTTTAATAGGAATTTCATTAAATCTGTGTTTGCGTTGGTAGTATGGCCATTTTGACAATATTAATTCTCCCTGTCCAAGAGCATGGCGGATCTTTCCATGTTTTAAGTTCTTCTTCAATTTCTTTCTTTAGGGAAATGCAGAGTTTAGAAACCAAAGATCGGACCGGGGTTTTGGCTCAGTGGTAGAATGCTTTCCTAGCACATGTAAGGCACCTGTTTCAATCCTCAGCAACACATAAAAATAAATAAATAAAATAGAGGTGTTGTATCTATCTACAACTTTAAAAATTAAATAAAAATAAGCTAAATACCTCTGTGCTAGACACTAGATGAATCCATGTCCCTATATATCTTACACCAGGACACCTGTGCAGCACCTGGGAACAGATACAGAACAGTAGAAACTTCCAAGTTGGGTCATTTGTTACAGGTTGCATCAATCGCCAGTAGCTTCCTTTTCATCTGTTTATTAGAAGCTTCTTTGTTAATAAAGTAAAAAAGTGTTCCTTCTTTCTTTTTGCCTCATAATACTCTCTGTATTTCCTCTTTTTGCAAAACTCAAAATTACTGTTTTTAAATGTGTTTTTGTCAATTACCATAATGTGAAAATATTTTACTTTTTTAAAAAAATAAATTAATTAGTTCAAATACTGTTCTTACCTTAGAAATATATCTAGCAAAATATCTCATACATGCAATATTAATGTAGATATTTTGAAATTATTCCTTAAATGACAAATCCATAGAGTTTATTATAGAACCAATATATTCCTTATTTAATCTCATTAATCATAGGCAAGATGGGATTTAGAATGCATTAGACAATACACAGTTTACATATTAAAACTAATTTATGAAGTGATAACTCTGAATTGTGTTCCCTTACTGATTACCATATATTATGTCGTCAAATTATTCAATTGATTTCATATATTGACCAGGTTGTAAATCAATTAAGAATATCCTTTAACAAGTTTGTACAGTATATAATTCCAGACAGATATTATTTATCGAGCACTTTGTTAAGCAATTTATTTGAAATCTCATTTAATCTGAGAACAATGCTGTGAGATAGGTTCAGATATATATAGTTAAGTAACTTGCTGGAGGGCATACAGGGTTTCAGAGGAGAAGATAGGATTGTGCAACTCCAGTTCAGAAGCAAGCACCCCTCTTTGCTACTTGATTTAAAATGAAACTTTACTCATCTTGATTCACCCACTGAATGGAGAAAGCAGATCATTTCACACAACTGGAGGAAGAGAGAAACAGACGCAGAGAGGGAGAGAGACTACTGATCAAAATTCTCAAAAATAATTTCTGCCTTTAAACTGAAGTGGAAATCACTAAGAGGTAAATATGGTCACACATCAATTTGGATCTTTTGTAAACATTGATTGTTTCACTGGTCTTACAATATAGTTAAGGGATTGAATTCAGTGAGGAAAATATACATTTTACAAACAAATAACTTTGCAATTTCTACATTAAAGTGTAAAAGTGAGATTTGATTAGCCTCTGTTTTTGATTTACAAAACAAATCTGGCTTTTAGCAGAGAAGGTTATTTAAATTTTGGTATTAATAAGGATTGCATCATAACTCTCAGTGTCATTATTTTTAGACCATCACCATTGAAATGTAACAGTTAACAAGGAGTTTAGTAAAGTCATTGAATCAAAGCACTACTTTTAAATATTTTTAATCAGCTCATTCTATAAACTAGTTCTCAGACATGGTTATTTGAGTTTTCATAAACATCCAAAGTGAGCAAAAGCACCATTCTGGTCTCTGAAGCGGTGTGTGTGTGCATGTGAATGCAGTGTGTATGTATATATGTGACACTGTGGCAGTTGTCTTACATGCTATTATTTAAACTTACTTTGGGTTTCAGATCCAGTCTAGTTTCTTTTAACACTAGCCCAGAAGCCCAAAGATATACCTACTTTGCTTAAAATGAGATAGATCCCTGAGGGCCATAGAAGGGATCCCTAGGTTGTCACTTGTCCTGAGGTCTTAATTTCACCACCCAGTAGGCTGACAAAAGGCTGCTTTGGCCTTCTGCTCTTGTACCCATGCCTCCCTCCACATTTCCCCTCTTTTGCAGTGCAGGTGAGCAATCTCTTTTGTCACACTGAAATGTCCAAAAGGCTGTGCCCTCAGTGGCTCACCATCCTCAAGGAAACTTTTCATGGTATTTTTCTAAATAAAGACAAGTACTTCCCTAAACCAATATTGCAAACTTTGAATCATTTTTTTAACCCATTATATATATCATCCCCACTATGTATATCATCTGCAGACTGTCATGAACATCCTGACACAACTCTAACTGGGTGAGCTACAGATAGTTCACCAATGTTGATATCAATTTAATTATAATAACTAGCTTATTGGTAAGTAAATTGTATTCTCAAAAATGCAGATTATATTAATAATAGATTAATAATAGAATCATTTTTATTATTTTGATGATCAAAATTTGTAAAACATTTAGTAGGGGAATAAATAGCTTCATGCTCTATTTTCAAAATGACAAATGCATCTACTAATATTCCTGGTATTTCAAAGTAGTCCAAATCATGAAGTATTTTGGGCACCTTCTCTACACCCTTGAGCACCTTTGTCCACTCAGGGAAGGACACTGATGGCAGTTCAAGCATGCTCACAGAGCCCGCGGAGGGTGGTGGATGAACTGAGGAGGGTTGGACAGCTTTTCTGTGAAGGGCCAGGTAGTGTATTTACTAGGCTTTGTGGACCACACAGTCTTTGTCACAAATAATGAAATCTCCCTCTGAGGACAAAAACAAACAAAAGATACACAAATTAATAGACACATCTGTGTTACAAAAATACTTTATTTACCCAAACAGGCAGTCCAGATTTGCCCTCAAGGTAACCCTGGGCCTTATGGGACTGATTCATAGACCACAGGCACCAAAACCATTTCATCTCTGTTGCATTCACTTAAATGAAATTCCCAGTAAATGCTACTTCTAAAGATAGTTAAAGGGGTTTGTCTCTTCAGTCATGTTTTTATAGAACTTTATAGTCACTGTGATAGTTGCTTAATTAATGATTAACAGTCACATTTGTATTACTGATTGGTTCCACATGTGTAAAGAACTATTAAAAAATTCAGAACAAAGTTCATTCTATATATTCTATTCATCAGATAGTGGGTTAAACAAAATCTCATCTGGTTAAAATAGATTGAGAATTTGTTAAAGCCGGAAGTCATTTTTCTAAAGACAGCTACAGTATTTGATCCCCATCTCTGCATTGCTGATACCTGTTTAGGCTGCAGGAGCAAAAGGCTTTCATCAGTAGGGGAACAGAATAGTGTACTGTTTCTTTTTCCTTTATGTGAACTATTCTGAGCAAAAATAGAACCATTATTTTAAAAGCATTTTCAAATGATGTCATAACCTGCAATGGCCATGGGCCAGTTCTAGAATTAGTCTCATTTTAGAAAACATATATCTAAAAACCTAAAATGTTCCACATGTCTGCAATTTTTTTTCTTTTACCTGCCCACCTTAATTACTGCTCCTCTCTGCCCACTGCAGACAGACCCTCCATGATCCCTGTATCACCATTTAAGAAAGAACATTCTAGAGGTCCTTTATGAGCTTGCTTCCAGAGAAAAACTGAGAAAGCTGTCACAGTGACACCATGTTCAAACTGCTTCACATGCTAATTGCCATCAGTCTCCTGCTGGAGTCTCAAGTGTCCCTTTAATGCTAGCTGCTGGTGTGTAGAAGCTGGGTGAATGAGGTCAGCCACACAGGCATGCTGAGGTGCTGCGTAAAACAAAGACATACCAGACTATTCTGAATAACTTTCATACATCTTTGGTCTTGGATTCAAGTTGGAAGCTTGGGTCCATCCTATTAGAAGTTCACTCCAGCCCTCTGGAGTTAGTTGTTCTTCATGATGAGACAGAGACAGTCATGTCCCTGTTCTGCTCACCTGTCTTTCACAGCACGCTTCTAGAAGGTTCAAATGAATGCTCTAGAATTAGGATCAGGCTCTAAGACACACCCCCCACACACTGCCTGACTCCTTCCTGCCAGTGCCTTTCACTCCAGAGAGGAAAACACTGTGAGATGAGAACGACTGTTAGCTACCAACTCTTTCCTTGTGTGTCTCTTGCAGGAGTCCTGTGCAACCTCTCATCATGTGATGCACTAAAAATGCCAATCACCCAGAACGCCCTGGCAGTATTGACCAATGCGGTGATTATCCCCCACTCAGGCTGGGAAAATTCACCTCTTCAGGATGATCGGAAAATACAGCTGCATTCATCACAGGTGCTGCGCAATGCTACTGGGTGCCTAAGGTCAGTCCCACGGCACAAGGGCCTGCTCCTGCCACCTTCCCTGGGTCCTCCTGAATCAGGCACTCTTCCTTGTAGTTTTTGCTGCTGCCTTCCTAAGGGTAGGATTGTTCTGCAAAGATGAGTGTTGATGTGGTAGTGCAGTATAAGAAGCTAATGAAAAGTTTTTAATCCTGCACTGAACTGGTGTAGGCATCTTCACTGCCCTGTACCTACACCTGTGTCTGACTTATTTAACATAATTTTTTTCAGTCTAGGGCCCAAAACACATATTTTATCTAACAAATATAAGTCACTTTAATTGAAAACAATAGTTTTGGGTCATTTGATGTAATATCATGCATGTAGAATAACCAGGGGAGTCAACAACAGATGTGGAAGGACCTACTTAACTATCACCAGTAGCTGTTTTTGTTTTTGTTTTTTAAATTCTCTGTGTGACTGTGAAAGTCTGTGGTTCTTAGAAAGAGCTGTTTCAAAAGGCCTGTTGTGTTAAATGCTTTTTTAAATAATAGAAGTTGTAAATATATGGTAATTCTCTCCCAAATCATTTTTTACAAAATCATCCTCCAGAAATCTATTGAGACTTCTTAGAGCCTCTTTATGCCTTGTTTAATTTTGACTCTTACAAAAGAAAGTAATAATCAAGATACAGTTATAAACTCTGGAACCTGTGCTCCCATGGATGTTGCATTTTGTGTCCAAGCTGTAAATCTCCCCAGGATAAGGTTAATCATGGGATGGGGCTCAGGAGGAGGTAATTAAAAGCATCTACTCAAATAATCTGTATTTCAAGATTAAAATGTACAGAGTTGCTTTCGCTGGGCTGTTGCAAAGCTGCCATTTCTCTTAACACTTATTCGGTTTCTAGGTATAAAAACTTGTCTCTGCCAAGTAGGAATGAAATCACCTCAGTGACATTAATAATCGTCATGTCATGAATATTCATAATAACACTCTCAGCCTAGTCTTGAGAAGGGCCTCTGTGTGAATGTGTATGCAGAATGTGAGATAAAGAGACAGGCTCCATGTGTATCTCCACACATTCAAAGCAGTGGGGACCCTCTGACAATTTTGCTTTTCTTCCAGGTCACAAATTCATGAATTTTTGACAAATTTACAGTTTTCCAAAATACCTCCATTGGGGCATTAATTTTATGACTTCTTCAATTGTTACCCTTCAGAAACCTCTTGCCTCACCAGGAGAAATGTAACTCTTCCAAAGCTCAAGCTGCAGGCATTCCCACCTTTCATGGCTGATCTTTCTAGATCAGTTATTTCCACTTATTAAATTAGTTTCCCCGCCCCCCTGCTGCCACCGACTTACCAAGGCTCTCATGGTTCTTAAGGACTTCTGTGTGGCTCAGACTCTATGGCAGAAGAGTAGAGAGCTAGTTAGTCTATCAGTTGAAATCTGAGTACCACAGGAACATGATTATGTCTTCTTGATGTCTGACTCAAGGCTTTGGGTGCTGCCATTAAGAGCATACACGTGTAGCACTGTGATGAAAAAGTAGCTGAAGAAGCTAGACTGGTGCATGTCAAGGGCCCCCTTTGTAAGCCCTCAGCTGAGGGTGAGGTGAGAACAAGGGTAGGTCAGACTCAGGAGACTCTTCATCCTTCTCTGCTCACTCAGAGCTTTGCCTTTTGCTGCTGGCTAGAAGTGGTAGCAACACAGGAAGCACGAGAAGAGAGCATTTGGTTTGGAAAGAGTTTGTTGTAGCCAGAGCAGGTTTCCTTAGCCAAGATGCAATCAAGGCTTGTGATTTCCCATGTTTCTGGGTTTATCAGGTGAGTGACAAACCAAAACTCATCAAAATCAGTGAAACTTTAACTTCTCCCTTAATTCTTTAAACTTCCATCCTCCTACAAAAAGCAGTATGATTTCGCCTCTCTTATTTGTCTTTGTTTTTTGTCATCATTGTTGTGTGTTTGGGTACAGGGGATTGAACCTAAGGTGCTTACCCACTGAGCTACATCCACAGACATATTTTATTAGAGACAGAGTCTTGATGAGTTGCGTAGGGCTCTCTCAGTTGCTGAGGCTGGCTTTGAACCTGGATCCTCCTGCCTCAGCCTCCCTAGCCACTGGGATCACAGGTGTGCACCACCATGCCCGGGGCTCCTCTCTTGTTTGAATGTGTTTATGAATCATATCACATTGATGATCAGGTTTGACTGGGAGAGGAAGAAAGCAGCCCTGGAGGAGGCCAAAATTAAGTTATCAAAGTGTGAGTGAATATAAGCTTTCAAGGAATTTGTTTTTCCATTTATTGAAAAATAATGTTGACAATATACCCAAATGGGTGCAAATGCCTACATCATGATAGAAGATTTTAGGTTTTAGTATGAGTTTATTTACATTCTTGCTTTTTCTATAAACTCCTAGATCTTTATTCACATTTTTTTTAAAAAAAAAATCTTCCTAGGCTGCTTTTGCTTACAGTAGTTTTATCTTGTAAGCATTTGCCAAACACTTAGTGTGTGCCTTGGGGAACCAGACAGGAGACAAGAGGTCAACACAGCAGCTCCTGCACTTTAGAAACTCGTGCCTAGTGGAAAAAAGGGCCTTCCATACAGTTATCCCTAAGGTGGTGTCCTACTCTCAGGCTGACGCCATGGTTAGGGTAGCACAGGAGGAAAACTGCCACAGGAGTCACAAACTCAGCCAGGTGTGGTAAAAAATGACCTCGAGGATCAGGTGATATTGGGCCAGGCATGGAGAGGACTGCCCCAGTGGGTGCAAGAGGAAAGCATTATGGCCAGAAAGAGCAGCTGGCATGGTCTGGTACAGCCCTGGGAGAAGTCCAGGAATTCTGAGGTGCATTGTCCTTAGAGACTAGACTCTTAAGTCAACCTTCAACAATTATTATTTATAAAATCTCTGCCTTCCAAGGACCTGAAAGTTTTGATCCAAATATAGTCAAGCCACCTACTGGATGGCCTCTACTTGGCCAACATCCCTCTTGCCTTAAAAGGCCAATTGCTTTCTTCTTCTCTCCAATTCCTTCCATTCCATTTCCCTCTGCTAAGGCCTTGCTGTGGTCTGGATTGACTTGTCCCCCAGAATTGCTGTTCTTGGTCCTCAGTGTGGTGAGGAGGATAGATGGTGGGGCCTTTCAGAGATGAGGTCTGGTGGGAAGGGATTGATGTGGTGGGGAGGACCTCGTTAGTTCCTTTGAGACAGATTGTTGTTAAAAGACTGATCCTAGTCCACGAATCACTGTGGCTTCTCGTTTTGCCACATGATCTCTTCCATACAAACTCCTGCCTTTGTAGTATCACTGCCAGGAGGCCCTTACCAGAGCTGAACAGATGGGACTGGCCGGTCCTGGACTTGCAGTCTCCAAAACTCTGACCTAAATAACCCCACCCCCTTTTTTAATAAAGTACCCAGAATTAATTCTTTTTTATAATAACAGAAAACAGAATAAGACAGAATTTAAGTATAGAGTGGCAAGTGGCTTGGACACATTAAAGATGGAAACCCAGATCCATTTTTCCTAGGTATTGGTTTCTTGATTGTCTTTGGAGCTAATTTATGGGTCTTCTTTCACCTTGGTTTCTCAGCAAGGAGAACTAATGAAAATGAAAGGAAATGAAGAGTTTTCCAAAGAAAGATTTGATATAGCTATTATCTATTACACCAGAGCCATTGAATATAGGTAAGAGCAAAACAGAGCAATGAGATCCTTTTTGTGTGGCAGCTCAAGTTAGAATGTTAGGATAAATAAAAATAAGATCAAGAATTGTAGAATCTTCCAAATTGATACGCATAATAGATTTTTATTTTTTATCTTTAGTTATAAGTAGCATTGGAGGTAACCTGAGTATTTGGATCTGATTAAATCCTGCAATTCAAGCAAGTCAGGTGCAGTGGTGAATTGCAGGATTTAATCAGATCCAAATACTCAGGTTACCTCCAATGCTACTTATAACTAAAGATAAAAAATAAAAATCTATTATGCGTATCAATTTGGAAGATTCTACAATTCTTGGGCCTCAATACTGGGCCTCAAACTATACCCCAGAGCTACAGTAACAAAAACAGCATGGCATTGGCACCAAACAAGCATGAAGACCAATGGAGCAGAACAGAAGGCCAGAGACAAACCCACATAGATACAGTCGTCTGATACTTAACACAGGAGCCAGCGACGTAATTGGAGAGGAGAGAGCCTTTTAAACAAACAGTGCTAGGAAAACTGGAAATCCCTATGTAGAAGAATAAAACTAGATTCTTATCTCTGACCCTGCATGAAAGGCAACTCGAAGAGAATCAAAGATCTTAATCAAAGGGATTAAGATCAGAAATTCTGCAACTGCTAGAAGAAAATGTAGGTTCCACACACGAAGATTTTAAAAGGCCCATGGGGAAGATTCCAAGGGATGTCCTGGGCCTCCATTTCACAGAAAGGTAAAGTGAGGTTGAAAATTGTACATGGTCCACGCGTGACCTAGCTGGGGGGCATTCAGTTCTCTGCCCTCCCCTAGCCCTTTCCACCCCAAGTAAATGCAACTCCAAATTTATTTTTGAATCTTTCCACCTTGGGTTAGGACCTACATAGCAAGGCCTCCTTAGGTTTCATGTGTGTGTGTGTGAGTGTGTGTGTGTGTGTGTGTGTGTGCGTGCGCGCACACCCTAGGCAAGTGCTCCAGTGCTGAGCTGCATCCCAGCCCCTGCTTTAATTGTTTGAACTAGAGCTAAACTAAAGTTTGTCTTTATGTCATCTCTTTTTAAAGGGGGTTTAACAAGGAAAGTCATGAGAAGCTTTACACCAGATCTGTATCTGTTTTTGTACAAACCATGTGCATATTAATAACAGATGATTCTTATCTGGGCACCGAGAAAGGTCCAGCTGAACTAGTAACATTTGGTTGGTGGCTCTAGTAAGTTTTTCCTTTTACTTAAAAATAGAGTTACTCTGAGCAGCAACATGGTGGGTGATGTTAATTTAGTTTGATTTACTCTTCCATGTTTTTTTTAAAATCTTCTTCCACAAGGACAATGCTGCAGTGTTACCACATATACTTTTAAATGACCTTATAATCAGGAAGAAGTTGGCATCGTTTTTTTTTAAATCACTGCATTCTGTTCTGCGCCAACTTTCTGTGAACCCAGTTTGGCTTCTCTCCTAAATATTCTCAAGAAGACAGCTCACATATCTGAATTCATAGAACTGGTGAGCAGCATGCTGACTTCCAGAGGTTGGGAGGCAGGGAGGAAGAAGAGGGGAGGTGGCTTCGGGGCCCAGGGAAGGGTCTACTGCAGGGCACTGTGGTGCCAGCTCTGCACATGGAACCCAGACCAGCCAGGAGACAGAACGACACCCGTACCCGGTGGTGGATGAACTCGGGATCGGAGAGGCTCAATACCCAGAGTACAAGTGAGACACCCCACAAGGCCCCGCGAGGTGGGCTGCTGTCGACTAAGGACCCTTTTGAAGAGCAGGAGGACGTTGGTGGGCAGGCTTTCCTGGGGCTTTTGACCTCACAGGGATCTGAGGACCCCCTTCTCCTGACTTCTCCACCCACCCTGGGACTTGGTGGTCTGCACTGGGAGGGGACCTCTACCTAGGATCCTACCCCAGCCACTCTTGGTGGCAGAACACAGCTTCCAGCTCCACGGTGTGGTGACAGTGACTGGTAGCAGTGGCCGGGCCAGCTTCTCTCCTCTGATGAGTGAAGAAAACACTCCATGACTAACTGGGGCCTCATCCCCCAGAGAGACGAGTCCAGGTTTCACGAAGGCCGTCCAGGTGAGCCCTGTACATAAGGACAGGCCTCGCTGAGAAGGAGGCCCGCGCTCCCAGCAGCCTCCGTGTCCCCGTCCTGTGTCTCAGCGTTGGCCCAGGGCACGCGTCCCCTCCTGCCTCCCCCTGGCTGTAGAGCTCCCCGCCTGGGAGGAGCCGGCTGCCCACCAGGGTGCCAGGGCCCTGAAGGGCCACCCTGCCACCAGCCCTGCTCCCCACACTGCCTTCCTGTGCTTCTCTTCCCAACTCCCCCAGCCAACCCTCTCTAGGAGGGTTGTGTTATTGGACACCCATCCTGCCCCCATTGCATGCACTCCAGGACGGCGTCACATGACCTCTCAGGACCTCAGTCACCTCATTGGCAGGCTGGGGATAATGTGTCACCTCATGGATTAGGGCAGGCCTCCAAGGAGCTCCACTGCACGTGGCTGAGGTCACTGTAGTGCTGGGATTTCCCAGGCCACTCCAGGGCCAAGCCTCCTTCCCTGCCAGGGTTTGAGTGCGAGTGTGTCTTCTCCTGCTCCATGTGCTAAAGGCTTGGTCTCCAGGGTGGCCCCATTGGGAGGTGGTGGACCCGTAAGAGGTGAGGCCTAGTGGAGGTCTTTGGAGGCATGCCCTGGGAGGGAATTGTGGGACCCTGACCCATCCTGTCTCTCTGCTTCTTGGCTCATCATGTCAACCCTTTGCTTCGACATGCACTTTCCCGCCATTGCCGCCTGGGACCCTGAACAGGTCCAAAGCCATGGGGCTACCCAATCTTGGACTGGAACCTCCGGAGCCATGAGCTAAATAAACCTTATTTTCTTTATAAGGTAATTACTTCAGTCATTTTGTTATAGTAACAAGAAACTGACTAATACACCCCCAGACATTCCCCAATTCAATGTCAGCACCATCCATCATGTCCACATGGTCTGTATTATCATAGAGTGGCCAGATAAAATATGGGACATTCAGTTAAATTTGAACTTGAGATGAATGACAAACAATCTTTAGTATAAACATGACTCACACAATATTTTAACTGCTAAATCTGACAACCAGAATGTAATGAGTTGCATTTCGTGGAGTTGCACACCAAGTATGATTTCTTTGTGCTTCTTCCCCCCTCTCTCTCTCTCCCTGTTCCTCCAGCCTGACACAGTGCCAGCCACAAGGGGATAGTGTCCAGTAGGTTAGTGGTTCTCAATAGGGGGTGGTACTGCCCCCAGGGGCAGCTTTAGAATTGGAGGAGGCATTTTTTAAAAATTATTTTAGTTACACACAGACACAATACGTTTATTTTGTTTATTTTTCTGTGGTGCTGAGGATCAAACCCAGTGACTTGTATGTGGAAGGCAAGTGCTCAGCCACTGAGCCACAGCCTCAGCCCCTGGAGGAGGCATTTTGGTTGGCAGTAAGCCCAGGGGTGGGGGAGCTGACTGGCATCTAGTGGACAGGAGCCAGGATGCAGAATGATGGGCAGTGTGATGTGGACAGCAGGATGGCTCTCCACAGAGGGATTTCTCTTTTCCTGTAAGTGAAAACTTTGCTTTGAGTAGCTGAGCCTGGAAAAAAACTCCATATAAACATGAAGTAAATCTTGTACTCCACTTTCCAGGGGTACAACTACTGTAAAAATCACAGGGCGACTCTGTTTTGTTTTGTTCATCTCAAAAGCTCACCTGTGGTGTTGAGATGCCAGCACCACCCTCCTGAGTTATCTTTCTCTGTAGCTATGGATTCACCCCAACGCCTTCTTCTGATTTGATTTTGTCCTCTAGTGTACAGTGCCCACCACATTAAGTATTAAATATATTTTATTACCAAAAAAAACCCACTTTCCTTCTATTTCTTCCTTACTTTGTATTTCATATATTATATACACTTAAAACACCTATTTAATTTCAAAACACATGTTGCTCTGTACATATAATGCCAGGCTGCATTATCATCCACGGTTTCCACTCCAGGACAGCAAAGAGACTGTTAATGAAAGATTCATTGTGAGTGGGGTCACCGTGGAACAATTCTATGTCCCGACCGTGGTGATGGTTACAGGAATCTGGACTTTTTTCAAAAGCCATAGAATGGTGTGCACACATCACACCCAGGCTGAGCTCCTGGTTTGATACTGTACTGTAATTAGTTACAGAAGCCGTAGCCATGGGGAAACAGGGGGAGATGCCGGGGGCTTCTCTGCTTATCTTTGCAACTTCTAAAGCATTGATAATTATTTTGAAAATGTTTAAAAAGTGATTTTAAGGTGGGGGTGGTGGTGAAACTGAGTCTGGTTCTGGGAGGAGGCCATCAGGCAGGTGAATGGAGTGGGGTCTCTTCTGGCCTGGCATCTGACCTGGGTGAAACACCTGAGACTTCTGTAGAAGGGCAGTCAGGGAGGAGGGCCGGGCCCTGGAACTCCATCCCTTCCCAGCCTGCCTAACGGTGGGCAGGGGACTGCCTCATCACTTCTTGGTCCAGGCTCTGGTAGACTGTCCCTTGGATTAGCTGGGTGCAGCTCGAAGGCTCAGGTCATATGACAGGAAGCCTGTCCTTAGTAAGCCTAAATTAGGGAACTCGTAGGTACACTTGAGTGGCTTCAGCAGGTCACCTTCTTTCTGCGTTGGCTGAAGATCCTCTCCATCCCCTTCCCCCACTTCCAGCCCCCAGAACCTGCCGGAGCTTCCACCCGAGACCCACCCCCAGCTCCAGCCCACACCCCTGCCCTCCATGAGGAGGTCTTGCTGGCAATGGGCAGAGATTTTCCCTTACCCTCCAGTACAACAAAGACTTGGGTCACATCAGCCAGAGGATAAGATGGCCCCTTGGATGTGAACTGATTTTACTTTAGAATCAAAAGGAAGTCAGGGAAGGGGGCCCGGGCTCACCCCTCAGGACCCATGAAACTCCTTCCCCATCTCTGGCTCCATGCTCGGCCCCAAACAGGGGAATGGTGGGCCCTCCTCATGCCTGGCCCACTGCAAGGACTCACAGACAGACAGACAGACAGCCGGCCGCTCCCCTCCAGCTGCTCCCCCTGCCCAGGAGCCGGGAGAATTCAGGACACTCTCAGGAAATCAAAGCTGCGGAGCTCAGTGGATCCCCTGAAAGGTGGGAGCTGGGTTCTGCCAGGCGTTGGGGGGATGGCCCAGATTTGGGAAAGAAGAAAGCAAGGGGGGAAGGGCGATTTTAAAGGCTGACCATTTTTCCCTAGACAGTACTTGGGCCCCTGTTTTAGGTGGTGACTGCTCTCTCCCCACCCCCGCCTCCTGTCTCATCTCCCTCTTTCTGTCTCTCTCCCCCTCTTCCTCTTTTCACCCCTCTCTCCCTCTCCGCCATACCCCACTTCTTCTCTCGGTTCCTCCTCACCTGATGGCAGTATCATGCTGCATACTCTCGGGACATCTTATGAGCCCTGGTATCTGCAGGGAGACGGGGCCGCAGTTTTCACACTGGGTTCTGAAGACCCTTTATGGGAAAATATACTTTTTTTTCCCCTTACAATTCTTGGTTCTCTGACTTCTCCCTCTCTCATTTCTCTCCTTTACTTCCTGTCTTCCCCTTTTCTTTCTCCTTAGGAAGTTTCTCCCTTTCTCCTCTGTCAGGAGCAATGCCACATGCCAACTCATTGGTTCCTGTCCTGAAGGTGGCATTCCCCCGCTGCTTTTGTTAGATACTGTTTTAGCCAACATTTTTTTCTGCTTTGACTAAAAGACCCAACAAGAACAATTGTAAAGGAGAAGAAGTTTCTTGAAGGGCTCACGGTTTCAGGGGTCTCAGTCCATAGGCAGCAAGCTCCATCCCCTGGGGCTCAAGGTGAGGAGAGCAATGGTGGAAGAGTGTGGCAGAAGGAAGCAGCTCACATGATGATCAGAAGCAGAGAGAGACTCCACTGGCCAGATACAAAATATATACCCCAAAGCCATGCCCTCAGTGCCCCACCCCCTCCAGCCACACCCACCTGCTTCAGGTACCACTCAATTTACCCCATCAGGTGATTAAGTCACGGATTGTTTTAAGGTTCTCCAGACTCAATCATTTCTTCTCTGAACCTTCTTGCATTGTCTCACATGTGAGCCTTTGGGGGACACCTCACATCCAAACCACAACAGGTACAGGTACACATTCATCCATCCATCTATCATCTATCTATTATCTATCATTCATCTATCTATCTACCATCTATCTTTGATCTTCCTCCTATTGGTTCTGTTTTTTTGGAGTCAAGAGCCTCACCTTAGGAGAAGGGTCATTTGCAGGGGAGAAGGGGGAGAGAAGCAGACAAGGGCAGAGGACATAAAGACAGACAGACAGAGACCTTGTCGTCTGTACCCTCCAGCTTCTCTCTCCTTGGACCCTTGCAGCCTGACCCACTGGGTGACTCTATGCCCTTGGCCTCAGGGAGCCAGAGAAGATCCAGAGTCCTCTACTTCATTTGGACAGGCATATTAAGAATTCCTTTATTTAGCTGTTGGAATGAATGGAATTAAATTTCTAATAATTAGACTTGCTTGGGCAGCCAGACTAGTTGTCAAAGTTATTTTCCTTTTCCAGATTCCAAATAGAAGAGGAAAAGTTGACACGTTTTAAAAATGATAGTAGATGTCCAATTGGAGAATAAATAAAAATGTCCCCAACAAACACACAAACTCTGCAATGTGCCTTTCATCAGTGAACATGCAAGTAGCTCGACCTCTCTGTGCTTCTGTTTCCTCCAAGCACCGAGATAACAGTAGGACCTACCTCCTAGGATTGTTAGTAGGACTACAGGAGTTGTTTTTTGTAACATTTAGAACAGTTACATAGTAACAATGCTGTGTGCAAGTGTTAATTAAATAAATACATGGTAATTTTTAAAATTTATTTATTTATTTTTTATTGGTATCAGAGATTGAATGTCAGAGTCACATCCCAGTTCTCTCTCTCTCTCTCTCTCTCTCTCTCTCTCTCTCTCTTTGAGACTGAGTCTCACTAAGTTATTTAAGGCCTCACTAAGTTGCTGAGGCTGGCTTTGAATGCAGCAGTCTCCTGTCTCAGCCTCCTGAGCCACTAGGCTTATGGGTGTGCACCACCATGCCTGGCAATATATGGTAATTTTTTAAAAGAAAAAGAAATTGAAATGGTCCATAATTATCCAAGACAGATACATGAGACTGGAGTGTAAGACCAGTTCAAGATGCTCTTCATGGCTGAGGGACTGGGCCTCAAGTCACCCCTTCAGCAATGAGTCCTCCCTCCTTGAGGAGAGCTGGGATACACGGAAGCCCTCTCTACCCTGGGTGCCATCTCCTCCTTACCCAGGTGAGATAAAAACCACAGAGACCTCACGACCAGCTATGGGACAGAACCGGCCCCTCAGACACCCAGCCTGCTGGAGGACCAGGGGGAGCACATTTGGGATGGTTTATGGCTGACCTGGCCTGGGATGTTGACACCCAAGTTTCTGCCTTCTGAGGGGCCTGGGTGGCCAGGATAAGAGGACACACGTGTAGAGTTTCACACTTGGAAACACAACAGCTCTGTGCTGTCTGATGCCAGGGGGTCCCTGAGGCAGCCCTGCGACCTTCTTGTAATCTCCAACTCCATTCTCACACGTCAGGGCAATGGCACCTGAGGACCCATCTCTCAGGGCTGGAGCTGCTTCCCACCGATACTACTGAGGAAGCTGTGGATTTGCTCTTGGCTTCTTTTCTCTCTTTTTCCCTGAGAAACAACTTGCCCTATTCAACTCACCTGTGCTCAGGCCCCGAAAGTGCCTGTGTCCTTCCTTCACAGGTGATGCCCCTCCACAGGGTCGGCAGACTTCTCCTGTAAAGGATCAGATGGTGAATATTTTTGTTTCTGCAAGCCGTAAGGTCTCTATCTCAACTGCTCAACCTGCCCTGGTGGGGAAACATGGGCATAAATAATGTACAAATGAATGGGTGCAGCAGTGTTTCAATAAAACTTTATTTATATGAGCAAGTGATGGGCCAGATTTGGCCAGTGTGTCCTAGCTTGCCAACCTTAGTCCTATGAAGTGAAAGAATCTCAAAGATTTACCTTCAGAGTCCCTGAGAAGCATCGTGGCTCCCTTTCCAAGCTCCTGGTCAAGCCTCTGAGGCATTTCCTAGATTCTGTACTCCAAGGGCAGCAGCTCTGTTGCTCTGTTGGTCCCGCCACCTCAGGTATTAGATGCGGGTAAGGCTGCTGGCCTTCATTTCCTTCTAGATCCTTAGGTCACCTGGCTGCTCATTAAAAATCCAGAATCTCCCTGAGGGCACTTGCTCCTCTGAAGTGCCTCTCTGCATCTAGCCTCCATTTCCAGAATGTCTCATTACTGCCTTTTACTGGGCAAATGCTGAGCTTCTGAAAGAGAAGAGAGAGGAGATTCTGTTCATTTTGCTTTACAAAAAAACCAGTCTCTTGTCCAATGACCCTCATGCCCGTCTCCATTCTGGTCCATTCTCCAGTGGCCCAAATAGGACCAACTCAGATGGCTAACACCTCTGGCAAAGGACCCCTCACTGCCTTTCCAATGAGAGGGACACATGGGGCATCCTAGGGCCTTGTTGTGAGACAGGCAATTCCAGATGTACAAGATACCTTGGGCTTGATGAATGCATTTTCTGGCTGTTAGACAAAACATCAGTGTGTCTAAGCCAGAGAAACCCACATCTCTTCCTAGATGATAGACGTCATTTTTGAGAATGTGAGTTTAGGTCTCATTTTAAAGTATCCAGTGAACAAAGAAAGATTTCTCTCTCTCTCTCTCTCTCTCTCTCTCTCTCTCTCTCTCTCTCTCTCTCTCTCTCTCTCTTTCAGAACAGAATTTAAAGCTCCTTCAAGGGGCTTTGAGAGAGACTTCCCGTGGAGCAGAGAGTGGATTTGACATTGCCTAACCACGCTGGTGTTCCTGGGTGGGTGATCTCAGTCTGGAAGGGGAATGTAAATAACGCTTTCTAAAGGAAATCAGAAAAGATAGGAAAGGAAGGAAGGAGAGTGGGGAGAGGAGGAGAGGAGGCTGGGGCTGGAGGAGGCAAGAGTTTTTACTCCCCAAACTGCTATAGTCTTTTGATTTTTTAACCACAAGACTACAGTACATAGGTAAATTTTTTTTGAATTTAATTTAAAAATAGAATAAGCATGATGTGAGGTTGGGGATTTGGCTCAGTGGTAAAGTACTTGCCTAGCATGCACAAGACCCTGGGTTTAATTCCTGGCACCAAAGCAGAAAAAAAATAAAAACACTAAGAATGCTATCATTGACTGGGGGTGTAATTCGGTGGTAGAACCCTTGCTTAGCAAGTATGAGCCCCTGGGTTTAATCCCCAGCAGCAGCAGCACCACCACCACCACCACTAATGATAACAATAATAATATGGTTTATTGCTTCTCTTAGAACCTGGCAAAATTTCCAGTCCAGCTGGGTTATGCACTTGACCTAGATTCCTCTGCCCTGGAGACTCCAGTCCTGACCACATCTAGAGCCCTCTCTGGGCTGGCGGAGAGCAATTGCCCCCAGGAGGTGGGGTGGGTCCCAGTGCTGGCTGACACACTGCCTGGTCCACAGTTACCTTGATATTGTTGTTTACTGATTTACTTTTTTTTGGTGGTGGTGGTGCTGGGGGTAGAACCAGGGCCTTGTGCATATGAGGCAAGCGTCTACCAACTGAGATATATCTCCAGCCCCTGGTTTACTTTTTAATAATGTAAATAGCACAACTAGAGTATAGGGAGTGTAGAAGAAGCCAAAGTGGTCAGCAGAGCCATCTGAGAGACCAGGAGCTCTCGGAGCCTGGTGGAGCACTGACTTCACCATGTCAAGGTCAAGTGCATTGTTAGATGGGAGTCCTGACTTCGCCACATCCTGACTCTGTGGACTTAGAGACAGAACCCGGAGTCTGTAGGCCTCGGTTTGCTCATCTGCAAAATGGGGAAAGGTCACCTGGCTATTGGAGTTGTGAAGATTCACGACCTAAGGTTAGATTCCCTTGGTAAAGTGGCTCATTCTCAATAAAAGATGGCCATCAACACAGCAATGACAATAGCCACCTGGGAGGGAGCAGTGGAGGGAAGAGGCAGCCATGGCCACCCAATCCTGCATCACCTGCCCCCCTCATCTTTCCAGGATCCCCGGCTAGTGCCCAGTGGTTGGCCAGCCTCTTCTTACCTCCCCACTCCCCAGCCCTTCCAGCCTGTGGGGACAAAGCCATTGCACCCAATGGCCACACTCCACCCCTTCCTCAGCCAGTGGCCCTGGATTGTTTCTCCTGGGCAGCCAAGACTCTGTCTTGGGATGTGGCCACCCTAGGCCACAGGCTGAACCAGGATGGACTCGAGGTGGTCCGTGAATCTCCTGAATGTTGAACGATGGGACTCAAACAGGAGAAGTGGTCTCACTCCCCTGGGCTCTCCCCTTCCATCTGCCCCACACAGTTCCAGCCACCCCCAGCCTTTCCTACCACACCCCCATCCTCAGTGCTGGGCATCAGGCCAGGGTGTGTGGCCCCCGACTCCTCCTCAGGAGACACTTTCTTCTAGTGGGTGCTGGATCCCAGTGCTCACCTCTACCATGGCGCTTGCTGCACCCCAACAGTGTGTACTCAGCTGGAGCCGCAGCCTCTCACCAACTCAGTTTCCTCCCCAGGGATGGGGCAGCCCCTTCACTGCTGCACAGGGAGGATTTCCTGTGCCTGAGGATGGAGGCAAGGCCTGCTGAGGCCTCGGGTCTTGGAGGAAGAAGGGGCCCTGGACCATCCCACAGAGGTGCCTTCTATGGTCCCTCTCTTGGCCAGTCCTAGAAAACCAAACAGCTGCATCCCAGAGGCCCTGTGCAAACATGGGCAAGAGGCAGAGTCCAGTGTCAGCCTCACTGGTCTCAAGTGACCCCAAGGATTTGAGAAGGAACCCAGCCTGGTTACTGCCACCCTAGCACATGCCAGTCCCAGGGAAATGGGGGCGATACTTCCTGAATAGTCCCCAAGACAGTGCCTGGGCCAGGGCCTGTCTCTGAGGCTTCCTCCCAGCCCTCTGCCCTGACCCTGCAGGACCCACCACTAAGCCCCACCTTCGTGTCCCCAGAGCCACTCTACCACCACCCCACACCAAGGGGCCCACGAAGCTCCAGATGATTCCGGCAGAAACTCAACCCCTGCCAACTGGGCTCCAGGAAACAGAGGGCTTTTGACCTAATTACTCCCAATTGGCTGTTTCCATCAATCACGTTCTCCTGGTAATTGCTGGACTCCCCACTTCTGGGTGGGTGTGCGGTTCTCAAGAGGCTGCAGAGCGCGCAGGATGAATGGGGTGTGAGGCTGGGAAGCGTGCAGGCCTTTGCTGCACACACTGCTGCCTTTGTGGAGGAGTGCTCTGTTGGTTGCCATTAAAAAGCAGGGAGCACAACCAGGGAGCTCGTGGGGGTTGGGGGCAGTGTAAGTGAGCCTGGCCCCTGGGACCCTCCACATCTGGGCCCAGACTCCACTCACTTTGTCACTGCCGTGGCAAACCCTCCATCCTCGTTTCCCTCCTTGATGTCGGCATCAAGACCGTGGCCTCCTGGGCCCTCCAGGGCCCTCTTTGCTGCCCTTACTCCGTCTCCCATTCCCAACCCCACCCACCCTCCCACCAGCTGACCACCTGCTCTGCCAGCTCATTAGCCATTTCTAAAGAGGACTTTGGGAATCAGTTCACCTAGGCTGGGGACCTCCCCCGGCCCAGTCTTCCCCTGCTCAGCCAACTTGTGCTCCTTTGAGACTCCAGAGCTCAGCTCCACCTTCAGCTCCCAGGGGTCTTCCCCTCCCCTCCGCCCCTCCAAAATCCTTTGGCACCCAAGGTCTGTGTCACTTGATTGGTGTTTGCAGTTCACTGCCCCCCATCTGTGCACCTTGGCTCCCCAGCCAGCTTGTGACCTCCCTTGTGCGGGGACGTCCCATTTAGGCCTAGGCCCCAGCACCTGAAGTCAGCTCACCCACAGGCAGAGCCCCCACACCCGTTGGTTGCTCCTTAGGCAGCAATGCATTCCAGTGGCATTACCCTGCTGGGTGTCTCCCTTCTAAGGCCGGGTCAGGTCCTCCTACTCTCCTTCCAGCCCACCGGAGTGACTCTAATACTGTTGAGACTGTGACATGAGCATATGTGACTCCCAAAGCCAGTCTGACAAGAAGCTTCTGCAAACTGGACCTCACACTACTGGGGTCTGATTCCTCTGTCCTCATAATAGTAAGGACAACTTGTTCAGAAGGACTTTTGAAAAATCAAATGCCAACTAAATGTGTTGGGATGTGGGACATTTTGATGACCACTGTGGAGGACTTACAAACTAACCTTTCCATTTCTTCACCTTTTTCCCACATTCACCAGAAACTGAACTGACTGGACTCCTGGCCACTTCTCATTAAAAGAGTCTCTCCCGTCACTTGGGCGTCTGCACCCTAGTACCGGAGCCAGGGAACCTGGATGGGCCTGGTGACTTCTATGTCATGACTTTTACATTCCCCTAACCCTCTCGTTCCTGACCAGGGGCGAGTTCACCCCCAGGTGGTACCTGTCAACCTTGGGAAACATGCTTAACTACACATCTGGGTGGGGATGCTCCTGGCTTTTAGCTGGTAGAAGCCGGAGTTGCCAATAAACACGCCACAAGGCACAGGCAGCCCCCCCTAAGGAAAAACTATCCATCCCCAAAGATCAACAGCACCCACATGGAGAACCCTGCCCCCATCGAGGTATTGCTAAAGGGCATCCTCTAGACAGCCTTTCCGTGGGTTTGAATTGTGATTTGACGTCTCCCCAGGCTCTTCCTCACCCGGGGAGCCGCCAACACCACCCAAGAGGAACGATGAACCGAAGGAGCGTTTTCTCTTGGCCAGGAGCCAAGAGGTACATGTCACCCAGTGCAAATGAAAGCCAGGGAAGCCAGGAGGTCCGGGGTGCTTCTGGGCGCCGGTGCGCAGCGAGGCCTCCCTTTGGAATCCCCAGGACTCAGCCAATCCAAGGGACAGGAGGACAGGAGGCTGCGGATGAAAGGCCTATGAGAGACATGTAAGAGAGCACTTTTGTTGCTAAGCTTAGGGAGCAGGGCGGAGAGTTCTTAACAGAGCCAAACCACACACGCCTCTACTGGGGCATGAAAAATGTGCCCATCAACAAGACAGAACGGTGCTCCTGACGGTTTCTCCGCGAGGTGCGCATGGAGAGATGCGCAGGCTTATTTGTTTAGTGGGTATTCTCAGATAATGGCCCTGCCTGTCGCAGCAGGTAGGAGCGGGCTTCATTGTGCTAGGTCTTTTTCAACACAGGATTTTTCTGTTTGACAGTGTTTGAACAGATGGTGTGCGGGCGGCGCCGCTGACAGCAAGATGCTCCGCAGCTCCTGGCTGGGACCCACGCTGGGCTGTGTGTGTGTGTCGCATCCATGGGGCACAAGACCTCGCCCTCTGTTCTTTGCACCCAACAGGTCTTCTACTGCTCGCTTTCCCTGAGGTTTATTGATTACATCAGTTGGGGCTGCTTTCAGCCACAAAGAATTGGCAAACCCAGCTGAGTGCAGCTAAAGCAATGGATGATCCACTAGTTATGTCACCTAAGGAGAATTCAAAATTAGACAGTGCAGGGTTGCTGTCCTGTGGCTCAGTGATGTCATCAAGGGCTCCTTTTCTGCCCAGGCACTCTTAATAGGTTAGATTTTCATCTTTTAATTCATCACCTCCTAATCAGGAGGTGATGAGGGGCTCCTAGAACATCTCAGGCAACTGGCATGAGTTGCTCACCCTATGACTGTCTCCTACTAGGAAAGGACAGCTTTCCCAGGGGCTCCAGAAAAATTCCCCTCTGTCTTTTGAACCAAAACTAGATTGCACCACCAGACCAGAGGCAGGCAAAGAGGCAAGGGATCCCTCAGGCAGACCCTCCCCTGGACTTGGTCAACACTTGAGCAGAATTAGAGTTCTGCTAGTCAGAAAGCAGGTGGGGAGCCAAGCCATCTGCCGGAGGATTCATGAAATAGGTTAATTTCCCAGCTGAGCAGAGTCTTCCAGGTTTCGGGCTGGCTGTGTTATTCAATCTTTTCTTCCTCCATTGACCCAGTGTGAGTACAAACTGTAGCCTGGATTCCGGGAATATAGCCTTGCTCTCTCACACAGGGTTTCAGGTGTGACCAGAAGTTTCAAGAAATCCGAGTTCCAGGGCGGGCCCAAGAGGGAAGCTGATGTTGGGGTGGGGAGCTGGGTCTTCCCAGAGAAGCCTGTGGAGCACAGACCTCAAGGGTGGTGAGGGGGGTGGAGCACCGCGGCAAGGGAAGGGCGTTTCCGGTGCTGGGCGCAGGGGCTCTGTGGGTGGGTCTGTGCTGACCCTCAGGTCAGCCTTGCTGGCTTCCCCTGGAACTCTGGGGAGGACAGCTGATTCATTGTGTTTCAGAGGATCATGGCTTCATTATTAAGGCAATGGGAAGGAGGGGCTTTAAGCAGAGAAGTGAGGTACGTGTTTTTAAGGTCATCCTGGCCTTAGTGGGGACACAATGGTAACTTGTTACCACGAACCACTTGATACTGTGTCTAAAGCCACCCGATAAACCTGCCCTTGAAAGGGATGAAAGTGGTTCTCTTTGGGTCCTGATCACCTCTCATGAGAAGGTTGTTATAAAAGAGCAGGACCGGCCCCTCCCCAGCCTCTCTGCGTTTCTGTCTCCCCTTCTGATCTTTCCCTCTCGTATGTACTCACACCATGATGTCATATGCCATGATGGGAGGTAGCCAGGAGTCCCTGACCAGAGACCAAATCAGTGGGGTCATCCTGTTTTGAATTCTCAACCTCCAAAACTGTAAGTTAAATAAACTACTTTAAAAGTTATTGAGCCTCGGGTGTTTTATCATAGCACCGAAAATGGACAAAGACACAAACTACCTAAATTCCTGACCCCAAATCAGACACTAACAAAATGATGGTTGCTGTGAGCTATGAGGTTTTGGACAGTTTGAACACAGCAATTCATAACTGGAAAATTGCCACTGTCAATATTTGTTATTACTATAATTATTCTTATCAGTATTTAAAGGCCTCTCTGCCTCAGTCTTGCACTAATCGTTTGTGGTTAACTTCCCTTCAAGAAACCACAGAAATCTGCATGTTCACTGTTTCTCTAGGAAAATTGCTCACCTTTTGTGGTCTGGCTCCAAAGAATATATCAGACTCTGCATAATAAACACCAGCAAGCCAATATTCATCTTCAAAAACTCTGCAAAATTCAAAGACAAAACCAAATGCCAAAATAAGGGATGTCGCTTTCCCGTTTTTGAATGAAAATAAACTAAAATCCAAATTCCTGGTTTGCCCCAAATATAGCAGAGGTGCCCTGGAGAATCTGATCTCTGTCATAGTCCAGCCAAGTCGGGAAGTCGATGATGGCCTCGTATTCTTTCTCCCTGTCAAAGTAGAAGAGAAACAACACATTGCTTTTAATCAATATTCACATAACACAGCCCAAAAGCTGTAACTTGCCAAGGTAAAATATAACTGTTCTCTCTTCAAAACACCTTTTACTTGTTATCCAAATAGGAAGTTTTTCTTTCAGAATTAGCTACATCTGTCAACCCGGCATTCCTGACTGCCACATAGAAAGTCCTTACCGCATCCCACCTTCTCAATAACTTTCTCTTTCGCTTCATTTTCCCCCAGATTTTATTTCTTTTTGACAAATCCCCAGGGTTTCCGACAGGAACCTTTAGAACTGGGGTCGTATGGTTTATACTTTCAGGGCTACATTATTTTTCTTTATTAGTGTTTTCAGCTCAGAATAAGACACTGGAACAAATCCACACCAAAGGCAGCCAGCTTTTTATTAATGTTTCCAAAGACCTGGCGAGTATTGTAAGCCTTAACGTACCAACTTTCTTGTCTCCCTTTCCAGTTTAAAAGGTGCCAGGTGCGTTTTTTTGTTTGTTTGTTTTTGGGTTTTTTTTTTTTTTGTTTTTGTATTGGTGCAGGTTGCAGCTCTTTGACGGGAGCATATAAATTAAGAAAATGAAAATCCACTGTATTTTATCTGTGCAAACCTCATGCGCTCCCTTCCCTTGTTTCCCCATCATAGAGGCCATGATTGATTAGACTAAACTGTCCCCTTTCGACCACTGATTGATTTTCATAATCTTTTGTCCATGGATTTTTTTTTGTTTTAGTTTTGGGTCTTGGCTGGAAAACACCCAAGTTATTTCATTCTTCCATGTCCTTTGTGCCTAACCCACTCCCCACAGCTCCCCTGTCCACCACAATGCTGCTCCTGGTGACCCTCTAATGCTCTCATTTGGGTGACATGGAATTAGTGAGGTTGGTCTTGACTACTTTCCAACAGGGTTTCTCCCATAAAGCGATGGCAAAGCAGAGCTCTTCCTTCCTCCCCAGAGTACGTCATAGAGGGGCCACATAATTGTGGGGCTCTGATTCAAGGCAGAAGAGGGAGCTTCCTTTGCAAGATGTCAGGTTTAACCAACTTGGCCTTGGAGTCCCCTGGGGGCACTCTTGAAGTGCATTCTTATCAGCAGGGGGCTTCTGGGTTTTCTAGATGCCAACTGATCTGAGCAGAGACCAGAGAGGGGACCAGCACTCCGGACAGACCTGGTATAAGTGGCAGATTAGGTGTTTGCATCTAAACTCTTCTAAAAAACGTACACAGTGCTCCGCGCCTTGCTCAGGCTGCAGCCGGAGGTTCTCTGGGGAACACCCATGGCCGCCCAGCCCCACCTCACTGGCTTACCACAATATTTTCCAGATTTAATTTTTAAGTACATATTATTTATTATGTCCTGCTTTGTTCCAGAAAGGGTTGAGGCAGCTAACTTAAATACACAATCATGAAATGCTGGTCCAACTTTTATTTGGTTAAAGATGTTCTGCTATAAATGGTTAAAAAAAATGAAATCCTTATTATAAAGTGACTTGTTCAAGATGATTACCTTATTTTATAAAAAACAGACGCTTTTAATAATTGAGTACAGTTAAATATAGTTCCAAAACTTTCCTTTGACTTTGAAATTTCAGTTTACATATAATGGTTTCATTTCTTTCAAATCACAAGGAAATCTGATATCATCGTGTAAATTACGCAGAAAAAAATGTTTTGCACAGGCGAACCTGGACAGTCCCAAAAAGTCGAATAAACGCTTACTTACATCATTGTCCTCGCCTGGGACACAGAGGGTCTCCTGCTCTGGTCCCTCCCAGGATGCCCTGCGTTATTTTATTTTGTCTCATTTATCTCAATGTCAGGATATATTGCTTTCCATTTTTTTTCTTTCTACAAACCATCTGAAACCTCAATCCCAATATTCATATAAAATATTCAAATGTCGATCAACTCATTTTGATTTCACAAATAAACTTTCGGCATCTCTGCAGGTCAGACCTGAATGTAGGCTTCCTCTAGCCAGGGCAGGCTTTGCTGGGACCTGCTGGACCCTGTGGCCAGGAGGTCAGTCCTGCAGGCCGGCTCCCTGTGGCTGTTTCCTAATGAGTCCAGCGTCTCCTCCCAAACAACCCGTCCATCAGCTGACGGAGAAAGGAGCAGCATGCTCTGCTGCCCCGTGACGCTCCTCGCCCCCTCCTCTGCCTCATGCTCTGGCTCCAGGTGTCCCAGGTGCCCCCCAGTTATTTCCTCTGCACAGCCTGTGGATTCGCTCCAGAGGGGAAGCGGCTGGTGTCAGTCCCCGTCATTTCTGCCCTGGGTACCTCAGACCTTGGCTTTCCCTGAGGTAGGTGAGTGGTCCTGGCGCTACCCTGGGTCCTCCCTCCCACCGAGGCCTTCCAGCCTGAACATGGGCAGCACGATGCCCCCCTGCTCCCAAAGGCATGCTGGAGGGCCGTGCTTGTTTGAATTACTTGCTCCCTTCACCGCCGTGTGTTTGACAGGACGTGCCACACACCAGGCCTCCTGTTGACTTAGTTCCTGTCCGGGCAAAGCTAAATAATCCAAGTCTGAGGAATGGTGTGACTGGGGGAGAAAGGCCCTGCCCTGGGAGGGCCGAGGGCTGCTTGGTGCTGAGGGCTCGTGGGGCTGGGAATCTGCTCCCTCTATGAAGGGTGAGGCTGAGGGGAGGAGGGTGTGCCCACACCTGATCACTCCAGCTGCCCAACACACTGTGGGAGCCACGAGGCCCTCTCTCCCACACTGGAAGGACTTTTGTTGCTGTTGTATGTTTCATAAAAGCCAAACACAGTCAAATAACAGCACATCATAAAACCCAACAGAAAGAGAAGGAAATCCGAGGCAGCAACTTCTTTCTAGAAACAGTACCCCCTGTTTTGAGCTCACTGCAGAAGGTGGTTGTGCTCGGGGCATTAACACCTAGGATCTTCCGTGAGGTGTCTCAGTCCACTCCAGCTGCTATAACAACACTGCCTACGTGGCATGATTTTAAACAGCTTTCATGCATTCCTCACAGTTCCGCAGTCTGAGACGTTCAAGATCAGTAGACTCAGTATCTGGTGAAAGTCTGGTCCTCGTAGATGGTGCCTTCCTTGTGTCCTTACAAGGTGGGAGGACAAGAAACCCCCTTGGGCCCCTTTTTATAAGAGAACTGACTCCAATCATGACCTCTCACCACCCAAAGGCCCTGCCTCTAATACTAGTGTCTTGGGGACTCAGTTTCAGTGTGTGGCTTGAGGGGGGGGGGGCACAAACATTCATACAGTAGCATTCTACTCCTGGTCCCCCCAAACTCATATCCTTCTTACATGCAAAAGACCTTCATTTCATTCCATTAGTTCCAAAAGTCTTAACTCACTGTGGCATCAACTCCAAAGTCTGAAGTCTGTCTAACTAGCATCTCATCAGACTTATCTTAGTCTTTTTTCTGCTGCTATAACAGAATATCACAGGTAGGAAATTTTATAAAGAAAATAAATGTATTTCTCACAGTTCTCGAGGCTGAGAAGTCCAAGATCAAGGTGTCAGCATCTGGTGAGGACCCACTATGTTTCCTGGCCAGTGTGTGCACAAGAGAGCAGGGGCAGGGGAAAGGGCTGCACTCATTCTTTTTTTTTAATATTTATTTTTTAGTTGTAGTTGGACACAATATCTTTATTTTATTTATTTATTTTTATGTGGTGCTGAGGATCAAACCCAGGGCCTTGCACGTGCTAGGCAAGCGCTCTACTGCTGAGCCACAACCCCAGCCCTGGACTCATTCTTTTTATCAGAAACCCACTCCCCTGATAACTACCCCTCTCCTGCTATAGGTCATTGATCCCTTCAAGACATGGTCAGCTCTTAAAGGGTCCACCTCTTATTTCTTTTACAATAGGAAGTAAATTTCAGCCCAAGTCTTGGAAGGGCCATTCAGGTCACAGAAGAACTCATGGTACAATTCATCCTGAGGCAAAGTACTCTCCAATTCTGAACCTATAAATTATGTGCTCCCCAAATACAGATAAGCCCAGATAGACCTCCGATTCCACAGGGGAGAAATGGGAAGGGGTCCCCAGTGAGTCCAAAACCCAGCAGGGCAAACATCAAATCTCAAAGTTTCAACATCATCTGCGACTCCAGGCCGCACTTCCGGACACATGGAGCAGGGTTCCCGCAAGCTCAGGTGCCCTCACCCCACAGCTTTGCTGGGAAAGACCACGTTGCTGTAACTCAGGTTGGGTTCTAATGCTCGTGGCTCTGCTGGCATAGAGTCTGGGCAGCCTCAGCCCCATGCTCCACTGGGCATTGCCCTAGTGGGCTTCCTATGGTGGCCCTCTGCCTGGATGGCTGCCCCAGACCCCAGGTGGTTCCAGCCTTCAAAATCCAGGTGCAGCTGTGACACCTCATAGCTCACGCATTCTATGACCAGTGGAGTTGGAACCACCTGCAGGTGCTGCCAAGGCTTGCCATCAGCTCTGCCTCCAAGGCCAGCCACATGGCCCCATCACACCCGGGCTATGGTCCTGGACAGCACAGATATGGAGAAGCAAGGGCTTGGCCACTTGTCTTCTGGGTTTCTGTTGGAAGAGAAGAGAAGAATGACTGTCCTCTGGATAGAACTCGTGAGGACTGGGCTGACCAAGGGCATCAGCACAGAGGATGAGAAGAACAAAAGTTATTAAACAGGGAAGAAGGCAGGAAGGAGGAGCACAGAAGAAGGGGGAAGACACGGGGACCTGTTCCTGGCATTTGTCTTCTGTCACAGCACCTGCGAATTCCTCTCCACCATGGTGGCGGCCAGGCAGTGGCAATGGCAGGATTTGAACTCCAGGTTTGTGTGATACCACAGCCAGAGCCCCAGGCACCTGCCCTTGTGCCCCAAAGTTTCAGCATCGTGCCACGGGGTTCCATTATTTTTGCACCAACATGAAGATTTCTCTTCTGGGAGGTTATGAGGAGGTTCCCCCAGAACAAAAGGAACTTGCTTTGCATGGTTTTCACCCCAACATCAGTGAGAAAATAAGTCAGCAAACCTGGTTGGAACCAGAGGCCAGGAAGCCGCAGTGCCACATGTGAGCAGCATAAGTCACTGCTTTGGCACACGGGGACATTTTTTGCAGAATATGACTATCTTTATTGTATTTTCTTAAAGAAGTTCTTGTTCATTATTAAATGTCCAAAAGCATAACTGTATGAAGACATAAAAAACAAAAAAAAGATCTTTTCACCATCTCCCTGCTCTTCAATAATATGTGTGGACGGTTCTAATCATAGATGGTACCCTGCAGGCAACGTGGTGCATTGAAGGTGTCTTTCCACAGAGGGACCTTCTGAGGCAGCTCACCCTTGTCTAGGCTGTGAGAGTCCCACTGATGGATGAATCCTGTTTTTATGATCCCCCCTTGATGGACACACAGGTTGTTTCCAAAGTTATGATGTTATTAACAATCACAGATGTCTTCCCCTGTCTTAAAGAATTTTCTCAGGACAGATTTACAGTGCAGATTTTACATTGATTTTATTTATTTATTCATTCTTTTATTCATTTTAAGAGACAAGGTCTCGCTATGTTGCCAGGCTGGCTTTGAACTCCTGGGCTCAAACAATCTTCCACCTCAGCCTCACGAGTAGCTGGCAGTACAGGTGCACAGCCCTGCACCCGCTTAATGACTGGTATCTCCATGCGTGTTATTCTGGGTCACTCCTACCTAGAGCAAACATCCATCTCAGTCACAACACCGTCCATATTCATGGCTTCTCCTGTACCTGCTGTTGCAGGACCCCCAAGACTCTTCAAAATGTACTCCCCAAACCCTGCACTAGGCCACCCTACAGCACCCTGCAGTATTTCTTTCCATGTTCCTGTGCCACCTTACAAGATGTCAACAGCTCAGCCCCTTGATCAGCCTCACCAACACCCAGCAAGCCCAGGCTGGGGCCAGGTGACTGGGACCCTGACAACATTGAGGACTTGACCCACACTCTGGTGGGAGGCGCTGAGGTGTCAGAAGAATGGAGCTATCCGTGGCCCCACCATACACCGTCCAAACCCAGTGCTGCCCTGTCTCCCTCTATCCTCATCCTGGGAGATTCCAGAGCACCTGTCAGGATGGTGGGCCAGAAGGTCGGCTGGCTCCCACTTATGGATGGGTTCTCTCCTAGGAGTCCTTAGGCCTCCACACCATTAGGCTCTGGGCTCAAGGACCTATGGGCTTCTGAAATGCCTAAACTCCTCAGAATCCCAGAGTGAGTATGGTCAGGTTCTTGCCGTGACCATGCTGTGGGTTATCAAACCTCCATCTTTAGGGGGTAAAATGGGCCCCTGGAGAATTTAGAGGGGATAAGTGTCCCAGGCATCTCATGGGCAGGAGGCTGATGAGAATGGAAAAACTGGAAGGTAAAACTCAGAGATGGGCTAGAGGCATTTCAGAGTGCTAGAGTATCAGAACTGGTGGATCCTGAGCTCGTGCATCAATCCGTGTGGCTGCAGTGACAAACATCCCTGAATTTTCAGTGGTTATAGGAGCCCTGTGTTATGGGGTCTGCTCTGCGGCTCTACTCCTTGTGTCTTCCCTTTCTGGGATCCCGACTCACAAAGCAGTGATGTTCTGCCAGCAAGGGAACTGGCAGGAACTCCCACAAGGCTTCTTGGGTAGAGATTTTGTAAGTATGTGGCTTAAGCCCTGCAGTCACATTTCATTGGCTGAAGCAGGCCCCATGGCTAAGCCCAGCATCAATGGGGCAGGGAGGCATCGTCTTTTAAGAGGGAAGATAGGTGTGAAAATAGTGAACACCATCCTTGACTGACACATGTGGCGCATCCCAAGCTGTGTGATACCACCCGGAAACAGGCACAGAGAGGGGGAGTGGCTTGCCTGAGAGCTACAGACCATCTAGTAGCAGAACCAACACTGGTCAATCCTGGCCATCGATCCTGCTTCTCGACCTGACCCCAGAGTTTCCCAAGAGATATTAATGGATGTCATAAGACATTTCAGAGCTTCAATATGGAACTGAAATTTATGACTCTCCAAGTCAGGGAAGTGGGCTCAAACTTTACCAGTTTCTTTGACCGCAAGCCCCACGTGACAGGGTGGAAAGTGGCTTGCGTGCTATAGGGAACACACTTTGGGAAACAGCAGCATGGTACCAGTCAATCGAACGGACTCTAATTTGCTCCCAGGAACATGGGACTTAAGTTCTATGTTGCTCTAAGGAATGTTTTACAATAACATAACCTTAGTATAAATTCTTCACAGCTCACAAACAGACACAGTTTTCCCTTTTAGAAAGTTCACATGACTTTGTAAGTCCATCATTAATTTTGATTATTTTTTCCACTTTCATTTCTTTTCAATTTCAGCCAAAAATGTAATAAATGTCATGAAACAGATATTCATAAAGTCATTGGTGGATGAATCATGACTGTGGCCAGCATGACCACTGTTCAACCTAGGGGGGTACCAGTGCTGTCCTCCCAGGATGTCCAAGTCCATCCTCCTCTCATCTCTGCTGTGGTCAGCCATGGGTAAATCGCTGTTTCAGCCACGGCTGTTTGCTGCCTGAATCCCTTCGCACCCAGCATGTGTCTGGCGTAGCCATGTCAGGCTGAGTGGGAACAGGCTCAGACACCGGCTCATTCTGTGAACCAGGGAAGCTTCTTGGATTCTTTGAGGTGCTGTGTGTAGAGCTTTTGAAATAAACCTTTCTGAGCTTGGTGTTGAAAACCGTGTTGCTCACAGCGGTACTCTGAAGTTTTAACCCCCAGTACCTGTGAAGGCGGCCTTATTTGGAAACTGGGTTGTTACAGATGTCATTAGTTAAGATGAGGTCATCCTGGAATAGGGTGTGCCCTTATTCAGATGTGACAGGAATCCTTATAAGGAAAGAAGGCATGGATACAGAGGGAGAAGCTCTCTTCCCCACCCAGAGAACTACTCTTTCTTGCTGCTCCACGGAGCCCCTCTGGAGACAAACACCTCTGCACAGCAACTGCCTCTGTGGCTCGCTGTGCTGTTTCCCATCCTGCTCCTTCCATTCTCTGTTCCCTCCCTCTCACCGCCTGGGATTGCACCTCCCATATTCTGTATTTTCGTGGGACCCTTGCCTCAGGCTCGTTTTCTAGGGATTCAGTGCCAAAACAGGTAATTCAAGGATATGAAAGTCAAAGAACAGGGAGGAAAACGTTTTCTGAATTGAGACCACATAAGAGACAGGCCAGGACTTTGAATAAGTCCATTCGTCGATTTCATTAAGCGGCTTCATTGACATGATCATGCCAGCTGTCCCCTTGGAAACTAAGTCACCAGAAAAACAGAGGTATCAGGCTCTAGTCCTTCATGCCAGCTCGCCTAACTGTGCCCCGGCTCAGCCCAGACTGATGCTCCAGCAAGGTCTGTGTCCAGCCACTTGGGGTCCAGGACTGTAGCCTCTCATGGGCTCTCAAACTTCAGCCCAGGAAATAAGCAAGGGTGGAGGATCGAGCACTTCTCTTCTTTGCCTTGTGCTGTATTTTAATAATGAACGCAGCAGACATGGGCGCAAAGAGAAGCTTCACTGTCAAGCAGTGAGGAAAACACAGGTGAACAAGTCAGACAGGCAGCAGCCCTGCCCCCAGACACGCCTGTCCTCTCTCCGGTAAGCTGGTCCCCAAGAAAGATCTCATTCTAGTTTTGTCCATAGAAGAGTTCAAGGGGACACAGGCCCAGTGTGCTTGTGATGACCAGGTTCCACTTGCCATCCCACACAAAGATAAAGGTTGGCTCCCTTTGAAGGATCTTATTGAGAACTCTTCCAAGTAAATTATAATTTAAATCCACCAATAGGTAGCCACTCGGACAAAACACACCCCTTAGACTCATATCCTGCAGTTTCCAAGAATCCTCAACATGGATTATGCAGCTTGATAACAACCGCACAAGCTACAAATCTGTGTCAGCCTTGTATTAAGTCAAACCATGTAAAATGGATAATTTCATAAGTTGGAAATAGTTAAATATCAGCAGTTTGGTATATTATTTAATTTATTACACAGTCCATGTCTGAATTCTGGGGGAAAGACCACATGAGTGAGCAAGGGTGCTTGGAGAAGACTTTCAGGATTCAGGATGCGGGGAGAGGATGAGGAATGGGCATTAAATCAAACTGTACCAACAACCTCTGCGTTTCCTAGTAGGAGCTCAGTGCCATTTCAAGGTCAGAATTTGTTCTGTGTTCTTTCAACAAAAGAATCTTATTCCACATGTAAAATAGGTGTTTAGCAAGTATTTGCTGGCTGATGAATGGATACAGAGGTCAACAAGAGGATTACCTGCACCCCAAAAGGAAGAAACAGAGAGCAAAATCATGGCTTGTTTGTCTAAGCAACAAGGGAGCTGGAACATCTGTGATTTCCAATAGGAACTGATTTGTCAGGTGACCTTGGATGAGAATGTTAACACTCTTTTTTGTTGCCATGAAAAAGGGAGACGATATGTATTCCATACAGGGCAGTGCTAAAGGGGGGTAAAGGTAATTGATCACCGTGACTGTGAGGAAGGAAGACGGCATCATAAATACTAATTATAATAACCATTCCTGGCTTCTAAGAAAAATGCCTTTAAAGAAGAAGAAGAAAGTAAAGTGAAATTCCTCCAGAAGGGAGCCTCCTGGGCAGCCTTGTGTGTTTGAACAAACCTGAAGGGGAAAAAGCTTGGTGGCAGTTTGCTGCAGCTGAGTAGGCAGAAAATCTTATATTTTAAAATTGTTCTTATGTTAATGGCAAAAAAAAAATTGTTCCTATGTGAATTAACTTCATGCTTCAATTGCCAAATTTTCAGAAACTTAGATTAATAAACTCAGGATCAAACTTGCAAATAATTATGTATTTCTTCACTTTCTTTACATAAATGCTAAATACGAACACTTAAAATGCCAGGTCATGGATTAGCCCCCTTCAGTAATGCTGTTCTAGTCCATGATGACTGTCTCTCTGGCATCCCCCAGCCCCTAGCAGGTGGTTGGATCCTGGAGGGGATATCTCAGCACCCTGAGGTTTCGGGTGCGCTGTTCCATGTCCTAAACCCTCTGCAGGTCATCAGCAAACAAACAGGAACACATGGCCTGATTTTTTTCGAGGTGGATTTACTAACCCTGAGTCCTTTCCCTCTTGGTTCAGCTCCTCCCTGCTTCTCACACGCATGTTTACAGTGTGGTTTGCAGTGCTTTGAACCCAAACAGAACACTCGGGGCAGGGCAAGCACTGGCTGCTTTAGCCCACAGCCAGCCCCATAAGTGGTGGTAACTGACGCTCGAATGCAGGACATGGAGCATTCCTTCATATCGCGGCCATAATTGAATACACATGAACCGCCCCTGCATGGGTGACCCTGGAGTGTGCCACACACCTGGAATTAGTGAGGTTCAATTAACATGTCACCATCACTAATAGCAGCTACCGGTGAGAACCACCAGTCAGCTGCCACAGCCCAGCAGCCTGGGAACAGAGTGTCAGCAAGCAAGCCCCAGGCTGCTGCTCCCAGCTCTGCTGTCCCCACCAGCATGTAAAACCTGGGTTTTTTTTTCCAGAAAAACTTATTTGCTTTTAATTACTCCAATTAATTTTACTTAATGGTTTGGGCCATATCTCACTCAAAGAGTTATTTGGGAGCTAAAATTACCCCAGTAGCAAAATGAGAAAAGATGGCAGAGACTCAGCAAAATTTTTGTGACAACATATTAAATATTAAAAAAAAAGACAAGAAATGGAATATGGCCTGAAAGATGGGACGGAAGGCGAGGAAAGGCAGGATGTGTGCCATGAATTCCCCTTTCCCTTCTTTCACTCACTCCCGGGGTGTTGTGCACTGAGCATGGCCCCAGACACTGCCAGGGTTGGTGCCAAGAGCTCACAGGCTCCGGTGAAAGAGCCTGGTGAGATGGCAGGGGACTTGGGGCCCAGTGGAAGACAGGGTGGCCACTGAGAGCAGGGAACAGCCTCAGCGGTGCCTGCCCTGGCCTGGAGTCTCGGATGGCTTCCTGGAGGAAGTGGCATCTAAACTCAAGGAGGGGCCTGGGGCTATAGCTCAGTTGGTAGAGTGCTTGCCTTGCCTGCACAAGGCCCTGGGTTCAATCCCAGCACCACACACACACACACACACACACACACACCTCAAGGAGGAGCAGGAAGCAGAAGGAAAATGGCAAAGGAGGTAGGGAGGAGCTTTACGCCAGTGTCTTCCAGAAGTGATGGTCTTCCCTTCCTTTAAGCAAGTGTGTGCACACACGGAATATTCAGATTCAAAAAACCACAAGGTGTGATTTTGGCATATTCTGGGGAGAAAGGAAAATTGATATTTTATAGTTTATACTTCCATTTGTATTTGATAAATCCCATTTAATTGATGAAACCTCGTAGCACTGTTTGAGTGGCAATGAGACTGTCCTCCCTGACCACGCCCCCAGCTTTGCTCTGCCTGGCCCCGCCCACACCCTGGTTGCTTCCTGCAGACTGGGATCTTCAGGCCTCGGTAGTTCTCTGGCTTCCTCTGAAAGGAAGGAAGGTGACTTAGGCACAGGTTGCTTTAGCACTTTGGTTGGCCTCCAGGGGAAACAGGGGCCCTCGGGACCTGCTCTGGCCCCTCTGGACACACTCCAGGCCTTTAAACCTCCTGAGGAAGAGAGACCTCTGGAGAGGGGGATCAACCTAGGTGGCCCTGGGGGGCACTTCATTCTAGTGGTTGGAGCAGACAGGCGTTAACTTCTCCTTAAATCCCACACAAATGACAGTAAAGGCAGAAAAAGCACAAAAAGACCAGGAGAAGAAGCACAGAGACAGGAAAAAATTAATAACAACAGTTTGAAAGGGGAAAGGGGAATGGACTGATGATATTTAACTCAGCAGGAGGAAGAGAGAGGAGAGGGGGAGAGGGTTCAGTCATTGCTGCAGAACCTCAGAGAGGCTCAGGAATTGGGGTACTAGATATTTCTGACTGCGAAGGTACACTGCCAGCTGCAAACAGGGAGGTGGCCAGCATCTGGGAGTGTTGTAACCTCCAGCCCCCTCCGCAGAGCACATCTGTGGTTTGCATTGCCTACTCTCTGAATGTCCACCCTTGAACACTTCTCCCTCATACTAGAAGTTTCCTCTCTGACCAGTGGAAGCAGAGACTCAGCACTGGACCCAGATGAGGGTGGGGGACATGTAGAGCCCACTCACCTAACAGGAGCTAAACCCTGCCCTGTCAAATGACACTGCAAGGGCCTTTGCATTTTGGAATGGGAGGCCATTCCTAGAATTGCAGAATTTTACCAGTTTCCAGGTTGGAATTCATAGTTTGGCTTCTTTTAAAACTGGTGAGCCAGCTGCTATTCTCACACCCATCTCCATTTTTTTTTCACTGACTGAAAGGGAGAATCCTGTGGAGGGGCATGCAGAAGGGAGGAACATCAGGGGGGGACCCAGCAAGGAGGGAGTACTCCACAGGCAGCTACCACAAGGTGTGATTTTGGCATATTCTGGGGATATGCCAGAATATGCCAAAATCTCCTGGGCTGGTGCAGAGATTGTGAGACTGAGAATGGGCAGCATGTCTTCAAGGTCTTGCTCTGTCCTTAAGGTATTTGCTGTCCCTCCCTGCGGAGGGCTACACTTCCTTACCCTGTTGGCAGCGAACTTGCCACATGGCTTCCTTGACCAATGAACCGTGAGTGGAAGTGATGCGTGGTGCTTCTGAGGAGTAGCAATTACACAAGGCTTAGCTCTGTTAGACCACCACTGTTGGCTCCTTCTTCCTCCTCCACTATGAAACCAGCTTGCCCTGATTGTTATGGCTTGAATCTGGAATGTTCCCCCAGAGTCTCATGTGTTGAAGATTTGGTCCCCAAAGCAGCAATGTTCAGGGCTTTTATGAAATGATTGGGTCATCAGAGTTCTGACCCCATCAGTGGATTAATCCATTTAATAGATTAATAGTCTGAATGGAGTATTGGGAGGTAGTAGAAACTTTAGGCAGGTGGGACTCCCCTGAAGGAAGCAGGTCTCGGGGCCATGCCCTTGGAGACTATATCTTGTCCCTGGACCTTTTCCACTGTCTTTCTCTCCTTCCTGGATGCCATGAACTGACAAGATTTCTTCTACCACCTCCTTCCACAATGATGTTCTGCCTCATCTCAGGTCCAAATCAATGGAGCTGGTCAACCATGGACTGAAACCTCTGAAACTAGGAGACAAAATAAATCATTTCTCTCTTAAATTGTTTATGTTAGGTATTTTGATACTGATGGACACTGGGTCCTGGATCTTTCGTGTGTGTCCAGGGGTGAGGAGAACTAAACCTCTGTTGAGTTGTGTATCTGTGATTTTGGGGGCTGTTTGTTACTGCAGCATACCAGTAGCAAAAACTCTGAAAGAGCTCCGGTGACAGTGCTGTCAGGATAGGCAGGAGAGGCATTCTCTGTCTCCTGCAGGGATGATAACCTTTCCTGGCTCCCCAAAGACAGCTGTGTGGGCCTGATGATGGCACTCTTGGCCCAAGCAGGACCACCTTCCCAGAGGGTGCCAGCAGTGGTAGCATAAAGAAGTACCTCCTTCTCATGGACTGTGGGCTATTGATGTGTACAAGGAGGCCAGAATGGGAGGACAGGAGGAGAGCATCTCCCTTGGGGAATCCTAGCCATGTACCAGAACTTTGCAAGGCCCGGAAGCTCCTGTGTAGGAATGTGGGAGCAATGAATGACCCCGAAAGAATCGGGACACTAACGATGCCAATTATGAGTTTCCCTTTCTCTATTCTTTTTTTTTAACTTTATTTGTTTATTTTTGTGTGTGATGCTGAGGCTCAAACCCAGCGCCTCCCGTGTGCTAGGCAAGTGCTCTACCACTGAGCCACAACCCAGCCCCTCCTCTCTCAACTCTGAATGTACTTCTACATTGGGCTTTTTGATGCTTACCACAGCAGGGGACGTGGGAGGACACTGAGAAACATGGACAATGACCTCAGAATGTCTGTCCCAAGCGCCAGGAGCCGGAGGGTTGATAAACATGTACTCGTTGAGCGCCAGTGTTATGCTCCAAATTGTACGAGTGTTGTGAAAGATACAAGATACATAAAATAAGGTGCTGCCCTCAGAGTGCAATCATAAGAGGGCTCTAGGGGACAACGTGCAGATCCAGGGAAGGAACATGTTACGAAAGGCAGAGGGTTTGAAAGGACCAGACTTCTGCCCTGCACAGGCTCACACCAGTGATCCAGGTGTCCCTGGGGCTGACACAGGTGCCAGGTCTGACCTCCTCCTGGTGGAGAGGTGGGGCTGCAAGGAGTTTACCCCTTTTGCAAAGTCACAGCAAATTACAGATGTCAGAGACTGGGGCTGGGGCTGGGGCTGAATGGCAGAGCACTTGCCTAGCATATAAGAGGCACTGGGTTTAATCCTCAGCACCACATAAAGAGAAACAAATAAAATAAAGTCATTGTGTCCATCTACAACTACAAAAAAAATTAAAATTAAGAAAAAAAGATGGCAGAGACAATGTCAGATTTCCAGGAACCAACACTTTTTTTCTCCATAAGAGCAAACAGAATAGCTGAAATTAATAGGATGGAGAATGTCAAATATAAGTGCCACCCAGGGACCAAGTCTTGAACACACAGGACTTTTGGGGACACTCAAGAGGAAACTGAAAAGGTGCCCGATATAATTAATGCTGGACTGAGGAGGAGAGAGTGGCTCATTACATATTCACTGCTGGCCGCCTTGGGACAGAACTGTAACCCACTGGCCCCTGGGACAGCAGCTGCTGTGATGCTTCTTTTACATGGTAGTGGATTCTGTACTCACCCTTCCCTGCGCTCTCTCTGGGCCACTGTGAAGCCAGGTGTCCAGTGTGCGGGTGTCCCCAGGGCCTCTCCTGGGCCTCTCCAGGTTTCTGGCCTGCTCGATCCTCTGGCATTCAGGAGCCTTCAGAAGGACTGACTTCCACAGGTCAGAAATACACTCATGCAGTGAGTTCAGATCCCCTGACATTTGGTTTGGGGAAGGGACAGACCACCTGCTTTTGTCTATAACTTAATGGGTGCTCCAGGACATTTCTGGGGTGGAAGGAGTATTAACCTTGCCAAGTGGAGGTAAAGTCCAGCTATTTCCCATTTAAAACCTTTAAAAGTAACTGTCCATTCCAGAACCTCCCCTCCCTGTCTTCCCACTCGGGTTGCCCTCTTTCTTGGTGTTGATGATGCTCCCTGCAAAGTCCCACCCCTGTTTTGGCTGGATCTGGCTTCTAGTTGGTCCCACAGCCCAGGCCCACAGAGCCCACTCAGGGCGGGGGCCCACCTCTGCTCTTGCCCTCCCCGGGTCCTGGGGCTTCTGTGTTTCATCTAGGTAAGGAGGCCATCCCCTCATGCCTGGCTTCACGGACCAGACGTGACACCCCACGAGGGGCCCTGCAACTTGACTGTGGACACACGGGTTACATATACATGACCCAGACCCATCCTTCATCCAAGGAAATTCAATTTTAAATCTGCTTCAGGTCTCTTCTAGCCAAGAAGTCTTTTCTTCTGCTTGTCAAGTCAAAGAAGTGTCTCTGGAGCCTATTTTGTCTGTCAAAGAACCTTCTTTCTCTTTCTTTTTTCCAATTCTCTCTGTGCAGTATAACTGAAGGGGAATTCTCTTTGCAGTGTCTAATCAAATGCAGAAACATAAGAGAAATCTCAAACCCACAAGACAGCAAGTTTGTTCCTGCAAGCTAAGTAACATGGAGAGACTACAGTGGGCCCTTCGTGTCTTGGGTTCTACGTCCTGAGATTCAACCAACTGCAGAATACAATATTTAGGGGGAGGAATTGCATCTGTACCAAATATGTGCAAAGATTTGTTTCTTTATTCCCTACAGAATATAGTATAATGACTATTTCCATAGCATTTACATTGTAGTAGGTTTATAAGCAAAATAGGGATGATTTAATTATGTAGAACAACGTGTACAGGTTATATGAAAATACCATGCCACTTTTTCTTTTTTTGTACATGGATTGAACTCAGGGGCACTGGACCACTGAGCCACATCCCAGCCCTATTTTGTATTTTATTTAGAGACAGGGTCTCACTGAGTTGCTTAGTGCCTTGCTAAATTGCTGAGGCTGGCTTTGAACTCGAGTTCCTCCTGCCTCTGCCTCCTGATCTTCTGGGATTACAGGTGTACCATGCCATTTTATGTCAGTGACTTGCACATTGAGGCTTTTAGTGTCCAAGGGGATCCTGGGCCAATCCCCCAAGGATACCGAGGACAGCTGTCGTGTAAATGAAGAGACAGACAGGAAGCAGATGAGCTAAATGGCCATGCGTGATAAGCAGAGGGACTGGAGGAAGAACTAAATGAATAGGGAATGGCTGACAGCAGAATTATGGCCGACAAGTTTTGGCAGGGGGGACTCTGGCAGGGTGTGTGCTTGGGGCAAGTGAGCCTTCAGTCCCCCCATATCTGAGAGTATACCAGGTGGGAGGAAGAGGGCCCTAGCCACCAGCTCAGAGCCTCGGGGACACCTGGGTTAGTTTCTGTGGCCCTGACGTCCTCACCTGCCTGCTTCCCAGCTGGACTGGCCCCAGGGAGGACCCTGTCCTCCCACCACCACAGCCTCCTGTGGCTCTGAAGGTGCAGCTGCAGCAGCCTGGCACCCAGGCTGATGCTGGAAGTGGGAAGGCAAGCCCACCCAGGAGAGACAGGGAGGAGGCAGCAGTGAGCGGCTGGCCCACCTGTGACCATACAGCCCTGGCATCCTGAGAAGACGTGGTCATGGGGAAAAGTCTCCCCTGTATTCACTGACCTTCCCTTGTTCACACCCCCCACTCTGACTTCCCTGGGATACACCACCAAAATCAATGTCAACACACATGCTTTCCTGCAGGCCATTTCTTAGGGCACTGCTTGCCTGGCCCCTTCAGGGCATGCCTCGGCAGAGCCATGAGGGCTGAATACTGTCGGTTATGACTTCAGTGATTTTCTGGGACTGGTGCTAGAGAGTCACCTGGGTCTCTGTGGTAGTCTCTACCAAGCTACCACATGCTGGGTGACTTAGAACAACATAAACTCTCTCTCTCTCAGTGCTGAGGCCAGATGTCTGGCGTCCAGCTGCATTCCCAGCAAGGCTCTGGGGAGGTGCCTGCCTCTCTTCTTCTAGCTCCTGGCGTCCCTTGGCTTGTGGCCACATCACTCCAGTCTCTGCCTCCGCATTCACCTTACCTGAGCCTCTGCCTCATTCCTTATCAAGACACATATGGTGGCACTTAAGGGGCACTCAGAGAGTCCAGAATCTCCTCACCTCAAGATTCCACTTAATCACCTCAACAACTTCTGTTTTCCAAATAAGTCTGCCTCCTCAGTCTCCAGGGATCAGGGTGGGTCATACTTTTGAGAAGCCTTTTTTCACCTACTAGACTCTCCCTGCTCTCCTGGCTAAAGTGTACTGCAAGGAAGGAGGAAAAAAAGAATCCAATGAAACTCTGACTTCACAAGCCAACAATTCTGTGGAGAAGCTTTAGCAGGGAGAAGCCTAATGTTTCCACTTCTGATGACTTCTGGGACCCAGGAGGGACCCGACAGTCAATCTTCATGTCAACATGTGCTATTTCTTCCCTGAGAGAAACAGAATGGAACAGTTGAGTGTTGCTGGGTGGAAAGACGGGCTCGTGCAAGACCAGGACGGGCTGTGCGCTCCAGGCACCTGGAGCTGTGACCCGCACACCCAGCCTCTCCTGCCTCCCCTGGCTCATCTCTGCTCCTTTGGGTCCAGCAGTCCCAGCCTTGCCAGAGCTGGGGAGAAACTGACAGAGCTCCATTTGCAATCCACCTGTGGCAGGCTCATAAATCACACCACAGAAAACTAGCTCCTCATGGCAGCGGGCGGAGGAAAGCTCTGCTCAGAGACTGAAACACATGTGAGTGGACAGTAGGTTGTTTGCTTTTTCAGCAGGGGGTCATGTGTAAGAGGGTTTTGCACCGTGTTCTCTCAACTTTTAACGTTAATAAAACCAAGAATAATCATAGGCTTGTCCCCAGGTGTACAAGTCTGTGACTATGAAGTGTGACTTCAGGGGAGAAGGGACGGTCGTAATCCCCCATACTCCTCCCCTGCTGACCTTGAAAAGCCAACTAAGTTAAAACCTCAAATTCTACAAACCCTCCCTTTGAATTTGCCCATGGTCGAAATGTTAATATTGCTGGATACAGTCGCACTGTAAGCATGGCTCTGTTTGTACTCTTCTCCCAGTGATTTCCAAGAATGAGGTGAGTGTGACCTGAGATACTGCCGCAGATGGGACAAGGAGGTGCTGCTGAGGGTGGAGAGGAATAACAAGCCACAGTTGAGTTTCATACCTGGAGAGGGTCTATGTGTTTCTAACTTCACAGGAAAACCAACATGTTGTAAGTGAAACACATAAGCATGTGCATCCGTGTGAAGGTAAGTTCCCCAAAGAACTGTGGGTGATAGCTTCTACTTCCCCATCATGAGAAACCAGCAGCTGGAGAACCGGCTAGCTCCAAAACAACATTATCTCAAACAAGACGCATCTCTGCAGCTGAAGAGGGCTCTGGGGATGCCATGAAATAGACACAGATGGACAGAGGAAAGCTGAGCCTCAAAGGGCAGGGGTGTCCAGGGGAGGAAGGGAGTCACTAGTAACTCCAGAAGTAGAGCAGGAATCACCTAAGATGGCAGAGGCTGGATGAGAAGGAAGAGGCTGAGGGGCAGGGAGATGGGGTGGGAGTCACTGAGAGCAGGGAGAGTTGTCCTGAGACATGGTCCCTTGCGAACCTGAATCTGAGACTCTTACTTGGGGGATTCCGAGGTGATCTTTCATAGAGGAGAGGGAGTTCCTCTAGCTACTGGTGAAAACAGAGGTAGAGTCTCTTTGGAATCATAGTTTGTCTAAGTTGGTCCTGCCAGAATCCTACAAATAAAACCTACTGTACTGATAACTTCACAAAGAAAAATTGACAAATAAATGGAAAGGCAAGTCACTGCTAATTAGAGCTAACAGAAACAAGAGTCAACAGCCTTAGATCCCCAAGGATTACAGGTGTTTCTATATTTGCAACAACATGCAGAAGAGGTAAGTACAAAATGCTTAGAGAAGAGAGAATACACTTATAAAGACGGGTAGGCAACAAGAAACTGTCAGGCATGAATAGATTGAATCAGGAGGGAAAAAATGGAACTTCTAAAACTTATTACTTTAAATATCAAATTTTTAAAAAGCTCAATGGATCAGATAAACAGTAGATTGCAATCAAAGAGAGAATTAATGAACCGGACGATAAATCTGAAGAAGTTATCCAGAATGCAGCAGAGAAATAAAGAGATGAAAATGTGACAAAGTACAAAGGATATAAAAACTAGAATGAGAAGGTCTAGTAGAGAGGTTGGCCTAACGTCCCTGGGTTATGCCTACTTGGCCAATTGATTCTTTAAATAGTTTTATTAGAATACAACCACACTTGTTTGTTTATATATTGCCTCTGGCTTCTTTCACACTATAACTGAGTTGATTTGAATCCGTAGAGACTGTGTATCCTTCAAATTCAATAAAATATTTACCCTCTGGCCTTTTACAGAAAAAGTCTACTCCTGCCTTGATATATGTCTGGGAACCCAACGGGGATGAATGGAGAAGGGAAAAAAAATAGAGGCAATATTTTTAAAGAGAATGACTGAGTTTTCTAGAACTAATTGAAAACATAAACCCAATGGTCCAGATAGGACAACATATTCCCAGCAGGATAAACACAGGGTTATGTCTGCTTTGGTGCACTGAATTGTATTTCTCTAACCCACACCCAGTACCTGTGAATGTGAACTTACATGGAAATCAGGTCTTTGTAGATGTAATTAAGCTTAGGTTTTTGTTTTACTTTGTTTTGTTGTTTTTGAGGGCCTTTTTGTTTTGCTGTGTGTGTTTGTTTTGTGGTGCTGGGGACTGAACTCAGGGGCATGCACACTAAGCACTGAGCTGCATCCTCAGTCCTCAAGTTAAGGATTTTGAGATGAGATCATCCTGGAATTAGGTGGGTCCTAAATTCAATGACTGGTGTCTTTCTAAGGAAAAAATTAAAAAGTGTGGGAGGAAGGAGATAAAGAGGGAGTGGGAAGGAGGCCAGTGATACAGAGATTTTGTCTCTTGTCTAGAGACAAGAGCTATCCAAGCCAGCGGAGTCCTGGAGTCACCAAAGTTGTAAGAGGCAAGGAGGGATTCTCCCCTAGAGTCTTTGGAGGGGATAACTCTATTTTGAACTATGAGAGAATAAACTTCTGTGTTTTAAGCCACTCCATTTGGGGTGATTTGTTATGGCAGTGACGAGGAACTCAGATTTTGTTGTTTAGTGTGGTAGAGTGAAAACGATTCCAAGGTCTTCTTTGTTCCCACATCAGAAGATACCAAGTTCCTCAGCTCTTGAATCTGGCCTGGCCTGCGAGTGTTTAACCACAGAATGTTGAGAAGTGACGCTCCCCCAGCTCCAGGACTAGGAAGCCCCGGCAGCTTCTGCTTTCACACTTCTGGGAACTCTGAGCTGCCACAAGTTCAGTAACCCTGCTGAAGAGTCCATATGGAGGAGCCCCAGGGAAAGAAGAGACTGTTGGCCACGAGGAGAGAAAGGGCAGCCATCAGCTTCCAAACCTTCTGGACACTCCTGGCACCCAATGCTTTAGAGCTGCCCTTTGGTTCTGTTTCACTTCTGCCTGACTCCAGAGCCTGGCTCTCAGGACTAGAACCCCTAGTGCCTTCTGGACCCCAGGGCACTTCTTCAGAGGCAGCTCAGCCTCCACCAGGGGTCCTGTCATATGTGGGTGAGCCTCTTGGCGGTCCCGGCCCAGACCAGCCCCAAGATCACTGCAGCTCTAGGTAGCCCACAGAGTCACCGGGCGTTGGCAAGCCTGAGAAAGAAGAGGCCTTACGGTTATAGGTACCGTGGGCTTAACAGGTGGAGACCATTGTTCTTGCTCCTGCTTTCAGGAGATGAGCTGATAATAATGCATTCTTCAGGCAAGTGCAGGTAGAGCTTCCAGACTGGAGCCAAGTCTCAGTCTCACTGCCACAGGACTAATTTTGTTAACATGAACAGGAACGTTTTATTACAATCATCATTATCATTAATATCTTTTTTACACCAAAATAAACAAAAACTGAACAAATAAAACAAAATGTTCAATTAATATTGTATCAAAACAAACTCCTGGTTAAATATGTGCCTTAGGGCCAGAAACTTAACCACTAGGTGGAACTCTAGAGGCAAAGTGGGATGGAAACCATGCATACTCTAATCAGAAAGAAAAAGCAAAGGAAAGAAGAGACAGAGGAAGGGAAGGGGCTCGGAAAGGGGAATGAGCTCACCGTCCTGAGACAAATGAGAGTCACCAAAATAAAGGAAAGCTTTTGCACTTGCTGAGAGCTAACTAACTGCCTAACAAAACCTGCACCCCAGGCGTTGGCAACGCTGCTGCCCGGAGATTTGCCGGAGCCTTTGTGAATATGACAGTCATATCAGCTGTTTCTCAACCAAACACAGTTTAACTGTAAACTCACCAGCCTTGGTAATTTTGTGGACTTATTTTTCATTTAAATACCTACTTTTTCAATTAAATACCCAATTTTCTTCTTCTTCTTCTTCTTCTTCTTCTTCTTCTTCTTCTCCTTCTCCTTCTCCTTCTCCTTCTCCTTCTCCTTCTCCTTCTCCTTCTCCTTCTCCTTCTCCTTCTCCTTCTCCTTCTCCTTCTCCTTCTTTTTTTCCCAGGATTAAACTCAGGGACACTCTACCACTGAGCCACATCCCCAGCTCTCTCTTGTATTTTTTTAGAGACAGGGTCTCACTGAGTTGCTTAGTGCATCACCATTGCTGAGGCCGGCTTTCAACTCTCAATCCTCCTGCCTCAGTCTCCTGAGCCACTGGGATTACAGGCGTGGGCCACTGCACCCAGTTTATTTTATTATTATTATTATTTAATGTAGTGTTGGAGATTGAACCCAGAGCCTCACATATACTAGGCAAGTGCTCTATCACTAAGCCACATCCCAGCGTCTGTTGTAATTTTTTAAATATTTTTTAGTTATACAAAGATACAATATCTTTATTTTGTTTATTTTTATGTGGTGCTGAGGCTCTGTCACTGAGCCACAACCCCAGCCCCTCTGTTGAACTTTTATTTCATGATTTACTCCTTCTGAATCTGAAATTTTTGCAGAGGGGTGTGTGTGTGTGTGTGTGTGTGTGTGTGTGTGTGTGTGTGGTTTGGTTTTGCAGTACTGGGGATTGAACCCAGGGCCTCATGCCTGCTGGGCAAGTGCTCTACAAATAAACTACCTCCCCAGACCTTTGCAGATCATTTTAAAGCAATCTTTTTATTTTCCTTTTTTTCCCCTATATGATTTTGCCTCCAATTCTTTCATTTCCAGAGGCCCTGAACTCAGGGAGAGAAGCACAATGAGAGCCAGGAGTAAGACCCTGTGTGCAAAAGAGAATCAGCTGAACATTCACTGCTGAATAGCCCCACTCAGCTCCCAGCCCTGGAAGTAAGATGTCTTTTCTCCAATCAAAAAACTGGGGGAACTAGAGAAACTAAAAGCCCCCAGTAAGAAGACTTACAGAGAATAAGAGTTGAGGCCCCAATAAGGAAATCCCAACCACTTTCCAGTGGCCCTGCAGAGAAGCCCAGCCACAGCAGGTCCCACCAAACACCACGGGCTTCTGGCCAGCTCCTTCCCATCTGTGCCCAAGGTCTCCCCTTTTCCATTTGTTTGTTTTGGTTTCTGTTTGTTCTGTTAACCCTCATTTAGATACCACCCTCCAACGTCTTGTGATGGAGATTTTTTCTGGCATTCTAATGTGAGGTGGTCTCTAATGTGAGGTAGGAAATAAAAAACAGGAAAGAAAGGCGAATGTCAGCAGAAGAAAACTTCAACAACGACAACAAGAATCCCCAGGAGAATCTACCCATGCAGAAACGACGACGGAACGTGGAGGCAAAGACAGCGCAACCAGCAAGGCACATTCCTGGAATACAAAGATGCATGAGCTGAAATGAACACTTTGATAGTCTGGTTGGAAAACAGTTGGAAAATCACCCCCCGGGAAATAGGAGACAATGATGGAGAAAAACGAGAGGAGAGAGATGAGAAAATCAGTCAACACAGAAGCCAACATCCAACAAAAGGGGTTCAGGGAGACAATGTGGAGAGGAAGGAGCTACCAAAGAAAGAAGACCCACAAATGTCACCACCGAGAGGCACCATCCCCCAGAATGAACAGGCAGGGAGCACCCGGCACAGTGAACAGGGGGAAAGGGCACCCACACACAGTTAAAAAAAAAATCAAAATATTTCAAAGAAGAAAAAAATAGTTCAGATTTTTAAGATTTAGAGTGATATCAACTGGGTAGGACCGTTGGCTGCTGGAGTTATAACGCAATGGCTGCAAAAACAATTTCCAACCCAGAATTCTATAGCTAATCTGGCAGTTCAGGAATGAGGGGGACAGATAGGCCAAATCTCAAACTCCAATCCTCACAGGCGTCCTTCCTCAGGAAGTTCATTGGAGATGGGCTTCACCAAATGAGAAGTGGTCCAGGTAAGACAACAGGAGAGAAAGAGAGAGAGAGAGAGAATGAACACATAAGCACACAAGCTGGGTTTAGGAAAGGCATTTTATATCATCTCAAAGCCCCACAGAAATACTTACTAACTACAAAGAGAATTGGAGTAAATTGTCGTAGGAAGTCTGAGAGATCCCACCTTCATCAAGGGATGAAATTCAACATCAGCAGGGACAGGGCAAATGGAAGCCCTGTGCCAGTTGATAGGATGCAATGAGCGCGAGGTGTCCCCTGGAACTAATCCCAAGGGACATCAGACAGGAGGGCTGAGGAGCCACTTCAGAATAAAGAAACTAACAAGACAGGACAACTAAATGCCGTGTGCGCTCCTGGGTTGGATCCTGGGTTAGGTTACAAAGAACATGAGAGGGAAAATGAATGGAATTTGAATACAAACTCTTGATTAGATAGTAGTGTTTCAATAGAAGATTTCCTAATTTTAATAATTTCATAGAGGTTATGTAAGGAGTATTCTTGTTCTTACTGAAGTATTTGGGGCTCAAGGGGCATGATGTCTCCAAGTTATTTTCAAATGAATGAGAGAGAGAAAGTAATCAAAGGGGAGGAAATGTAAACGCTTTGTGAATCTAGGTGAAGGGGTGTGGCTCCTCATAGTATTCTCGCCACACTTCTGCAAGCTGGAAATTATAGGAAAAGCTGCAAAATGTTTCTTCTATTCCATTAAGAGTTCACGTCCTCACAGTTTGCCCTTGATGGTTTTACTAAAAGCATAAATGAACTAGCTGGGCACAGTGGCACACTGCTATAATCCCAGTGGCTTGAGACTAAGACAGGAAGTTTGCAAGTTCAAAGCCAGCCTCAGCAACTTAGTGAGGCTCTAAGCAACTAACCTAACCCTAACCCTAACCCTAACCCTAACTAATGAAATATAAAAAAGGCTGGGGATGTGGCTCAGTGGTTAAGAGCCTGTGAGTTCAATCTCTGGTACCAAAATAATAATAATAATAATAGAACTAACAGAGCTTAAGTAAGAGCAGCTATGCAGAGATAGGTTGGACATGAATTAATTTCCCTTTGTCTCACCTTCCTCAGTTATGAAATGGACTAAAAATAGTATTTACAACCCAGATTTTGAGGCCCACATAAGAAAAATGCAGTGTTCACACTTTGTTATTCAAAAGCTCACTTTGAAAAACAAACCCTTAGACACACAACTCCTCTTTGCTGAGACCTCAGCATGCAAAGGTGACACTTGGGGCTTATTCATGCAGTCTGTCCTTGTATGTGCCTAATATTCAGGTTTCTATACCTATATAGGAAGAGGGTGACTGGACTTCCACTTAGCCCCAACAGGTCTCACTATCTCCCAAGTCCTGTTTCACCATCTCAAAAGTATCCACGCTCCAGTGGCCGTTTATACAGAGAGGAAAGGCAAGCAGAGAGGCACATCCCTCTTTCTAAACACAAGAATAATCTAAGAGGCACACCCCTCAACAACTGGGTGTTCAAAACCAACACACCTGAGACAGTCTCCACGGGTCTGGAGATGCAAGCCTGGAATCAAGGACATGCCGTGGATGACTCCTGTTCCCATCCATGAAGAAACATCAGAGCGAACCTTACCCTAAGAATAACCGTGAAAGCTGGGAAAATACCAACAATGGCCTCCTTGTGAGTTGAATAGTGTCCCCAGAGACTCTTTTTCTTCCCAGATCCTCAGAAAGTGATCTAATTTGTATATTTAATAAGTAAACATTTTGAGATGATATCATCCTAAATTCTGAGTGTTCTCTAAATACACCGGTTGGTTGTCACATCATGTGACAATGGAGGCAGAGGCTTGAGGGGTGCAGCCACAGGTCAAAAAATGCCTGGGGTCACCCAGAAGCCAGTTTGGAAGAAGCAAAGAGAGAGTCTTCCCTGGAGTTTTAGAGGCCGCATACCTGCCAGGGCCATGATTTCAGACTTCTGGCCTCCGGAAATGTGAGAGGACTTATTTCTCTTTATGTAAGCCACCTAGTCTGTGATCACTGACAGCCCCAGAAAACTAGAACAGGTCTGGTGGTGCTGAAGGTACGAAAGTCAGGATTCAGCACCTTCCAGAGAGGAAGAAACCGGTAAGTATTCCAGGCGTCCAATTGAGACCCAGGAGCACTGGCCCTAAGAGAAAGGGGGATAAGATCCCGCCTGGACACCAGAGGGGTCTTCTGACGGATGAAGACACCAGGGCCTGCATCTGGTTCACGGGACCCAGTGCAGAGATCTCCGTATACACGTATGTATAACTGGTGGGGAGAAGGGACAGAGAGAGGACAGGGATGAGGAGAACCTCCAGAAACACTAACTGATGCCAGGTGCAGTGGCACAGGCCTGTCATCCCAGCAACCCAGGAGGCTGAGGCAGGAGGATCACAGTTCAAACCCAGCCTTGGCAACTTAGTGAGGCCCTAAGCAATTTAGTGAGACCCTGTCTCAAAATAAAAACTAAAAAGGGTTGGGAATGAGGCTCAGTGGTAAATTGCTCCTGATTCAATCCCCAGTACTGAAAGAAAAAACCAAAATTATAAACTTCTAAAGGACAAGTCTTTTTTAGGAAAAATCAGTAAAACTGATGAAAACCAAGACCAGAACAACAACAACAACAACAACAAAATCTTCTTTTCTTCACCAACTTTATTGAGGTAAAAATTGACAAAATAAAAAGTATACAACATGATTTGATATAGGTATACACTGTGAAATGATTACCACAATCAAATTAACTCCTTTGCCACAATTACTTATCATTTGTGGGAGGGAGAACACTTAATAGCTACACTTATCACATATTGGAATAAATTATTAGGCAATGGCTCTGGCTACCTGTAATTAATTGTAAATGATTAATTTATATTAATATTGCAATGGTCCTATGCTTCTTTCTAGGAGTAGCAATGACCCCAAAGAAAGCTGGTGATGTCTCCATGGGGTTTACACACGGCAAGCAGTGAAAACTCAAGGTATTCTTTCAGAAAATTAGAACAGAAAATCATATGTGATGTTGGACCGCAAGTGGAGTTTCTGAAGTAACCACATGGTACTAATTGCCTGTGTAGACAAGAGCTTATAAATCACATAGGATCGAATCTCGGCAGCTCTGAATTTCCTGTTGCCTCTGCTTGCTCTGGCTGCTGAAGTTCTCTTTAAACTCTACTTTGGTAGAGGTTGGAAATCCAGTGGCTGTAATGGAGGGTACCCCACACACACCACCCCAAACTTAGTAACCAGGTCTCTGATCTGCCATTGCAGCAGCCTCTTTGGAGCCCATTCCCAGCGGAACATCTGGGGGTCATCCCCCTTGATCTCACGCGACAGTCAGTTTCCGCTGGAGATGGGCTTCTCAGGTGGGGGGGGGGGCGCCTGGGGAAGAACAGTTGCCGAGCATCTGAATTGGAAAATCCAAACAGATGTGGGGTGGCCTGGGACCGCCCCTTTCCTCTTGGGGCCTGAATTTCGACCAGATCAGTTTCCTAGTAGAAAATTTCTAAGAGATGGGGTACACAGGGCATGCTCCCTGGCCCAGAAGATTGGAGCATGGTGCCTTGCAAGTAGGCAGCTCCTGGGAAGCTATGGACCACAACTTGCGGAGACCCCTCTTGCTACCTGCCCTCTACAGTTTCCTTCCTGGCCAGTAGGCCAACAGTGGTTCTGGTGATACCCTGGACTGGGGTTGATAGGTGGGGGTCACTACATCTGTGCCTCTCCTGGGGCCATGAGCTGGTCAAATGTGTGGACCAGGAATCTCTCACCACTTCAAGAGTGAGGGACACGTAGTAGGTGTCCAACTTAAGGTCACCACGGGATGTTCCTAATTACTCCAATTAGCACTTGTTCACTGCTGTACCAAGTTTAAGCAAAGCTTCTAACTTCATACTGTCTCACTGTCTGGGTGTTGTCCTAATTGTTCTGATCTGAGGGCCCCAGGCTTTAACTCAGGTAGGGAGAGCCATGGGATGGCCCCAACCAGAGCCTGGGATTTTTTCCTTTCACTATTCCACGTTACTATCACTATCCTTTCCGCTTGGGAATCCTCAAGACTCCTGCCCAAGTACTTGTGGTACTTTCGATCATGCTGTCCGGGGACTCTAGGCCCATAGCCAGTTGTGTGTGTATGTGTGCCCTGAAAGAATGTTTGTGCCTGCTGGGCATCTGCTGAGGCCACTTTGGGCCTGGAAGCATCCCACACCCTGATATCTTAGAGGCTTCTAACGCCCCATTTTGCTGTCACTCAAAGGAGGCGATTTGATCCTGTCTTGAAGGTGCCTAAACAGCGGCTGCTACTGTAAAAACCCGGTCTGGAGAGCTCAAGTGCGCTTTCGGTAAAATCTGGGAAATTTGGTTTGAGCAAAGTTTCCGTTCTTGTTACTAGTCGGGTTTCTCCCACTTCCATTTAGCCATGTTTCTGCCATCTAGGTAATCCCCTTCAAGCCGGGGAGGAATTCTCCCGAGTCCATAATTGAGGGTTGGAAATCGTGGGGGTGAGAGAAGCGTAAAATCCTCCTGAAGCCTGGGAAGTGCTAGAGTGCGCTTGGCAGGGAGGTCTGCAAGAAGCTCTGGCGGGACCGGTCCGCAGCCCTGCTCTTGGAGCCCCTTGTCTGCGAGGCCCCAGGCAGTCAACAGCGCTGCGCGGCGTGGGATTCTGGTCACGGAAGTGGGCCGTGGATGCCTGTTTTGGGCACCTGCAGATCCGCGCCACTGACGCGCGGCCCCAACTCTCCCCTCGCACCGCTGAAAACTGGACAGCGTGCCTAGATCCGAAACCCCAAAGGAAAGTGCGGGTTCCACTGCGCTCCTGGCTCGTGCAGTTTCGCGGTTTCCCAGCACCATTCCTAAGAACATTGGCCACAGTGGATTTAGCAGGACTGGGCAGGCTGATGCCCAGACCAGGTTTATGCTATGAAGCCCAGGGAGGGAACCCACATCTCCTCCAACGCCTCCAAACTTCGGACCTTCAAAGGGGTCCGGGAAAAGGTCAGAGCGTCTACTGCAGGCACGGTAGCCGGAAGCTGGAGAGGAACGTGAGAGCAGCAGACTCCTCCCGGCCAGAGGTAGAGCGGCGGCACCTACCTATCCCCCTATCCCTGTCCCACCTCCTAACCGGTGCCCACCCCGAGGTCGGGGGCCTCCCGGCCCCATAATTCTACACCTTTTTAGCACAGTGCCAAGAGCTCCCTCAGGGCCCAGACACCCAGAAGGAACTGCCCTCTGGCCTGTCCCTGACCCGGTGAAGCAGGGAAGCTGGCAACGGAACCGTCCTGGGGCGTTCAGACTCCAGGAAGGACCGGGGTTTCGGAGATGGCAGTGGGGGGGGGGTGCGGAGGGCCCAGGAGTCCGAAGGAGGAGTTGGGGAGGAGAGGTGGGATGTGACTCTTTAGGTCCAGTGTGGCCCTGCGGGAGAGCGTGTGTTCCCAGTGCCCGCGTCTTCAGCAGCGCCTCCCTTCTCCAACTGCCTTCTGCCGACCACCACGGGTCCCACCAACGTTCCCCCAGTGGCCCTAACTCTCCATGAAACGTCTGCCCAAAAGCGATTCCCCGAAATTTAGGCTGCGTTGGATCAGGCTACGAGACTGCTCTGGGCTGCTGGAGGCAGGGCAGTTGGGCCCCGTTCCCGCCGGCGCCCTGGAGAGGCCTCCCAGCTGGGCTGGGCTCCCCAGACCCTTCCCTCCCTCTGGCTCGCGCGCCCCTGCGGTCTCCCGCTCCTATCAGAAAAGTGTCAATCTCCTTTCGCTCCGGAGTTTCCAGGAGAGAAAAGGCAGAAGAGTGACTTCGGAGCGTGTCGGGAGGGGAATCTTCCCTCTGGGCACCCCCTTTCCGCACACGGAACTGAGGAGGAGGGCGTGGGACCAGCGCGGACTTGGAGGCCTCGATCCTCCCCACAGGGCACTTGGCCGCTGGGTCGCGCCACCTCCTCTTGGCCGCGCCCGCCGGTGACCAGCAGGGTAACCACAGAAGAGGCCTCGGCACCCCTCCCTCGTTACTCTTTCACCCCACCCCGCAGCCCATCCTAACGCCCACGTCCCGCGACTCGCTCTCCAGAGCCTGTCTCCGCGGCGCGCAGCGTTCACTCACCGCGATCTCCCCGAGCCCGGGAGCGTGCCGGTCTTTCTCGGGACAGTTCCTGGAGGTAGAGACGCGGAGGCGCGCCCGTGATTCCAGGGCCGCAGCGGGGTCGGAGGCGAGAATCGCTGCCCCTGCCCCCGCCGCGGTCCCTCCCCCCTGCCTGCCCCCCCCCTCCGGGCCCTGGCCGCCCAGTGCTCCACCCGAAGCCGGGTCCGCCATAAACAAACGGTGCTGGGTTGCACGTGGACTGCGGAGCAGCTGCGCCTCTCAACAGATTGCGGACTCCGTTGCGGGGTCTTCAGGCACAGGGAGCAACCAGAGAGGGCAGGAGAGCGCGCCCAGGCCTGGGTCCAGCCCAGCCGTCTCGGTCTAGTTCCCCTCGGCTCGGGTCCGCTCCATGGCTCCGCAGCCGCCGCGGCCCCTGCCGCCCTCCAGATCCGAGGGGCCTCGCGGCAGCGAGTGCCAACACCCGGTTAAGGACTAAACTGCACCACCGCCTCTTCGCTGGACCCTTATACCCTAAGAAAAGCTGAGGCCGGGGAGATAGAAGGCTAGAAGAGTGAACAGGAAGCAGGACTCCGGGGTCGCCGAGGAACAGTCCAGCTCCAGCCGCAGCTGGAGCGCGGGGCAGCGCAGCTGGTTTGCACTGAGCTCTGGGCTGGCAACTGCTGAGAAGTTCCTCGGTGCCCAGGCAGGTCCCGCGCACCTGTCCGTGGCCAGCACCCGGGATTCACCTGGCCCCCGGTCCCCTTTCCCTGTCCCAGCTGCCGCAGCCTGAGCGGGACTCCGCGGGCCTGGCCAAGTCTAATATGCCCAGAGCCGAGGCGCTATGAAGGAGAAGTCCAAGAATGCAGCCAAAACCAGGAGGGAGAAGGAAAATGGCGAGTTTTATGAGCTGTCCAAGCTGCTCCCGCTGCCATCGGCCATCACTTCGCAGCTGGACAAAGCGCCCATCATAGGACTCACCAGGAGCTACCTGAAGATGCACGGGGTCTTCCCTGAAGGTGAGGCCGCAGGTGGGCGGCCGGGAACTCTGGGGAGTTAGGCAGCCTTGGCCCTGGCAGGAGCCGGCCCAGAGGAGCCATCGAGGTCTCCCAGCCAATACTCGGGTGTCTTGGGAGGGCCCAGCCGGGACGCAGACTCAGGGAAAGGGGCCAGGGCCACCAAACCATCTCTTGGCTCAGGGCAGCGGCAAACCAAGGATTGTTCCAGGGACCAGCGGTCCCCAGTTGGCGTTGGCATGCTGGTCCATGCAGGTTTTATGCTCTCTCTCTTCCTTCTTCTTTATGCTCTCTCTCTTCCTTCTTCCCGCTCTGCTCCTCCCTTCTTTCCTCCCTCCTATCCTTTCTTTTCTTTCTTCTTTGTGAATCCATTTTAGTTTTGTTTTCTTTTCCTCTCTTCTTTCTCCTCCTCCTTTCCATTTTCAAACAATTCTTCTTTGTCTTCTTTTTCTTCCGTCTCTTTCCTCTCCTTCTCTTTCTCCTTCTTCTCCTCTTCCTCCTCCTCCTCCTTCCCTTTCTCTTTTTCTCCCCCACCCCCTTCTGCTCTGGTTTGGTGTGGTTTTGTTTTCTTATTTTTTTCTCTGTTCCTTTACTCCTTTCCTTCTTATTTACCTACCTCTTTTCCCTCCTTCCTTCCTTCTTTCTTCAGCTCCCGTTTCTTTTTCGGGCCTTCATCCCTCCTTCTCTTTCTGGAGAAAAGAGAGCAAGCAAGCAGGGTGCTTGGTGAGGCCACAGCCACCGAGCACTCATGGGAGTCAGTCCTCAGTGCTGCCCTCCCAGTCCTCTGGGGATCCGAGGTTCGGGTAGGAGAGATCGCGGGTTGGCGAGCTGGAACACCTGTGAAGAGAAAGGTAATTATTTCGAAAATGGCAGGCAGGGCAGAGCTTAGCAGTTCTTTTAGGATTGAAAATACACTACTGGCAGACCGAGGACTCACCATCAGGCAGAGCTTGTAAGAAATGGTGGCCTGCTGGATGAGCTTTCCCAGAACGCACACGTCGGCCTCCGCCAGGGACTGTGGCCACCCGGCCAGACCTCCAAACAGCAGGTCCAGGATTTCACCCCCAAGGGACCCCGACACTGCCGGGAAGGGCACTGTTCAGGGTTCTGATGGGCGAACCAGGATTTCCAGGCCCTGGAGCCACACGAGAGGACTTCGTGGTAAAGAGACCACTTCAGCTGCAGGGCACTGGAGGGTCAGTGCAGTACAGGCGACAGGTGTCTTTTGGTCACAGGGCGCCTCCATTAATATCATCCGCGGCCCGGCACTGGACCCGGTAAGCTTTTGCGCTCAGCGCCTCCAAACGTGGTATTTGCAATGGTTTCTGGGTCTGCAAGCTGCGTTTTCCATGGTCTTCCTCGTGGAGCGCAGCGGGCCTTGTCGGCAATTGGGGCCTGCAGTCCTGCGGCGGCCCGGGTCCGGAGCAAGCACCGGAGCAGCCTGGAGCCCTAGGGAGCTGAGCGGCCTGAAGCGGTGGCTGGGCCTCTCGGGAGCCTCCCAGCCTGGCCGCGCGGTCCGCGGTCGAAGGGCGCTTTCCTCCTGTGCGCAGAAGCGCTGAACCTGCTGGGCTGGGGCCTAGCGCAAGTTCCTGCGTTTCCTAGTCCGATCCTCGGAGAACCTCTTCCCCAGCCCCTTCCTTCGCTGGGAGTTGTTCACCGCGGCGTTTCCTACTAGTCGGCCCAGCGATGAGGCCTCGAAGGGAATTCCTCCTCAGGTCTTTTTCTTTTAAACCAAGGACAAAGGGGAGGCTGCGAGGGCACAGGCTGCAGCATGCTGGGCAGAGGAGAAGCAGGGGCACGCTCCAGCCTGGAGGAACTCAGGCTCTGCGTGGCGCCACCGCCTCTTGCTGAACGTGGCCGGCCGTTTACTGGTTGTTTCATTTCCTTGTCCAGGTTTAGGAGATGCATGGGGACAGCCAAGTTGCACAGGGCCCCTGGACAGTGTCTCCAAGGAGCTGGGATCACACTTGCTGCAGGTAGAATCACCACACCGGGGGAGGAGCGCCGCCGCCTCCAGTCGCCCTGGCAGATGCCCCGGCGGGGGCTCCCTTCCGACCCTGCCACCCGAGTCTCAGGTGCATGGCACAAATCCATAGGCCGACCCCAAGCTGAAGAAGCCCCAGGGGTGGGGGTGGCTCCCGCCCGGGAGGGTCAAAACCCAAGCGTTGATGCTTAGCCTGTCCGGTACAGCCTCAGCCCCAGCCCCAGCCTGCATCCCTCTCCCTCCCAGCGCCCCAGGAGTTTCTAGCTCACCCAGACCTAGGCGGAAAGGCGCCCCTGAACGTGGTTAAATCGTTTCAACCTTACTTCGGTTTGTCCTAGACACCAGGCCAGGCTCTGGAGCCAGAGAAGCACCGATCAGGAAGCATTGAGCCACAATGTGGCAGCGTTTAGCAAGTGTGAGTGTGTGTGTGTGTGTGTGTGTGTGTGTGTGTGTGTGCGTGTGCGCACGCAGGAATGCGTAAATGAAACGACAGCATCAATAATGAAGCAGCAACAGTTGGCACTTATGCAGAGTTTATTACAGACCAGGTTTCTTTTCAAAAGTTTACTTTAGCATCTGGTATCACCACCCATCTTGGTCGCTTGGTTTGGGGTCAGGCGTTTTGTGCTTCCAGTTCCTGGCCTTTTGGTCCCAGACTGCTACACTGCCAGGACCTCAGCTTTCTATCCCTGCAGTACAGAAGCGCTGATAGGCACCCCAGCGGTGAATTTAGGATGGGTAACCTGGGCACCAGCGTCCACTTCCGAGTCAGTATCTGGCGCTAGCAGAGGACAGCAATGTCCTTTACAGAGCCTCATCAATGGCCTGATTCATTCACTACCACCACCCCCCGCCCCCCATAGAAGAATGCTTACCCAGACCTATTTTGCATTTCCTCTATTTTGTGTTTCCATTAAAAGCGGAGGGGGGGAGGGTAGGATGTTGGCTGCAGGGCATTGTGACTTAGATCTGCAAGTAGGCCACTGAGCTCTGCATTTTGAAAAACCAGATCTTTTCAAAACTTTTGCCCCAAATGCCTGGGAATTATTTGTTTTTGAAAATACATGTGCGAGGGAGAAGGGAATGGGGGAATCTTTGAAACCCGGAACTTTCACAACTAGAGAGAATTGCAGTAGCATAGCAGCCGGCCAGGTAACGCTCTCTGGGAGCCTGGCCCACACGCCCTTGGCTCGCCGGCTGCCCGCCCTTCCAGCTTTGTGCTGGATGTTTTCCGTGTTTCATACTGTCCACATTATAAGTGACACTAATATCAGGGACAACTAAGTGCTTGCAGGGGAACGTCAGAGAAAGTCTGGTGGGCAAAGTCAACACTTCCAGAGGTCTTACATTTAATTAATTCCTGAGTGGTGTGTGGATGGCTGTCTTTGCAGTTATTATACATGTAAGTGAATTAGGTAATTGAAGCTAGGAAAGCACACTCCATGTTTTCCATTAAGAATATTATTTTTTAAGCTACTGCTGGCAACGTTTAGAATTTAAATATGGTAATTTCTTCACTTATATTTGTTTTCCTAGATGTTGCAAGAGATCTGTTTTGTTAAATGTATCTCTAATGGTTTTAGAGTTTAGCAACTATGCAAAATACACCAAAGTGTCTGTAACTTTAGAAATTGCTTTATAGTTTATATTTCTGAAATGTCCCAGATTCTGTTAGGAAAATGTGTTGTAGCTGAGTTAGAAACCTGAAAGTAAGACATAATCAAGTTGCTGGTCTCAACCTAGCACAGGGAAAGGTAGTGATAATTTAGTTAGCAAGGAATTTTTGCAGCAAATGGTATTTGAGACAGCAGAATGTAAGGATATCTTTCAAGTTTCATTTCTGCTACATTCTTTATAGCCCACCTCCAAGGGGGGGGGTAGAAAACCCAAAGGTAATCTGGTTTCAATTACATGCTGTAAAAATAGAATTTGTGGCCAGAAATTAATTTGGAATATTTTTTTATGGGAGTTGCACTGCGGATTGTATGGGTCTTTAACAAACTTTATTGCTTTTCTTTGGTTCTGGATCTAAAATATGAATGAGTAAATAAAGTACAGTTTCCTTTTTCAAAAATTTAGTCTTTGACACAGAAAAATAATCATTACCTTTTTATTTGTCTTAATTATCTCTTATAGTTTTATCTTATTTTTAGAGGGCTTAGGTAAAAATCAGAATTTCATTTGGGTAGTTTTAATTTTTTTGGAAGATACTTTTTCTCCTTGAATTTGGCAAAAGTTATTCAATCTCTACAAAGTTGAAATAGTTAATTCTATAGACTTTGGTAAAATAATCGGGTATTTTGTTTTATTTTCTGGGGAGTGGCAGTGGTCGGAATTTATTATTCAAATGGTACTTATGGGTAACTAGAATATTGTGGCAAATAAAGAGTATGTCCTAGTGGTATAAATGACTGCCAATTATGACTTAAATGGTCTATATAGTAGTGTATATTCCCCTAAGTACCATAGAACTCCGGATTTGTGCTAAGTGCTAACATAACTCCAAACAATAAAGCTACTACATTTAAACTGAGCATGATAGGAATTCTCAAATTTTTCACATGATTTTTGTGATGTGGATGTAAGGTTGTTTTTAAAGTGCTTTAAAAGCATTTCAGAGCCTGGCTTGGGAAATAAACCTTGAGTGTTGTCACCTGTGGTCCTCATGGCCCTGGCTTCTTTTTTTGAATTTAACAAATATGCGTTGAATTTTTTTCCCCCAGTTCTGGGCTCATGGATGCTGGCGAACACTTCACCACTGAGCTTTATGCCTTCCTCCCACTTCACCTCCAGCCCAGTGACAGCAAAATTTCTAGATTTAATGCTGGTGTAGAACTAACATCTCTTACCCTGATACGTTTTCTTTTTCAGACTTTGGATGGATTTGTTTTTGTGGTAGCATCTGATGGCAAAATCATGTATATATCCGAGATGGCTTCTGTACATTTAGGTTTGTCCCAGGTAGGTATGGCCTAATTTTATGTACCATCAAAATATTCGATTAAATGGTAGCAGATTGTGACAGCTTTGCCTAGCCTGAAAATGAGTCTGCATTTGTGTATGAACATTATTCATAACTGAAAAATACCCCCACCCCCACCCAGTGCTGGGGATTGAACAAGCTCTACCACTGAGCTCTACCCCCAACCCCAAATTTCTCTTAATAGGATGCCCATGCAGTCATCGTCGTCGTCCTCCTCCTCCTCCTCCTCCTCCTCCTCCTCCTCCTCCTCCTCCTCCTCCTCCTTCTTCTCCTTCTCCTTCTCCTTCTCCTTCTCCTTCTTCTTTTTCGAATTTTTACCTTTTTCCTTTCTTTTTCCTTTGGGGCTTGTGACCACTATGTCTTCACCGTGGCCAGCCCTGTTCTGAATCTGTCCTATGTATGCCCTGCCCTATCTGCTCACCTAGTGATGTTAGATGGCACAGAAAAGAGCTTCCCCAGGGGACCTCCAGTCAGTCCACACATGCTGGGCTGCACAAGGTATTGTGCATTGCTGTGAGGTGAGAGGAAGCTGCTGTAGAACATGGATTTTATGCGGCATGTGCTTTGGGGAGACAGAAAGGGAAGGGGTAGATTTATGAGTGTTCACATGGAATTCAAGGTCATTTTTCCTGAGTTTTTCCAGTTCAGTGGTTGTTTCAGTAAAGCATTTTATATGCTTGTGATAGAAACTCATAAAATTCAGTTTACTACTGTTTTGCACTGCAAGGTCCTGGTTTCTTTAGAACATTTAAATATTACCCATTTTTTCTGGAGAAGTGAAACCATCTTCTGAAAAGGGGGTTTCTCCCTTAGAAGGAAGAGATGATCTCAGCTTGTGGCCCCCCAGCCAGATAAGGGTTGGGTGGAGGGTTTGGCTGCTGTCTGGGCCTGTGGATGGCCCGGACAGGGAGAAGCAGACTGGGTTTCCCTTTCACATCTCTGATTTAACAAGCGTGGAACAGAGAGATAAAAGTCACATTTTTTTATACATGCCAGGACTAAACGTTCCTTTATATTGTGAGCTCTCAACGTGACTTTTCATCACAAGTTAGGACATACTTCAATGAATGACAGAGACAGAACAAGGGCTCCCGAAAGGCATGTGAGTGACCTTTCTGTCCATCCTCCTCCCACAGTTAAGCCCAAATGGAACATGCCTATTAATGTTTCTTGAGTTTTTCTCATTGAAAAACAAAATTACCAAATTTGGGAACCTGAGTTTGGTGTATTCCTTTTCTTTTTCTGCCAGTACATTAAAAAAAAAAAAAACTTGTCATTATTTTACAGCCATCTCTTCCAATGTATGCACATCCTTCTCCACATCCAAATGGGCTTATGTGTTTCCTATGCAAAGTCTGTTAAAGGAAATTGCATATTAAAATTGTTTAGAAGGTTGTTTCTTACTCTCTCTTCTCTTATGGGACCTGCTATCCCAAATAGTTTATCAAAGCTTGATTATTTTTTTTAATGTTTATTTTTTAGTTATAGGTGGCACAATATTTTTATTTTATTTTTACATGGTGCTGAGGATTGAACCCAGTGCCTCACATATACTAGGCAAGCACACAACCCCAACCTCCAAAGCTTGACTCTTGCATCTATGTGAACCGAGGGATAAATATGTGTACAGACTGAGAAATGTTTTGAGAAGATTAGATTTACTATTTCTATGGGATTGGAGATTGTAGCAGCTTAGTGGTAGAGAATGTGCTTAGCTGAATAAGTCCTGCCCACCCCTCATCCCCAATCCTCCACAAATAAATGGAAAGGAAAGAAAAAAGAAATGTATTACTTTACATTTTTTAGAATTAATCAGAATTATTTACTTGCACCTAGACTGGTTTCTACTTCTGACCTAATCTGTGGATTATTTACCTTTTAAAATTATAATTTACTTTTGATAGTCTTACAATATTGTCACAAATAAGATAAAACATTTCATATACTTTTAAGATGATTTGTCAAAAAATTTTTGATCAGGGGCTCACACTGGCATTAAAGTTTTTTGTAGCTCCAGACAGAGGCTAACACAACCTCATTGAGGAATCAGAAAAAAACCAGTTGCCCTGCATGATCAACTTGACTTATTTTTTTTTACAATTGTCTTCTCTACAGGGAACAAAGAAGCTAAAGGAATCTACAACTTTCTTAGAAAATGGTAGCACTGGCCCTTCCTCTCTTTTAAAACAAGGATACAAAGTTGTATTTCTGCCTAACATCACAGAAATCAATTTGACCACTATTTTTCAGTATTAAATTTATATCTGAGATCCCTAGCAGTCAAAACAAAATGGGAAATAAATTAAACTATCCAGGAATTTAATGTCCTGGAGTTATATTTTAAATAATATGGTAATGCCTGCTCTGTCTCTCTTTCAGATCATGCTGGGAAACAGATCAGAATAACTATTTTGTGTGATTTGTGAAGTATAGGGAGCTATACAAAAGCCAGACAGCCTCACTTTCATTAAACACAGTTTGCAACTAGAGTCCTTTGGTGGGCATCTCTTAGGGTTGCTCGGTCACTTGGAATATGTGGGCACATCTTTAGGTACTGAGCACAACTTAAGCAATCTGTCACTCAGGCAGCTCAGCCTACCAGCCTATCTTGCACCCCACACAGACTCTTTTTATGTGGGAAAAAGATTCTGTTGCTTATGAACACAATAATTAAGAATGACCAACACATTGGAAAGGTAATGACTAAGCCTTCTGTCAAGACTAACTCCACATGAGGAAATGGAGGCAACATAAAAGTATGATGTTTCCTTTTCATCCATCATATGCAAAAATACAACTTTGTATCGTTGTTTTAAAAGGGAAGAAAGTCCAGGTATGACCATTTTCTAAGCAAGTTGTAGAGATTCCTTTAGTTTCTTTGTTGCCTATGAAAGGACAATTGTTAAAAAGATAAGTCAAGTTGATCATGTAGGGCAACTGATTTTTTTCTGATTTCTCGATGGAGTTGTGTTAGCCTCCGTCTGTAGCTACAAAAACACTTTAATGCCAGTGTGAGCCCCTGGTCAATGGCTGGGGAGTGTTCCACAGTGAACTGTTTACATAGGCAACAACAAACTTTTCTCTTAGATATGCCTTCTGTTCATGATTAACTCCACAGAAGGAAATCTAGGTAGAATTGCAATGTGTATTTTTTTTCTGTCTTCTTTACTTAAACAGTAAAATAAAGTATTGAATAGGATGTCAAATACCCAACTACTCTTTTAAAAAAATGTTTTGCACCCTTTAGATTATTTTCATTATTAGCAAAGAATTGGACAAATATAACAAACCAAAAACCTTAATAAAATAGGCTTACAGAGTGGGGATAGAACTCAGTAGTAGAGTTCTTGCCTAACGTGCACCAAGCCCTGGGTTCAATCCCCAGCATGCACACAAAAATATTAGTAAAATTTTACCCAGTAGACAGAGTAATGCTTTAAAAGGTTTTCTGGTGAATAGCAATTGTAATAATAGCTTATATTTACATGGTGCTTGTCTGTGTTCCTAGAACTTTCAATTACTCTCAGTGACATTATCTCATTAAGTGAGGTTCATGTTAAGTCAAGGTTACACTCCTTGGTAGAGGGTCACAGGAACATACCTTCCCCCATCAGTTCTGCCATAATCATGTGAAAATTCACAGCAGAAGGGAATTGTTCTGTTTTGTCCTGCTTTTGATCTGTACTATCTAAATACCTGAATTATACATTTGAGGATGTAAAAATGATTCTTTATATTCTTCAAACCCAAAGCCATTTTTTTTCTTTCATATGCTGGAGATGGAACCAGAGTCTCTTCCATACTAGGCAAGTGCTCTACCACTAAGCTATACCCCCAGACCATGTTTATTTTATTTTGAGGCAAGTCTTGCTTAGTTGCTCAGTCTGCCCTCGAACTTACCTCATTCTCCCAAGTAGCTGGGATTGTAGGCATGTGCTGCTGCACCAGGCTTAAAAAGGATTCATTAAACTTTTTTTAATTCCAGTATTGGAATTTTAAAAAATCTACGTCTTTTGACAGTGTATTTTTTTAAAATCTTAAGCTAGTAAACAAGAGGTCATTGTTGTTAAACTGTGGTATTAAAAACGGCAGAGATAAGCAGAAAGTACAGTTAGTTTGTCCACCTAGTCCAGAGGCCGAGCATTAGAAAACAGTTGCATCCAACCTGGGGATTCTGTCAGGTTTGCAGGCACAAAAACATACAGACTATTTTAATATGTTGGAAAAAGTAGTGCCAGGAAGCACTCTTATCCATAACATTCACTGAACATTTGCCAACGGATTTGATTCCTTTTTTGTTCTTATTATTGTAATTATTTTACTTATATTTAAGCAAAAACAATCCCTGTATAGCTGCTCTATATAGTTTTAAATATCCTTGTGGTTCAGATTTCCTTACCAAAGTTCCATGTTATATAACATTGAGGTTACTGGTATACATTTTCATATAAAATAGCTGTTTATGAGACACATAAAGAAAAATGTAATATTTGAGATTGATACCAGAAACACAATCATACAAACAGCAACCGTGTAGGTTAGAGGCACAAGACCAAATTCTTTCACTTTTGAAATAAAGAGAAAGGACGATGTTTTATGTTTGTTGACATAACTTGAACCCTGAAACCCAAACCATCTTATTTTTAAATGCTCAATTTACCATACTCAGCAAAACACCCAAAACAGAGTAATATGCATTTCCCCAGTGCCGAGTGACACTGCCCTTCCCCACAGAATATACCCTTTTAGTGTTGTATTTATCATAGGCAGTTTTCTTGGCAGGAGGAAAAGCTATTCAGCAAAATATAAAAAAGCTCTTAGTAGAAAAATCATTCATTTTGTAGTTAGCAGGGTTCTACAAATAATAAGGGATCTCATCGAAGTTCTGTTTTAATAAGTCTTGTGTACAAGTCCAGGGAGTTTTATGGCAACAACTTTCTCTCCTTCTCTAGACAGACAGACAGACACACACACACACACACACACACACACACACACACATTTTTTTTTTCCTGCAAGGTAGTCACATTTCTTCTGGCATTGAAAAGCATGAATAGATAAATAAATACAGGAAACACATGTCAACCATAATTTTGAGTTAAGGTCAGCACTGTTTTATCATTCCAGAATTTGTTCTGTAAAAACATTTCCTTTATTTGAAGGCTGTTTTACTTCCTAGACAGTCTTAGTGTTTTCCTGTCCATTTTATAATGGACCCAAGGACTCAGAAAATCAAGCCCTCCTTCCCTGCCTCTTGACCCTCCTGGTTCTCCAATCTCTGATGAGAACAGGAACTTTGGAAATAGATGAAAAGATTTGGGGATTAAAACACAAATCCCACCCCTAATCAGTAGAGATACAAGTTTTCCTGCAAGTCCCTGAAGGTGTTTCTCAACAGAGACCTTAGTAAAGTACTATTTTTTAAAAATTTTTAAAATTTTTGTTGTAAATGGATAGAATATCTTTATGTATTTACTCCTATGTGGTGCTGAGGATTGATCCCAGGGCCTCACACTTGCTAGGCATGTGCTCTGCCACTGAGCTACAACCCAGCCCGGCAAAGTACTATTTTTTCTCTCAAAAAGAATTTCAGGCAAACCAGAATGATCATTTTTTTTTCCCTTAAAACATGGACAAGGGTATCCATTACAGGCCAATACTAAAACAGTATTATTATTATAATTATTTTAAAATAAGCTGGACCTCAATGGCACAGTGCTTGTCTAGCATGCTTGAGGTCCTGGGTTCAGCCTCCAGCCCCCAGAATAAATATATAAATAAACACATATATAATAAGCCATTGAAATAATGATTTTAAAAATCCAGCTCCTTTAGTGTTTAGCTCGAAACTCCCCATCTTGATAGCACTCTGCAATGTGCCCCATAGCTCTGTCTCATGTGGCTGGCTTAAATGTTGCTGGTTTATTTAAAACTTTTTAAGGGGTAACAGGAATGACTTGAAAGAAGAAGGTTCATTTCTCTCTCTCTCTCTCTCTCTCTCTCTCTCTCTCTCTCTCTGTTTTCCCAACAAAGTGACATAAACGTTTTTCACATGGGCCAATCTCCATTGAGGTCGATCGCAGAGGCCCAGATTCGGGAGGTGGCTGTGAGGAGGTGACAGGGGGATGTCTGTAACAGGATTCTCTCTGTGCTCTGCTTGCCTCATATTCAAAGGAGATGCTCCAGGAACAATGCTGAGAGTGGAGCCATGCAAGCCTTCTGAGGGGATGAAATTACTTAGCAGACCAGAAACAATCTCTTCTGAATAAAGAAGGCAGTTTGCCACATTTTGACAGATTAGGAGAACTGGCTGGGAGGAGTGGGATACATTACTTCACCTCTCCAGGGCCCTTTGGTTCCAAGTGAAGAGCTGAGGGCCCTGGAGGCTCCTGGGAGAACTTCTCACTGAGCCACTTGGCTGGCCTTATGCTGCTGTGGGACCTGGCACATGGCACCTGCAGGGCTGCCCCTTCGTAGATGACCCTCTGACTGACAGCAGGTAGTCTCCAAATGTGCCCTGGCCAGACACAGGACGGCCACAGCCTCCTTGTGCTCCCTAGCATCACACCTCCCTTGGGCAGGGCTGTGAAGACTCTTCCAACCCACTCAAGGTCCTTTGCCTCCCAAGGGCACTATTTCAGTGGGTTCCCACTGGCTGCGTTGAAATTACCGTCATTCTTCCTGATGCTCCTCCAAACAATACTGGGATACACTGACAACTGGCCTTATCTGTCACTCCCAACTCTACTAATAGGAGTCTTGAAAACAGGACTGTGCCCCAGTACTCAGAAGGCTGCCCTGGTGGCTCTTTCTGAAACTTTCTGTGCCTTTGCCCATCTGTGAAGGGGTGCAGGTCTCCAGGACTCAATAGCATATCCCTGAGTGGCATCCGTGCTTGGGAGAACATTCTAAAGGTGCTCATAGTCAGGAACTGGACCCCCAGGGCCCTCTGTGCAAATATCCCAGTAGTGGGGTTTTTCTGGAACCACCCATTCCTGCAGAGCCAGGTCTAGGCCGACACAGACACGGCTGGAGCCTTGTGGGGCGTGTCTGGAAGGAGGCGTTACCCTGGTGTTGAGGTAGCAACCCCAGGAAATAACCACCATGTCATGTGGCTGGCTGGAGTGGCCCCAATCCCTCCTGCAGTTCACACAGAGACACAGCCGCACCCTTGGGCCAGAGCTGTAGAATTTGCACAGTCATCTTGGACCAGGAAGGCCAGAGACACATTTCTGGCAATGTGAGAGAGGCCTGGCAGTGCCTGAGGCCTACGTTTCAGAGCTGCTGAAGAAAGGGGCTTTGTCAGAGTAGAGCCTCTCGTGGTCCCTTGGTCAGCTCTGAGAGGTGGAGTGGACGCGGCTCTGGGAGGGAGCACAGTAGGGCCGTAGTGGCTATCTCAGGCAGGCAGCATGTGAGTGGGGGTGCAGGACGGAGCCCAGAGAGTTGGAGTCCATTTTGAGCTGTCTCTGAAGGACGCTGCCCAGGCCCCTCCAAGGCCCCTCCAGGGCGTTCCTTCCTGCTCGGGCCTCCTGGGCTCTGAGCTCAGGCCCGGCCCTCTGGCTTCTCAGGCATGGAAGGCAGTTCAGAGCTGGGATGTGGGGAGGCAAAGGTGCCACGTTTGACACAGGTGTGGGTCGTGGGCAGACTCCAGTCCTGACCCCAGCAGGGTGTGAGCATGTGGCACACCCTGCACTTTCCCCTGGTGCCAACCCTGGAGAGATGGTGACATTTCTGTTCCTCCCACCCTGCAGGTGGAGCTCACGGGCAACAGTATTTATGAGTACATCCATCCATCTGACCACGACGAGATGACGGCTGTCCTCGACGCCCACCCACCTCTTCACCATCACCTGCTCCAAGGTAGTTCCTCCAGGTGAAAGTAAACAAGGCCACGTTCTTAACTATGACCCAGGGCTTGGCTTACCACACCTGCCAAGGTCTAGGGGTTACCAGAGCAACACTTGGCCCCATCAAGTGGGAGGTGCATTTTGGCCTCTGTCTTTTAAACCAGATTATTTAAACCAGCCCCCATTACTGCCAAAGACTGTTCAGTGCTGCCGGGGACGAAGGTGCTCGTGATTTAGAATTGCAGGTTGCAGCCTCACAGGTTTAGACCTGGGCTGCAGCTTCTGAGGATACAGCCCATGGGGCTGTGAAAGTGCCTGGGGGAAACTACACCTGAAATTCCCCTGGGTGACAGCAGTTCCTTTGCTATGACCACAGACTGTAAACCATCCTGAGAGCAGGAGGACAGTGGCTTTGCTATTTTCATGTTACCTTGTAGCCATGGTGGACATTTCAACATATCATTTATGCTCGTGGCTACTGCAAAATTCTGGAAGTCATGAGACCCACCACTGAACCTTGTTATTTAATGTAGTGATAAAATAGCACACTTACATCCATGTTCAGGGTGTGCCACTATGTGTTTAAATACTGGGATAACTACTTTCCTACATAGTTGGTTTGTTTTGTAACTATATGCATTTTATTTCATGCATTTAAAAGTTTTACTCTGAGCAGGGGTCTGGGTTTTTTTTTGCCATAGCACAAATCAGTTAAGATGCCCTGGGCATCACAAAATTAGAACAAATGCTGGGAAGATACAGAAGTTTTCCGGGACCCTGGCCTTTTAACTTTGTGGACAGCTCAGAGAGGCCAGCAGGCTAATAGTTCTCACTTATGCCTTAGACTATAGTACTCAATGGGGCCCCAATTCCCCAGTGGAACAAAATGCAAATAAAAGACTTCAAAGTGGTGAGGACATTTAGCCATGGAGGAGAAATATGGCTTTCATTCTTATTGCTCCCTTCTGGGGAAGATTACCGTCATGCTCGGAGGGGGGACCACAGAAGCGCATGCTCAGTTGTCCAGCAGCAGTTGATCTTGCTGTTCCTTTCCAAGGAGAGAGTCTGGTGTGCCAGCTTCTGAGACAAGACGGGGCCCGACTATAACTACAGCCTGTGATAGTCGTTGGGATGGGATGGCGTCTAAATCAACATGAAAAAATGATGCCGAGAGTCATTCCCAACAACTATGACTAATCCTTCCACTGTGGCGTGTTTTCAAAGCTGGACACAGACAGCAGGAGTCCTAGAGAATTCCTCAGAACACCATGTTGTTGCTTAAAACACGGCACAGGGTGCACCCTGCCTGGCAGTGAGTGGCCTTCTGCTACTGCCCTGGGTTTCATGTTCCCCGTCCTGTGTTGTAGCCTCTGGAAAAGTGTTGAAGGAATGAAAGTAAGTGCAGCTGGGGGGACAGTGAGGCCTGTCTACTCCTGTTTCTGTGGGGTTCAAGGCTGAGGTGGAGAGCAGTCCTAGAGGAGAGGCAACAAGCTGGGGGCCTAGGGTCCTGTGCTGACTCCCTGCAGCGCCAGCCCAGGGGTGCAGGGAAGGCTCCCGAGCACACGGTGCTCTTCTCACTCACAGATTTTCTGCCTGGATGGAACCCCATTGTTTTATGGTGAAATGTGTGAGAAGTGCGCCCTCCCCCCAGATGAGTAAGACCAGGTGGTACTTTTGAGACGTGAGCTTCCACACCTCAGTGACATCTGTCTGGTTCAGACAGGAGGACTGTGGGTAAAGCACATAGCCTGTCCAGCTGGGGGAACCAAGGAGGTCTCTGAGTCGATTCCCAGACTTCCATGAGGCAGTGCCCTCAGGGACAGTGGAGGACCTTGCTCCACTCCAGCCTTTTTTTTTTTTTTTTTTTTTGGTACTGGAGATTGAACTCAGGGGCACTCGACCACTGAGCCACATCTCAGCCCTATTTTATATTTTATTTAGAGACAGGGTCTCACTGAGTTGCTTAATGTATCACAGTTGCTGAGGCTGGCTTTGAACTCACAATTCTCCTGCCTCAGCCTCCAAAACCACTGGGATTACAGGTATGCGCCTCCATGCCCTGCCCAATCCTTTTTTAATGATAAATTTATCACCAGGCACAATGGTGCATGCCTGTAATCTCAGCCTCTCAGGAGGCTGAGGCAGGAGGATCACAAGTTTAAAGGAAGCCTCAACAACTTAGTGAAACCCTGTTTCAAAATGGAAAAGGGTTGGGAATGTAGCACAGTGCTAGAGACTTGCCTAGGCCTTGTATTTATTTACAAAATAAATAAATAGATAAACTTATTAACCTCCAACAAATGTCTATTTAGAGAGGAGTGACAGCCCCTCACTCGGAGGTGTGGCCTTTCTCTATTGCTGTCTCCGAGGGCTGGTGTCCTTTAAAGCCGAGGAGGACTCCTGTATGTTTGCAAGAGAACTCTTTATGCACAGGGCCTTTCAAAGAAAGGAAAGGAAGGTCTGGCTTAGCTAAGCTGTGAGGGGTTCCCTGGGGAGGTGGAGACAAGGGTTGCTCCTTCCAGGGCCAGAAATGAGGGCCAAAGCTTTGCTCTGGCCATGGTGGTTCTCGGCACCCAGCGCCCACAGTGCAGGAGGTATGAGTGGCTGGCCCCCTCTGCCAGGGAAAGAGCCTACTCTGTGACTGACACTTAGCATCTGCTACCTGAGGGGAGTCAGACTCTTCTGGGCCTTCACGGTATCTCAGGCACCCACCCCAAGACTGCCAGGAAGTTCTCCCGATGCCAAGCCACTCTGTGGCCTCTAGGAGGTAATAGTGGCCATTGGAGTTCTGCCAGGCCCAGCCCTTGACTCCAGGCTGGCCTCCAGGCTGTGGCTGAGATTTGAGCTGCTCTCTTTTGGGGCCTGTGGAAGCCACACCAGGACAGGGCCAGTCTCTCCCCTCCTCACCCAGACCTTAGCAAGGTCTCAGGGTCAGGGTCGGGCACAGAGGAGCAGGCCTCTGACTGTGGCCCTGGGAATTTCATGATGCTGTGTGGGGGGAGATGGGAAGCAGGTGGGACCGTGGCCCATGGAACCTCGCTCCTGTTTTCAGAGTACGAGATAGAGAGGTCCTTCTTCCTCCGAATGAAGTGTGTCCTGGCAAAAAGAAAGGCCGGCCTGAAGTGCAGTGGATACAAGGTATGAAGGGCCCTGGGGGGACGGAGAGCTGCCCGTGTTCTGCACTGGGTACTTGGTATTCCACCTCACACTCAAGGATGTCTGCAGAAGGGAAGCCTCGGGAACCGAACATATCATCCCCACAAGGGCAGAAGTCTCCAGTGACTGGCTCATGGCTGCTTCTGAGGCCCACGTAAGGGCTGGTGCTTTAGAGGGATAGTCCAGCCTGGCTGGCTTTCGTCCCATGAGACCAGAAGTGGCTGTGGCTCAGGTTAGACTTTTGCCCTGGTGCCCACAAGTTCCACTTTGCATGCTGGACAGTCCCACAGTAGCAGCTGCCCCTGTTGAGGATCCACATTTGTTGAGGATTCCTGGGCAAGGTCCCGGGCCATAGTGAGTACTCAGAGCACAGAGCTGTCACTCTTACCCTGGAATGTTCCATCATCCAGGGCTGGTGATCATGAGCTTGACAGTGATAACATTCTTAGGTGCCAAGTAGAGCTTTGCTCTGAGGTACCACGTCTGGTGAATACAGTCACCCCAGCCCTTGCACGGGAGGGTGGCTGTCCTCATTGTGTACCCAAGGAAGGGAGCAGAGAGGGAGAGGGATGGTGAGCCTTGTGGAGCCGGGACCTCCATGCCCAGCCCCTCCTCCTTGGCTTCATCCGTCTTCCAGACAGGTCGCTTGTTCTGGCTAATTCCAGCGTCTAGGAGCAGGTGACCTACAGAGCCGGCTGGCAGTGTCGTTCCACAATGTCAGAGGTAGCTGACGTGGGTTAAGGAAGTCTGCTGTGCACCAGGAGCCTGTTACCCTCCGTCCTCTCTCTGAGCTCCCCACTGCCTCCAGGATCCTCTGTGCTGTCCTCCCTGAGAGGCCACAGCCATCAGTCACTCTGCAGTTGGAGACAGCAAGGAAGCTTTTCTAGAAACATTTGTTCCTTTGAAGAGGAGGGGGGGTGGGGAGAAGAGGAGGCATCTGTGTCTTTGTCCTCTCTTTTTGGAACACCCCTCCCAGCCCCTCCCAGCCCCTCCCAGCCCAGGGTCTTCCTTCCCCTCAGCTCCTCCCAGTGCCTTCCCCATTCCAGGCTGACCCTTCCCCTTGGCCCTCCTCGGCCACCCCACTCTGAGCTCTTCCCTTGGACCTCGACCCCCTCATTTGTTCTGTTTTATTTTATTTTTGCCCTACTAGGGATGGAGCCCAGGGCCTGCCACCGAGAGGTAAGAGCTCTACCACTGAGCTGCTCCCCCAACCCCTGCTCCCTTGGTTTTTAATTGTCCCAGGCTCTAAGCCGCATTGGGCCAGGATGGGCAGCCACCAGCCTGGCCTCTCCCGGAGACATTCTTCAGGAGACTTGGCTCTTGACTTGTTTCTGCTGCTTATTGATGGTCCAGCTGTCTAATCTGCAGCAGAACATCACCTGTCTATCTTGTCCTCACTTCCCTGCTCAGTAAAATGGGAGAATAGACTACAAGGATTTGGAGATTTCTTCCAGCTCTACAGATGATGAATACCTTGAGGGATCCTGGAGAAAGGGTTTTTGAACAGAGAACTTGAAGGCTAAGGATGTTAGTCTGTACCACTGCAGTTACGATGATTGTGATTCCAACACGATTTTACTGACTTAATATGTTTCTGCCATCCTGGATCCCAGAGTCTCGTGCAGGCCAACAAGCTATACCCTGCAGAGCTATGCCCCAGCCTGTTACCGATTTTAACTGGCATAAATTCTACTCATCAGGCTCCAGGTGGTATAGAGGTTCCTGTTTGAACTTGGTTCGTTCTTGCCTACATGGTCTTTGGCTCTAACTGGAAGGCTTTTAGATAGCCACTCTGACTTGTTGATTATTAAGATCTTGAATTAAAATACATGAAATTAAAAGACATAAAAATGAAGATTTAAAAAAAATCTATTGAAAGGATTCTTAATTTACTGGAGTGTAGGAGCATGTCAGGTGAGGCAGAGGTCAAATTCAGTCCCAAAGGAAGGTGGGAAGCATTTTAATTACTGAAGTGAGCATTAGTGAAACAAATGGCTGTCTTCTAAGAAGGTCTTGCTGTGTTCTCTAAGCACGACTCTCAGTGGGTTCCTTACATATAAACTCATCCTATGTCAGAGAGTCCTAATTTGTGACATTCCTTACTCAGGGTTGACAGAATAAGACAGCCCTTATATTTTACTGTGACACTGTCTGCTAAGAAAGGCATCTGTTAGCATATTGTCCACATTCTCGGTAGAACCTGGGTTGGGGACGTTCCATGAAAGGAGTCAGGAGGAGTGAGTGCCACGGCCAGCTGACCTGCCCTCTGCTCCCTCAGGTCATCCACTGCAGCGGCTACTTGAAGATCAGGCAGTACATGCTGGATATGTCCCTGTACGACTCCTGTTACCAGATTGTGGGGTTGGTGGAGGTGGGCCAGTCCCTGCCTCCCAGTGCCATCACAGAGATCAAGCTGCACAGTAACATGTTCATGTTCAGGGCCAGCCTCTATCTGAAGCTGATATTCCTGGATTCCAGGTGAGTTGTGGCACCTGCCAACAACACTGCTGTGACATTCTGGAAGATACCGATGATAGAAATTGGCCCCAGAGCTCCACGATGTTAAGCCAAACTATAACAAGGAATAAGTCCTACTAAGAATGTGGATTAGAAGGGGATTTAGTGAAATCTAGTCATGAATGGAAAGAATTAATTCAGCTTTGGACTCTGGGACTTATTTTAATTAATTAAGTTATATTTGAATCATTTCAGCGGAGTTTGGAATGGGAATATGTGTTGTGGGCACAAGTTATCCTTTTCTGAAGGCCCACAACATCAGAACTATGTCTTGTCTCTCTGCCAAGCTGGTAGGATTTTAAAACCAATGGGTTTCCACACTGAGCAGGGTGAGAAGCCCTCAGATCCCCCACAGCCATGGCAAATTGGAGGCTGGGAGCAGAGAGGTCGCCTTCCCTGGGGGAACACTTGACCAGAGCTCAGCCAGTGCCCTGCCTGTGTCTGGGCTGGGGGAAGGGAGCCTGAGTGAGGCAGAGGCACACCAATTCTTGTCTCTGGAGGCTGTGCTAGAGAGGCCTCAGGTCTCTCCCAGGGCAGGCTGCTGGCCTCAAAGTCTTTGTACTTTTTATTATTTTTTTAAACTGAAATTTATTTTTGCAAGTAATAACTGTATTTTTGTGGGGGATAATGAGATGTTTTTGCTCATGTATGGTCTTGAGGCTTTGGCTTGTGGGGCCTCTTCCATTTTCTTATCTGCAAAATGAGAGACCTGTCCATGCACTGGCTACCACAAGACTAGAGAAGGACGAAATTAGATGAGAGATGAGAAACAGAAAACTCAGAGCCTCAGCTGCAAACCCAGAGCCTCAGTTGCCTGCAAGGCCACCTTGTTTTTCATCCCATAGATTCCTGAACTGTGCAGGCAGGAATGAGCTGTCAGATCCTTCTTTTAACTTGGCATATGTGGCTGAGATTTCTAGGAGAGGGGATATATCCATTTTGGTTCCTGTGTGTCCTGAAGCTAGGATTTACTGATTATATTCCCCCCATTTTTTTGTTGAAACAGGGTCTTATTATGTTGTTCAGGCTGACCTTGAACCAGAAGTTCAAGAAATCCTCCTGCCTCAGCTGTCTGAGTAGTTTTGATTACAGGTGTGCACTACTGTGCCTGGCTACTACTTGCTATTCTTACTTTTTTACTTTTAAAAGACAAAGCTAGGTAGGGGCAGGAGGTAGAGTCAGAAATGACTTGAGCTTACCATGATTGTATCTCAGAACCATCCAAGACAGAGGAGCAGCAAGAGGTGGTGTTAGAGAGTCACCATTATTGTCACAGAAACTGCAAGCCAAGGGCAACTAGGACTCTTTGGGGGAGCTGATGACACCTTTGAGGGTGGCCCAAGGGTGACAAATGCTCTTTTCCTGCCCTGCAGAAGGAGCCCCTATGGGGAGGAGGCCAGGCCAGCTGCCTCCTGCAGTGGGCTATGCAGTGATAGGAGACTTCTTTCCCAACTTAGGAATCACTTCTGAAAGCAGGCTGGAAATTGGCTGTCCAAGGTCATTACCGAGGTTACTAGGGAGAATCCAACTACTTTCTCCCTTGTTTTGCCTCCTAATATTTCTCAGACAATTAAAAACAAACAAACAAACAAAAACCACCCTGAGATCCAGTGAATTCTCTAGAAGAAGAAAGAAGGGGTGTCCCAGAGGGAAGATGTGGAGTCTTTTCAAGTTGTTCAGCCCACACCACTGTGAAATGCAGAGGGTCTTCCAGCAAAAGGTGCAGGTGGTTAGCTGCAAGACAGGCTGCTTCCTGTTCCTCAGGCCTGTGGGGTACCAGTGAGGGCCTGTGAACCTCCCTGTAAGAGCTGCACCCCTGGAGAAACTAGAGAAAAAGGGTAAAGATCTCAAAGGCTGGGTGCAGTGGTGCATACCTCTAATCCCAGTGGCTCTGGAGGCAGAGGCAAGAGGATCGTGAGTTCAAAACCAGCCTCAGCAATTTAGTGAGGTGCTAAGCAACTCCATGAGACCTTGTCTCTAAATAAAACACAAAAAATTGGGCTGGGGATGTGGCTCAGTGGTCGAGTGCCCTTGAGTTCAATCCCCAGTACCCCCCCCCCGGGAAAAAAAAACAAACAAACAAACTCAAAGGAGACTTCTTGTCCCCACCTAAGCCCTGCAATACTTCCTGCTAAGTATCAGGAAGCTTCTAGTAAAGCCTAAGGCTTTTCTAAACTCCTTCATGGAGGAGGGCTTCAGGGGCCAAAGAGCACTGGAGAATCCCTCATGGTCACTGTGGTCTTGCTTTGGTTGCAGTTCCTATGGTTTTTGAAAGGCCTCTGGGCCAGGGCATGGTGGCTTGGGCTGGCCCAGTACTGGGGGGACAGCAGTGGCCAGGCTGGGTGGAGGCGTCAGCTTCTGGTCCAAACCCCAGGAGCCACAGCAAGGGCTTGGCCAGAGGCCCAGTGGCTCCAAGTCACAGGAGCAATGGTGGTAGGCTTCAGGAGGCCCTCTGGCATGCTACCCAGGATGGTCCCAGGCAAAACTGAACTCAGCATAACCTGACATTAGGTACCTAGGGGTTTGTGGCACTTCATTTTGAAATTGTAGCTGGTGCTTTTGCTAAGGATGGGTGAACCCAGCGATGTTTGGGGTTTGGCAGATCCTTGTGACAGGTCTTCAGACACTAGAGGTTTGGAAAAAACCAGGAGGGCATCTTGCCAAGCCCTTCCCCTTCCCTTTAATTTTTAAAGCCAGTATGTACTTTGATGAGAAACTCAATACATGTGTTTCTGATTCATTTACACGTTCAGGGCCCTTGTTCTATAATTTGACATCGAGGAGGCTAAGAAGCCTCTTTCATCCCGCGCTGTGGAGATGTCTGTTTTTCTTTTTGGGGGAAGCCAGACATCTCAATTTCCTGCCATGGAGTTTGACTCCGATGGGGCTTGAAGTTCTAGGTGGCCCTTAGACAAGTCCCTTGAACCCTGAATGACTGGACTGGAGGCAGTAAAGTCTCCTTTCTCTGCCTCAAGCCCCGTTCCTTTCCCACCTTGTAGGAACACCTTGGGGATGTGCACAACAATTTGGGAGCCCCTCCTGGGAACCCAAAGGCTTCCAGAGATTTACCACCCAAAGCCCCAGCAGAGCTCAGCAGAAGGGGAAACGGGCTAGAGAATGGTCGTGAGGTCATTGCCCAGTTTAATTTGCAGCTCATATTTTACATATTTCATATCCTGGCTAGTAGGTCCCTAGCCCAGGCCCTCCTGGGTGCCCTGGCCTTCCTGGGTGCTCCCTCCTCACTGCTGCCCCCAGGACTGATTCTCACCATAGTCTCACAGCCTTTGGAATCTCTTCCTGTCCTCCTCTTTCATCTGTCTCTGCATATCTGTCACCGCAACACTGGCTTAGGGCCACCCCCTCTAAAGGCACAGCTCCCAGCTTGGAGGCTGCAGCTGGGGAACCCAACCATTGCCACACCAGTTTCACCTACAGACAGAGCCACCCCAGGCCGTCAGTGCGGAGGTGGTCTTAGATGCTAACACCTACTGTTCTTCAAAGAGCTGGAATGGGAAATTAATCTGCCCAGGGCTTGACGGAATAAAGAGGGGTGGAGTCCCACAGGCACTGAATAGAGGCTCCCATTTCTATGGAGAGCTTCGGGTCTGCCCTCTAGTCACAATATCCTCAGATGTTCCACTGCTCCTGGGCGGTCTGAGATAATCCTGTAGTGATACGAGGCTTAAACATCTGTAATTTTCCATAATTCCCATTAGTAGGAATCACCCAACTGCAGGGTCCCAGATATTGGGAGCCGGCGACCACACCCTGAAAATGGCGCTGGTTTCCTGCTTCTGCTTAATTGGCAGTAAGAGTTGTTAGAGGTAAACAACTCCTTGTAAGGCTGTGGGGCTGGGCTCTGGCCTGCTTCTGCTGCGCTGTACCTATTAGACTTTTCCACGTGGTGCTAATTCATTGGCGGGGCTGGGTACTTAAGCCAGGGCAGACCGACTGCTCGGGGTCTTTTCAACTTACTTCAAGGGTCCTGAATAAACTGCTGAAAGGAGAATCCTGTGTCGTGTTTTCCTTGCTGGCGAGGGGACGTGACACCCAGAGATCAACTGTGTCCATTAGGAGTGTCCAGCATGGAGTCGAGATTTAAGCAACCCAAGTGCCCGTCCACAAAATGCAAAACGTGATCTCTGCATGAAACAGAGGATTGCTCTCATCATAGCCTCTTTCTCCCCATGTCGGTATCAAAGTTCACTCCTATGTGCCCTCAGATAAGCTCACCCCTGAAAAAGCCCGCAGTCCTAAGCCATCCCAAACACACTTTGAGCCAGGGGTTTCAGAACATTCCTGCTCACAAATAGTGCTACATCCTGCACTGGGCGAGACTTCAAAGATTTGCTTCTTGTAAAAAAGATCACTCTCAGTTTCCAAAATCAACATTTCCCCTCTGAGCCTTTTAGCACTTGATTAGTTGGCAAAACCAATATTAGTTTAAATGAAAGGCAATCTACAGAGCAGAGTGACTCACGGAGCTGCCGTCCTCCCCCAGGGTGACCGAGCTGATAGGCTACGAGCCACAGGACCTGATTGAGAAGACGCTGTACCATCATGTGCACGGTTGCGACGCATTCCACCTCCGCTATGTGCACCACCTCCGTGAGTAGTACCACCTGGGCCTGGGAGGCAGCTGGCCAGGGAGGGGGCATCCCTTGCCTGGCACAGTGTCCAGAGGAGCCTGAATCCTCAGAGGGGCTTCGTCACAGGTGCCAGTTCTTGAGCATCCTCTCCAGAACCTGCTCATGAAGCCGGCAGGTGCAGGGTGTTGGGGAATTGCCTGGATTCCAGATTGTGGACTTGGAATCCAGCTTCTATATGAAGTGTGCACACCAGCTATGAATAATGGCAATAACCAGAGAAGAATTGACCCCTGAGCACTTAACTGTGGTCAGGGACTGGTTTAAGGGATTAAGCAGATTACTAACCCAGTGAGGGGGAGTCTCGTGTGCATGCTTCTCCTTCTACTGTTGAGGATGCTGAGGTCCAGTGAGGTAGAGCCACTTGCCTATGTTCACTCATCAGGGACGTGGCAGATCTAGGAGTCAAACCTAAGCAGAGTCCAGTTGCTGAACCCCGACCCTGCTGGCAATGCTCAGGGAAGGCCTACATGTTCCATGATAGAAATCAGCTTGGAGTGAGTGAACAGAACAGTGTTTGATCGGCCAATGGAGGTGATTTGGGGATATCTGCATGTTTCAGAGGGGATGTTCCAGTCACCGAAGTATCACTATCAAAGTGACACTCCGAGAGTCCAAATGCAGCAAAGAATAATTTGGATGGAGTAGAACACCTCCTCCTCCTGCTGCTGTTTAGTGGGTACATACAGATGGTCAGAGGAGCTCAGTCTCCTGCAGAGGGACCCAGAGGGCTTGTCCTTTGTTCTCGCTTTGCTGGGTTAACTAAGAGATGTTAGAGGACAAGTGCTGGTATCTTGTCAGAGGTGGGCGGCAGTTCCCGGGGCAGCTAAGTCTGAAGCCACATTGTGCAGCGTAGAACACGGCATCACTAGGGTGTGGCTGCTGTTTTCTTCTCCCCGAGTCACCACAGGCAGAGGCTGTGGCAATCAGGACTTTCAGCTGGACAGACTCCTTGCTCCCGTGTGCACATGAAGACTCCGAGTTGTGAACCATCCTTCCTCCCTTCCTTCCTTCATTCGTACCTTCCTTTCTTCCTTTCTTCCAAATCACAATCTCATAAGCATCCCTGTTACTCCTGAGACCAAGGTGGGTAGGGAAGCAACAGCTTAGCATCTGGGTGGAGTCCGTAGTAGAGCCTCACCCCTGAGGAGCTGAAAGTGGTTCTGCCAAGGGGGCAGCCATCCCACAGGCTCCTGGGGAGGAGCGTGCTGGGAGCTTCTGCTGCAGCATTGAGCTGCACGGGAGAGAGTTGCTCAGAGTGTGGCTGGACGCTGCCCATGAGGCCTCCGAGCATGGGGAGAGAGAACCGGTGGCGTTGAAAGTCCTCACTTTTTGAATTTTTATTTTATTTGTGGTGCTGGAGATGGAACCCCTTTTCCTGAGAGAAGGTAAGAGGATTTGTGCTTTGGAAAAATCATGAAGGTCCTAGAGACGCTAGTCATGTGACCCTGGCCAGGGCCAGAATGGGCAAATCAAAGAAAACCAGAAAAGGCTATCGTGGCCATGATGGTGACCGTTCCAGGGCTCTGACAGTGGCTGGGGTTGAGCAGCTCTCGCAGAGACCAGGGGACAGCAACCCTCTTCCCGGGCTCGGGGAGGGCGAGCATGGTGGGATCCACCATGAGCCCCGGTGACTGCCCAGCCTCCCCTCTGCCAGGGTGCCCTGGTGCATAGAGAGGCTGGCATCGAGGAGTCCAGGCGTTCACCCAGCAGAGTGCTGGGAGCCGGCCCCGAACTCACGCCTCGCTTCCACGTCGAGACAGGCCCTGTGCCTGGGTAGCACCAGCCCTCAGGGCAGCCATGACCCCAACCTGGCAGTTTACCCTCAGTGTCTGTCACTCTGACCAAAATACCTGACAAGGGCACTTAGAGGAGGAAAGATCTCTTCTGGCTCATTGCGTCAGAGGATGCAGCCACAGGCAGCTAGCCTGAAGGCAGAAATGTCATGGGGGGAAAGGCGTGGCCTAGGAAAGCCGTCCCCTCATGGGAGCTAGGAAGCTGCAGGGGAAGAAAGAGAGGAAGGGCCAGGGACAGGCAAACTCCTCCCCAGTGAGCGCCTCCTCCGATGGCTCCATTCACCCATCAATGGACTGATCCATGGGCTGATCCACTGATGAGGTCAGGGTCCCTGGGATCCACTCACTGCCTAAAGCCCCGCCTCTGAACCTTGCTGTGGTAGGAACCAGGCCTTCACCAAGAGACTTTGGCGGTCATTCCAGATCCAAGCCCTAACCCCCTCCTCTCCCAGGCCAGACTCATCAGATAAAATAAGCACACATCGCCAGCAGCCGGGGTGGTGGGGTTGGGACTTCATGATGTGACACTTTGGCAACTTCAAAACCTCCTCAGTGTGTGGTCCCAGAGGCTCTCCTTTCTTCCCCAGGCCCAGAACTGGGGCAGAAGGGCCAGCGCCAGGCCTCCTGGTCCCAGCTCTCCATCCCTGGGTCCAGATGCACCTGTTATATTTCCTTAAACTCCAGTTACAGACACTGAGCTTGGAGTACAGGGGCAGTTGTTTAGTTGAACTGAAACATGGGTGGGGAGAGGGAAAAGAGCAGGGAGGAAGAGTCTGCTTCTATGGGCTACTGCAGGGGTGGCTCATGCTCAGTCCCCGGGACTCTGGAGCCTGTATGGCCCCTGCCCCAGAGTTATGGAGCCCACAGGGAGAGGGAGCCGAGGTAGTTAGACTCCAGCCCCTGACAGTCACTGCCTGAGGACTGATCTCAAGGCAGGGCCTGAGGAGGGAGAGCAGGCAGGCAGCGGGAATGGCCACTGGCTGTTGCCCAGGTCAGCCTCCCCCAGCCCCTCCTCAGCTCCCACGTCCCCTGGCCACCATCTGGGGCTGTGTGACGCAGTCCAGGCACTGGCCCTGCACCAGTTCCCCTCTCCTGCCAGCCCTGGCTCTCGACTTCTCTCTGTTTGGTGGGGCCACAACTCTCTCAGGGGCACCGTCACCTCTCTGCCTTCCTTGCCTGGGACCCTGTTGGCCAGCTGCAATGTCCTCCTGTCCAGCTCCTGCTTGAGGGCTGAGGGAGCCCCCACACAGGCCAGTTCTCTGCACTCCAGCTGGATGCCAGCGGCTGCCACCTCTCCTCCTGGGGCCATGTGTCCAGCTGCTGGCCCCATAGAACCCACCCAGGGACCATAGTCCTTTCTTCCCTTCACCTCCTCATGGGGACTGGGCAAAATTGTGAGGGTGGCCATGACAAAACTTGCTGACGAGGTGGCCTAAGTGACAGACACTTATTTTTCCAAAATTCTCAGACGGGAAATTCAGGATCAGGGTGTTGGCAGGGTTGGTTCCTTCTGGGCCCCTCTCCTTGGCTTGTGAGTAGCGTCTTGCCCTGTGCCCTCACATGGACATCCCTGTGTGCATCTGTGGACCTCATCTCCTCTTCTTGCAAAGACGCCAGTGACATGAATGATGTGACCCCAGGCCTCTGTAATCACCTCTTTGAGGGCCTGTCCCCCAGCACAGTCACACTCTGAGGTAGTAGGGTGAGGCCTTCCACAGGGAACCTCATGGCAGGGGACCTGATCCCTCCTGCTTCTCACCCATGTCATGGGCCGGGCTGCCTCAGTCCAGCTGGCCAGGCAGCTTGGGGAGCATGTGAGAAGCCTGAGAAGGCTGAAGGCATAACTTTGCAATGTGATTTTTCAGTCTTGTCACACAGTGCTAAGGCTCAGGGGCCTGGCCCGAGAGGAGGCCCCCAGGCTGGCCTGCTATTCTAGCCTCCTGCCCTCCCATGCTCCACCCAGAGCTGCATCACAGCTGCTGCCGACCCGGCACTTGAGTCCTTTGCTCTGATCAGCTAGAGCTGGCCTGCTGGCTCTCTTAGGAACACAGGGACATTGGCAGCCTCTGCTGCTCCCCCTCCATCCTCCGCAGATGGCTGCAGGTACCGTAGGCCACTGTCCCACCCACCTGGGCTCCTTAGGACTTCTCAGTGAGAGGTACAGAGGCTCCTTCCGGCCAGTTGGTGAGGTCACTGAGCACAGGGACGGAGCGAGCAGCAGCTACCCTGCGGGACCAGAGTGGGTCGCTGTGAGGTTTCCAAGACTACACTCCGCACAAGCCAGGCTCTCTGGAACAGGGCCAAGGCCCTGCGGAGGCCTGACTGGACACGAGGGCCATAGTCAGCTGGTTTTCACACATTTTTTAAAGATGATCTTTATTGGAAGTGGGAGTCCATGGGGTCTGCAGAATCGCGGTCCCCAAGAAATATAACTCACAGCCTTCCAGAAAGGCAAGTGTGAGCAAAAGCAGAGCCTGGCACTGCTGTTGGGAGGACTCTGGGGTCAGTGTGAGTGGCACCGCAGCCCAGGGGGGCTTCTGTGCGCCACAGTGGCAAGTGGGCCTGGTGTCCCAGGGAAGGTCTCCAAGTGAGGCTGTGCCAGGTCTACCTCAGAACCTTCATGACAACAAATGAAGACGGGACCTCACAGGAGAGACTGTGGCCTTCCCACCCACCCCACCTCACTCCTGGGGACCCCAGGCACGATGCAGTCATCTGGCCTCAGACTAGAGAGGCCACGCTCCCCCAGACACCCTGACAGGCTGGTGGGGAGGGCTCGGTGTCTGCGCACCTGATGATAGGTGTCGAGGGACACCTGGTGGGCTTCTGTGTCCATGGTTCAGAAGAATCATGACCTTCCACAGGACTGAGAATTTCACCTCTTTGGGTAGGCCCCTACCCAGAGTGGGCCAAGCCGAAATGACAGAAGAGAACGCAGGCCATGTCCTAGAAAGGCTTTGGGGCCTGAATGTGCAGTTTACAAAATTTTAAGCAGAACTGTTATGACAAAATTATAGGACATTAGAGTAACTGTATAGAGCCGAGGAGAACACTCTCTGAAGGGCACACGGTAGTCATAAGCTCAGATGCTTAGGGGGCCAGGCACATAGCAGGAGTGGGCAAGTTAGTATAGGGCAATAGAAAGTGGCAGAGTCTGGGCTGGGGATGTGGCTCAAGCGGCAGCGCGCTCGAGGGTTCCATCCTCAGCACCACATACAAACAAAGATGTTGTGTCCTCCGAAAACTAAAAAAATTTAAAAAAATAAAAAAAAAACTCTCTCTCTTAAAAAAAAAAAAAACAACCAAATACCACAGGTGGGGTGATTTATAAAGAACACAGGTTTATGAAACCCATGGTTCTGAAAATGGAGAAGGGCAAGATCAAGAGGCTGCTAGTGGCAAGGGCCTTCTTGCTCTTCCCTAGGAGACTGCTCTCTCCCCTGGGTTGGCATGTCTTCTTCCTGGTCCATCTACCCTCCAACTAGCAGGTGTAGTGTTGGGGGTGGGGGAGATTGTACTGGGAAATGGAGACCCAGTCCCAAAAGATGGGTTTCATCACCAACTACATAATCTCTGGAGTCCCATCTGGTAGAGGAGGACCATGGCGGGCACAGGGGCTGCTTGTACCATTTTTTCCCAGCAGGGAAAGGGATTTGTTTCCTGCAGCTGCTGTAACAAATTACCACAAACTGGGTAGCCTGAAACAACAGGAAGGTATTGTCTCTCTGTTCTGGAGGCTAGACGTCTGAAGTCAAAGAACCGCAGAGCCAAGCTCCCTCCAGAGGCTCCAGGGTAGGGCCTTCCATCTTCCTCAGTTGTGGGTGGCCTCACGTGTCCCTTGGTTGGGGCCATATGACTCCAGTTGGCCTCATCTTCACATGGTGTCTCCTCTGCATGTCTTATAGGGACACCTGCTGTTGGAAGTGGGGTCCACGGACCTTGTCTTGAGATCTGTCACTTGATCACATCTGCAAAGACTCTTTCACACATCCCTGGTTGTGAGGATTAGGATCCAATATCTATCTCTTTCGGGGGAGACACTGTCCATTCAATCCAGGACAGGCATTGCAGCATCCTTTTCTACCCTTAAAATGTAAAACAGAGATGGAGGGCTGGGGTGGTGGCTCAGTGGCAGAGCACTTGCCTAGCACATGCGTGAGGCAGTGGGTTCGATCCTCAGCACCACATAAAAATAAATAAATAAGTAAAAGTCATCATGTCCCTCTACAACACACACACACACACACACACACACACACACACATATATATATATATATATATAAAAGTTGGTGAGATGGTGCAGCCTGCAATCCCAGCTCCTTGGGAGACTAAGGCACGAGGGTTGTAAATTCATGGGCAACTTATCAATGCCTGTCTCAAATTAAAAATATAGAAAGGGCCAAGCATATAGCTCAGTTATAGAACATGCCTGGGTCCAATCCCTGATACTGGGAGGTAAAGAGGAGTAAAAGAAAAAAAAATCTAAAACAGAATAGAAGTATGCCCAGACCTGCAGGAGGAATTCTAGAAGGACCAGGAAGGCTGCCTGTTTCTCTGGACAGTATATTTATGGAACTAGAATTTCTATCCCAGCATGGGTGGGGAAAAAAACAGGACTAGGGGCTTTCATCTAAGCATGGATCACGCAGAATCCAGGACGTCGCCGATGGTGGTGTTGGAGATGCCACACACCGAGGGGTGCAGCGAGGACTTCTGCCCTCTGGACTCATGGTTGAGGGAACACCTCGTCCACCACCACCACAAGAAGGGATTTACTTTATAGTTTTGCAGCCTGGGATCATTTCAGGCAGCTAATCAAGGATGACAGACTGGAGGGAGAATTGATGCAGACCAAGGAATGTTGTGACTAAGTGTCTAGGATTTCGATTTGGATTGATGCGTTGACTATTGCCATGGGTCATAGGGAAGCAAAAAAAGAGAAAAAAACAGAAAATTAAAAAAACCCAAGTATCTGGTTGTTTGGTCTCTGTACCTAGCCTGATCATAGCAGAGTCAGGAATTAGACAAAAATGATAGTCGGGGAAGGTCCGAGATAATCAGGTCTCAGCAATTTCTGTAATTTGATTCTTAAAATATGCAGGATAAACTGGCTTCATTTTATCCAGCTTGACATGGTTACGAATAGTTTTTTGGAGTGTTATAAGAAATAAGAGGAAGTAAAGTATAAGATCAGAAAAAAGAAAAGCTCAGGTCGTATTCCCATGGTGCTTTACAGGCACTGCTATGCATGGATATTTTTTTTTTGTACTGAAGATTGAACCCAGAGGCACTTACTCACTGAGCCACATCCCTAGCCCTTTTTTGTATTTTATTTAGAGACAGGATCTCGCTAAGTTGTTTCGGGCCTCACTAAGTTACTGAGGCTGGCTTTGAACTCGCGATCTCCTGCTTCAGCTTCCTGAGACACAGGGGTTACAGATGTGCACCACTGCGACTGGTTTAGGCATAGATTTTAAAGTCCAGGAGACCAGCAAGCATTTCTGTTAAAGAAAGAAGAGTCTGGGACTCCAGTTTGTTTAGATGGCATCTCTTGGCTATATGGGAGCCATCTACAAATTGGCTCACCCCAGAGATGGCTAAGAGAACCTTCTGGAGGCCACTGATTCTTCCTCCCACAGTCCCATGTGTCCTCAGCCACAGTTTGTGGTAATGGAGTAAACAAGGCAAGGCATTTGGAAAGAGCTGGACGTAGAAACCTTGGGGATTTTTGTTAGTTCATTTGGGGTTATTATTGCTTAAAAAGCAAGCCCCCAGAGGAGAAGCGCTACAAAGCTTCCCTCAATCCTGCCTCTGTCTACACTTGTCAGCACTGATTTTGCCCCTGCCATGTTGATTCTGGACAGAAAGAGTAGGTCTCTACACCGTCCCAGAGGGAGCTGCCTCTCCAAGGGGATGGGATGGCTGTTACACAGCAGGACTGTCCTTAGGATGTGGCCCTGATGGATGTGGCCCTGTATTTCTAAAACTCACACCTCCTTCTTGTTGAAAATCTAGCAAATGAAGAAAAGCTGAAATGAGGAAAATGCAAATTACTTGTGGTTTTACCAGTCAGAAACAAGTGAGCAGGTACTGAGCCCGTCATCCGTGTCCGCCACTGCAGAAATCTTCACACGGAGGGCCTCATCCTCCCAACAACCATATGACATAGGGCTAGGGTTATCCTTCTTTTATAAATGAGGAAACTGAGTCACAAGAGGGTCAGTAGCTGGTCCAAGAACACCGTTGGTGCATGTGCAAACACATGTGAGTTCATTCTTTCATGATCAGGGTTCTGCTCTGTGCACTCCTGAATCTCATCTTAACACTATGTCATCTGCATTTCCCACTGTACCACAAATTCTTATGAATTGCTGTTTCAGTGGCTGCATAGTACTCCATAACTTATTTACCCTTTCCCTCATTGTTGGGCAGGTAAATCTCCCCAAAACTTTCTTCTTCTGTTTTAAGCAAATCGAATCTCTTTGTACATTAGTCTGTGTTTACATTGCTTATAATTTATTTCCATTGGATCAATTCTTGGAAGTAGAAACCTGGAAGGGGATGAGCCACTACATTGCTTTCCCAAAGGATCAGGCCGACTCCCTTCCATCAGCACACAGAACACCTTCTCCAGAGATTAGCCAGATTGCCTGTTGCTATTTCTTTTTTTTTTTTTCTCCTTTAGATAAACTCAACTTTTTAATCGTTTCCTTGGTTTTTGGTGAGTGCTGTGCTGCCATAACTTTTTTCTAATTCTGGAATATTTTCAAGGTCTCCAGAAGCAGCCCAGTCCTGTTACCATTCTTTCCCAATCCCCCTCCCACTTCAGCCCCTGGCATCTGCAAATCTGCTCTCTGTCTCTGTGGACTTTCCTCTTCTGGACACTTGGGATAGAGGGAGTCCTACACTGTGCTGATTTGATGGATGGGCTCTCTATGAGTCAGTTCAGTGAGTTGAACACATGTTCATTACTTTGCCCATTTGTGTTTCTTCTTTGGTGAATTGTTTGTTAATGTCTTTCCCTTGTATTGCTTTTGGGGTCTGAGTGTTATAAATTGGTAGTAACTCTTTATATATTAAGGTTAATAATTCCTTGACTATCATATTTGTAGCATTTTTTCCTTCTGCACCAAAATATTTTGATGTGGGTGTTAAAGTGGAAAGAAAGCACAAATGGCAGGGAGAGCCCAGGGAATGTTTGGGTGGGGATGAAAGGGGGGCTTTGTCTTGTTGGTGCAATACCACAGCCGAATGAGGTGGTGCTGATAGCCAGTGCAGTCACAGACTTAGCCCCTTTGGTCTCTTCCCCAGATGTCTGCTCAGGTGGCTGCTAGTTGGGGGCCTGGTGCTAGGCCTACCTTGAGAAACAGGAATGTTCTGGAGCTGGGGGTGGACAGCTGGGGCGGAGCTTTACTCTTTCCATTCCCCACACACAGCTTCTGGCGCTTGCCTCCCCCTCCAGGCCGCCTCCATGGGCCTCCTTGAGAGCTGTAAGGGAGAGTCACAGTTTGTGGGTCCACTGAGGCTTTGGGTGAGCTGCTCAGCACTGAGGTTTGCACCCATGCATAGAAGATGGGCCCACAGGCCCAATTTTCAGGAACTATGTCACCAAGCAGAGGACTCTGCTACCCGAGCAACACAGGAAATGAATTGGCCCCAAGAAAGTGGGTAATTGGGAAGAAAATTTTAATGGCAACAGAGTAGCAAGCAATTTCACTGTGAATACACAGTGTCTGGGTATCAGCAACATTTGACTCCTAGCCCAGTGCCCTGCAGTTACTTTATTTTGTTTAAATGACTACATCACTCACCCCCTCTGCCATTAAAGATTGGGGGGATTAAGACATAACTGTGACATGTTGGATTCTAAAAAAGCAGATGGACGTTTCTGCCCTGCCAGGTACCGAGTTGCCGAGGAGCTGTTCCCTGCAGTGGAGCAGTGCTGTTCACTCAGGGGTCTTAGTGGACTCCTTGAGGTTGCCGGCAGCATCTGAGTGTGAGTGTGTGTGTAAGCGTGCCTGACTCTTCCATCAAGTTCAGAGGGGTCCTTGGCCCCAAGGCCCAGGATGCAGGTCCTTGGCGGGGTGGCATTCCAGAGCGGGGCCCGTGGACTCATGTCACCCTGTGCTTGCAGTGTTGGTGAAGGGCCAGGTCACCACCAAGTACTACCGGCTGCTGTCCAAGCTGGGCTCATTGCATCGCTCCAAAAGTGTCACCTAACGCTCTGTCTCTTTCCAAAACTCTTCATTTGTCTCCTGTTTTGTTTTTATTTGAACAAAATAAGAGTCCAGTTTTGGGGGAGGGTCAAGATTTTCCCAAGCTCAGCAGAGAGGAGTGAGTGCTGGGGGGGGCCTCAGATCCCAGCACAGAGCCCAGGTGGGGGTTGGGGGAAGGCCCCACCTTGAACAGGGTACAAAGAAGTACACATCTGGATCAGGAATACAAGCTCACATAATCCATGTCCACAAACCTGGATCATCTTGAATGCTTCTACGATTTGGGAAAGAAGAAATCTCTCATTTCCCGTCATCTATCCATATAGCCTGTTGCAAATGACAGAGAATACTGAAAACTCCCGAAGGTCAAGTTCAATTGCAAATACATTTAAGGCCATTGGAAGCAACTGAACATGAGTCACTCTGCCCACCAAAGCTATTGTGTATTAAACCACCTTGACCCCAGGCTTAGTCCTGTATTCGATGCCCTCATGGTCCCCCAGCAACCCGGAAAAGAGTCCTCATTTGTGTTCTAAATACTGTGGTAGAGCCGGGGGTGCAGAGCACTTGCCTAGCCTGCAAAAAGCCCTGGGTTTGATCCCAAAAATGGAAAGGGAAAAAAAAAGGCAATTAAGAGTTAGGTTCCAGGTTCTGCGCAGAGCAACCACTGGGTCTCTGTGTGTTAGCTACACAGTGGTCATGGCAAAACTGTAAGGGAGAAATGATTCGGCCTAGTTATTATTCTCAAGCACCGAGGTGTTGGCTGGACTTGGGGGGCCACCTCTCCTTCCAGGAACAGGATGCTCAGCTGGCTGCCAGGATGCCGATGCTGTCTGGAGCCCCTGGTGTGAAAGCCGACAAGGCCAACTCCAGGCTCCTGGCCCTTTCAGGGCCCCTCACTCCCGCTTCTGGGGTGCTCAACGGGAATCAGCCGGGTCACAGATGTGCACCAGGGATGAGATGATGTGATTAGTGGCACTTTGGCCCTCCCTTTTGCCTTGACAGCCTTAGTGGCCCAGGATGTCCCCAGGAATCGTGTTTGGGCTGTATGGGATTGGAGAGGGCTGTTCTGACCTCCCTCGATTCCTGCCAAATAGCACTAATTTTGCCAGCATTCCTGGGTCACCCTCTTGGGGCTTCAGGCAGATTTTATCACAAGATTGAGCTGTCCTGTCCTCAAATGCCACCCACACCCAAGCTCAGTGAGAGGATCCGAGGAATTTGGAGAAGGAACTCGCTCAGGGGACAGAGCCAGGGAAGCCACTCTTCCTCCACCGCTCCTCCTCATGACAGGCCTGCTCTCGCTTTCCAGGGACGTCGAATACAAGGAACTTCAGCTGTCGCTGGACCAGGTCTCCACTTCTAAGTCCCAGGACTCCTGGAGGACCACCTTGTCTACATCACAAGAAACTAGGAAATTAGCTAAACCCAAAAACACAAAGATGAAGACAAAGCTGAGGACATACCCTTACCCCCCACAGGTAACCCACCGTGGTACAGGATGGGGCTTGGGACACCCTGGGTATGCTAAGGAGTGACAGCCCTCTGAACACGTAGCTGGATATCTCTACAGAATGGAGCGGGTCCCCAAGGATGTCCTGCCCACAGGGTGGTGACATAACCTGGGGACAGCTGACATCCAGGTAGACTTGTCAAGAATAGGAACTAGAAGACCATTGGGAGGGCACATGAGCCTGTGAGACTCCATGTAAATAGGGGTTAGAAGCATATCACATGTGTCATGTTTTCATAATATTTTTTTTTAAAAAATGAAACCCCTTATTTATTTTTTTTAGTTTTAGGATGGAACTCAGGGGCACTATACCCCTGAGCTGCATCTCCGGCCCTTTTTACATTGAGACAGGGTCTCACTAAGTCTCTGAGGCTGGCCTCAAACTTGTGATCCTCCTGCTTCAGCCTCCCAAGCAGCTGGATTACAAGTGTGCTCCCTCTCCTCCCCCTTTGAAAGCACTTGGTGTTCTGTCAGATATAACAAGCGTCCATGTGCATTTGGGGTGGGGGTCTCTTTCCATCCAGGGGGTGGGTCACTGGGGAAGGCCCACCTTGGCATGGGGCAGGGACATGGCTTACCCACAGCCCCTCGGCTGGCCTCCATCCATCTTCTTTCCATGCAGCAATACAACTCCTTCCAAATGGACAAACTGGAATGTGGCCAGCTGGGAAGCTGGAGAGCCAGTCCCCCCCGTCAATGCCTCGGCTCCCCCAGAACAGCAGCTCCATTCAGAAGGCAGTGACCTTCTGTACCCGCCATCCTACAGCCTGCCCTTCTCCTACCATTACGGACACTTCCCTCTGGACTCGCATGTCTTCAGCGGTAAAAAGCCAATGTTGCCAGCCAAGTTCGGGCAGCCCCAGGGATCCCCGTGTGAGGTGGCACGCTTTCTCCTGAGCATGCTGCCAGCCAGCGGCGAATGCCAGTGGCATTATGCCAACCCCCTAGTGCCTAGCAACCCATCTCCAGCTAAGAACCTTTCTGAACCGCCCATGAACGCTGCCCGGCACAGCTTAGTGCCAAACTACGAAGGTGGGTCCTGTTGGCAGGCGGGGACGCCGCAGGGAAGGACTGGGAATGGCTGGGGGCTGTGGTGGTAGGTGGTGGTGGGGGCAGATAGAAACGAAGTCCTCAGGGTTTGGGTAAACCTTGCCCTTCTCTGCTCCTAAGTACAGCTTCCCTGCTCTCCTGTGCTTCACAAGAGAGAAAGTCACCTGTGCCTCGTGCACACCAGTGGCACTATAAAGGGGACAGGGATCTGAGCATTCAGACTCCATATAAATTTGGCATCATCCACTCCACAGGGAGGCCTGTGATTTCCAAACCCCCTCCCAGGTTTTGAGAACCCCCAGGTCCAGTTATTTATTTATTACTTATTCTTGTTTCGCTGGGCTGGGGATCAATAGGTCTGTTGTTTTACATGATTACTTTTCACTTTACCCCAAAATGATCTTGAGAGACAAAAAGGTTTCCAATTTCCTTCTCATGCTGCTTTCAAAGTGCAGAAAAGGAGAGTGATAACCCATGGGCTCAGGGACAAAAGTGCCACTCACCAGATCTAGAACCAATAACAAACTCTCCAGGACTCAGTCTCTTCATCAGTCAGATGGGATCATAAGCCATGTGATGTGTCTGCCTTCACTTGCCAGTTCAAACCACAACAAAGATCAGAATGGCTTTCTTAGCCTTCTCCCCCTGGTGGCAGGTAAGCAGTCCTTAGTGGAGTGCCACCAGTTGCTCAGGACACCGGCCAACTTCTTTGACTTACTGGACCAACCCTAAGAAGAGGGTGGAATGTGGGGACTGAGGGTTAGCTGCAGGAGATGTATACCTGATCCACCCAGACCTGACTGAGGCTCAGACTACAGACCAAGATGGTGTGAATGTCCTGCGGCTGTTACTAGGATAGCAGTAAATGTAGATGATGTGCCCAGGAGGGTGATAGATTTCATACCAACCTGAGATTTCATGGGAGAAATCTAACCTTCTTGATGATCATGAGGAAATGTTTTTCAAAAGTAGACAATTTAAAAAGGACCACATCGGCCATCAGGGCCTGCCACCCTGTCTTGGGCCTGGGCCTGTCCTAAGAGCCAGATATTCCTCAGATTTGTATTCCCAGTACCCCCTGGTCACTGGGTCCTCCACAAAGCCAAGAAAAACAAAGTAAAGGGTTTTGACAATAGTTGACAATATTACTCACTTGAGATGGACTTAAAAATAATTATTTTTTCTTTGGGGTTCAGTATTGATATGATACACAGAATTTGATTTTTATTGATATTTTATTGATATCATATTTTATTGATATGATACACAGAATTTGATTTATATTGATATTTTTAAAGTGAAGGAGGTTAATAACTACCTGCATATCATAAGCTTGGTGGGAGGGGGGACACCAAAGATGTTAATTTGAGGCATTTTGTGATCAACTTCCTAATCATTTGGGTATTAAAGGAAGACAAAGGTCCTCATAAAGTAAAAAGCCCAGATTGCTAATTGATGTCAGGCATGTAATTGAGAAGGCTGGTTTAATTATGATCCTCTCAGCAGGATCATAAAGCGCCTCTCCAGGGATAAGCAAAAACCAGGGTAGACTGGAGGGCCCTTGGTAGCCTCTAGACCCCTGTTGTTCAATAAGGTGGCATTTAGCCGGCAAGGCCATCTATGGACATGGAAAAGCAGCCAGTGCTGTTCAAGAAAGAACCCTCTTCCCCACCAAAGAATAAAAAGTTTTTAATTTTGGTCACCACCCACGTACCCTGGTATGTTGCATTAGGTACATTAGTCCACACGAATCCCACCTGTTTTTTAACACAGCTCGCAGGACATTTGCAATTGTCCCTTGTGGTTGCACAATGCGGGCCTGGAATGCACGCAAGAAGGACGGTGGCAGCCCGAGGGTTGAGCTCGGGTGGCCGAGGCTTGGCTTGGGGCAGGCCCTTCCCTCCCTGGATGCCAGCATCTAACGTATCGCCTGTCCCCCCAGCGCCCCCCACCGCGCGCAGGTTTGGCGAGGACACCGCGCCGCCGCAGCTGCCGCCGCCGCCACCGCCGAGCTTCCTGAGCTGCGGCCACTACCAGGAGGAGCCCGCGCTGGGCCAGGCCAAGGCCGCCTGCCAGGCCGCCCGCAGGGAGAAGCCATAGGTCAGGCCTTCTCTGGTTCCTAGTTCACAAAGTCCAGCGGAGGAGAGGGGCGAGCTGTGTAGGAACCAATAAATTAATTTATACAGAGACAACTATTTTAATAGAATGCAGCCGACCTTAGGCGTGACCGTAGCTGCCATGTAACCCCGTGGAGAGGACCTGGCGCAGCCTGAGGTCCGGACACGGCCGCCCATCCTTCTTCTCCAGGGGCCCATCTTTAGACAGAGCCCAAGGTCGCGGCATCTGACATGTGACCTCAAGCTATCCAGCGCCGGGGTCTCAGTTTGCTCACCTTGAAATCCAGCTTAAGTCTCTGATGCTCAAAAACTGGGGCTTTAAGGCATCCCAACTCCATAAATACACTTTAAGCACTTTGAGGAGGGCGACCTCGCCCTGGCAGCTAGCATGCAGGAAGAGGAAGCCTACCGATTTCCGAGCCCTTTTTGATTCTTAGGTACAGGAAGAATGTGATCATTGTAAGTCCCATGAATAGACAACAACTCCACTGTCTTTAAAAGTCATTCATGATTTAATTTTTTTTTAGTCCTTTCTTCAATACAAAACAAGCCAAGACCAAGGGGGTGTGTGGCCATGGGTGTGCTTCCCAAGTACACGGTCAAGCTCTTACTCTCCCTTCCCTTTCCTTACGGACTCTTGGTAACACCAGGAATAGCACCTTCAGAATATATTGAATAGGCATTAAATGCAAAAAAGAATATATAGCCTGATATTTTATGAGAATGACCTTGTCAAGCTTAATTCCACAGCAAAGTCCCTCTGTCCCACACAGATCTATAATTCACTAGGCTCGTGTTTGCTACAAGTAGTGCAATATGGAAAACTGTCATGGACTGCACCTTGTAGAAGACAAACTTGCTTCAAGGGTGTAATGAAAATGATGGACACATTTTAAGCATTTTCTGCATTTTATACATAGCAAGAGCGCTTCATATGAATGTGTCATGTGTGTAACAGGTGAACAGAGACCCTTTTATAATGCACCAGCAGTGTTTTCAAAATAAACTTCCAATACTTTTGGTTTCACTCTTATGATTTTTTTCCTTAAAGATATCACCATTGGATCTGAGGGAATAGATGCATTGAGCTACCACCTTTCAATTTGCTCTGCACTAGAAACAACTCTATCCCTTTGCTGCTTTTTCAAAGCTTATTTAGGAAATTCTTCCACCTTTCTGAATAGAAAGAGGTTTCACATGCTTTTAACTCATCCTTCTAGAATCAAAGTGAGAATGCATAAAGTGTTCTCACAATGTGAACTGATCTTTTGCCAACCCTGCATCAGCAAGGACCCTATGTAATCTCTTCAGGGTATCAGTTGGCTTTATAGTATGCAGGTTAAATTTTGCAAACTTAGGAACATGTGTCATGCATAAGGCGACTGGATCACAGATGGGTACACACACCTCTCTACTTCACTGAGCTACACCTCACTAGCTGCTCTGATGGAGTGTGTACACACATAAAAGAAACCAAGGGTATTCTTTTTTATGGTCGCAAGTCTCATAATTAAACCATGATTCTTGCAAGGTATAGGTTTGATTAATGGGAGACATCACCAACATTTTTCAATAAAGTACCACAAATGTTTTAACATCTACCTGGTTATTAGCCTTTGGGGCTATATTTAGTACACACAAATCAGGAAGCCTTCTGGAGCAGGTTAACAGCAAAGGTTACCACTGAGGAAAATGGCCCTGTTATAGATTTACAAATGACAGTGTCAATAGACTTAACCAAGAGTGTGTACTTAAAGATAAAATGTGTGCTCGTGGAAAATTCCTCATCTGAACAAATATCAGAATTTTCACAGCCTAGAACGGGAAGGAGGATTCCTCTCAAAGCCCCTTTCAAGACGGCCTGGGGCTCAATGCAAAGTTGGCAAGCAGTTACCACGGCAACCTAATATTTTTCCCTCCATCTTCAAGAGTCTGCACACTGAAGCTGGCGTGGTTCCCCGACTTCTGTGAGGTTCTAGCAGGGGAAGAGGAAGCATTTTAATAAATATGCCTCCCTTTGACAAAAAAAGAAGAAAAATCGTACTGGGCCCTAACATGTACCATGTTGACAAAAATACCAGATCAAATGGATTTGAGACATAAGCCCAATTCAGGACTGGCTTGGCCCTCCAAGGGGCCTCCCAGGGAAAGGAATTCCTTTATATTCTTGGAAGCCCTTTTCTAGAAAAGCCATTTCATTCATACCTCTGCAGGGATGTGAGCAGGTGTGAAGGGCCCTGAGGAAATCTGTAAGAGCCCCTATTGCCCCCACCCCCACCCTTTCATCCCTTTAAAAGTCCTGTCAGCCATGCCCCCCTCTCTCCCACCTAAGGTGGGATTTCCAATGGTCCATACATAAAATTCACCCAGGTTGTAATTTATTGGAACTGTACATTGGAGTAGACTGTGGGGGCTACTTCTGATAAGATGGAAGCCAAAGAACATTTTCAAATAAATGCCATAAAATTACAGTAGCTTAAAATTTTGGTGAATCATAGTCTGTTGGTTATTTAAAATGCATGGGTCAATGTGTTCCTGAGCTTAGGTATATGCTATGTAAGATTAAAATCTTGGGGGGAAAGCTTTTGACAAAAACTGAACAGTTTTCACAAAAGAAAAGCCCTAAAAGAACAGAATCTAGAAGTTGTTAGATTTCTTTCTCATCGCCACTAAAGCTTTGTTGTTGTTGTTGTTGTTGTTGTTTTCTTTTAACCTTTGCTAATTTTTTTCTTTGGAATAACAAGATTGCTCTTTTGTCAAAAATACATAAAAACAAAAACACATCAAGCTTCTTAATATTTAGAAATACATCCATATTCCTTATTACGTAAAACATTTAATTTATTTTGTAAAAAAGTCTTTAAATATAAACATAAAATACTGTAACTAAAACAAGTGCCTATTTTAAATAATTAAATGTGTAGTAGAAATACGAACAAACTCAAAACATAGAGAAAGTACATAAAGTTTATTTTGGTAGACTCGCTTTTTATGGACATTGGTTTAAAGTGATTCTTTTCACAGATGATTCTTTGAAAAGCTAAAAAAAAAAAAAGCAAAGGTTTACATTTCCTTTTATTTTAAAGATGCATAGTAATGACCTGGAAATAAGGATTCTGCCATTCCTGTCTGTGAGAGCCATTAGATAGAGAGAAGGGAAGCCCCCTGACCTCTTGGCCCCCTCTGGAATCCCCTTTGCACTCTGTGAGGCTGGCCGCTCCCAGACACTAGAGTGAGAGGCCATCATACAGTATATTTGGGGGTCAGGGGCCACCAGAGGCTGCAGTCCCTTGGCTTTCACAGACCTGTGCATCTACCCCTCACTGAGGCTGGATAGGCAGGCTATTTGCTCCTGTGTCAGATCATGCCAATGTTCTATGGCATGATCCACCAGACCCAAATCCTTCCTCCTTCCTTTACGTCCCTGCAGGATGCTCACCTTGCTTCAGGGGGCCATATGAAAGCACCTTCCCGCTGTGTCCTGTTCTGGAGCATTTCCTCACCAGTCCAGAAGGGGGGATACCTCGCCTTTTAACAAAACCTGGGAGACACTCAATGAAACTGGGGGACAATCTAGTGATCTACAGTTTAGTGGTTACGAATGAAAAGTTATGAGGAAAAACAAAGTTTCCATGAAGACTTTAAAGCTCCTTGAGATGCCAGATTGCTGAACACAGAAATCCCCCAGTTGTAGAGTGTGGGTAGCCTCTGGCAGACTTCCCCAGCTCTACCTTGCACCTTCATTCTCTGCATACAGCAGAAATTCCAAGTCTTTGGTTTGTGTGAGGCAAAACCAGGTTTATGGAAAACACAGCATCTGCTTCATGTCTATTTTGTCTCCCACAAGACAACTCGATGTCCTGACGAGCAAGAGTACCCTTAAAAAGCTCAACTACTGAGGCCAAGCAGTGCGCCCACAACATCTCCGGCTGCTTTGACATGGCCACACTTGATTAGTTTTAATTTACAGAAAGGATATTAAATAACATTTTTTTCCCAAAGCAGAACTGTCCAGAATAGGCCTTCAGCTTAAAACAAAACATAGCATGTTTTTCATTAAATAATTCCCCAAAGAAATTCAAAATTCAAAACGCCAGCTCTGAGGGATGACTGGCCTTATATTACAAAGTTTAAGAAATGAAACTTGCAACGTTAGCTGGAGATCTTTGTCCTTGATGATATTCTGCAGACTCCCTCTCAAGGGTGAGTCCATTTTCTAATTTTGGGGTGGTGTGACTTTTATTTTAACTCATCACTAATTCCAAAAGAAGACCTGGGCATTTAAGAGAACGTGATTTTTTTTTAAAGAAAAATAATTCTAATCGGAGCCTTATTTGCAAAAATTACTTTTGAAGTTCTTTTTTAAAAAAAGTTACATTTCCAAAAGACACATACTGGATTGGTGTACTTAATGAAACATGTTATTTTTTTCATCCTATGGGGCTGTCTGTGTCTGACTAAAGGTAGACATATTTTTATACTGAAAACCGCAAGTTTCTGGAATTAGCCTAATTGCATAAGACCTGGATAAAGACGGTGCTAGTTTACAATGAGGGGATTTTGTTCAAAGCTGAGGGCTCCATCAAGTTTTCTTTCCACTAACTTCAATTGGGACTGACAGGAAGAGAGAAGAGGGGACAAAAATTGGCTTTTTAAGGCTGAAAAGTAATGGGTGTGATTCATACGCTCAACAGTAATAGGAGTTGTGTGGAAAAAGTGTGGGTACATCTGGAAATGGCCAAGGTACAAAGGCTTCCTTTCCTTTGTTCTTCCATGGAGACTTTTAGCACTTGGATTTTGAATGTTTTCTTTTAAAGCCACACACACATACACACACACACGCACACATGGAGAGACACACACACACACGCACACATGGAGAGACACACACACACACACACACACACACACTCCCTCCCTCTCTCTCTCTCTCTCTCTGAACTGATGGCACTCAGTATCAACATCATTTTCTCTCTTGGCAACATAAGGAAAAGGGGGGCAAAACACCTTACAAACGCAATGCCATGGATTGGATCCTCTGTGTACTGAGTCTTGTAGGAATGCTACACATTTTGAAATGAGCCTGAAATTGGTTTAAAAGCTTCAAAAATCCTCCCTGAGTGTGAGACTGAACCTACATCTCCAGCTGTTAGAGCCCAAGCATCTACTCCTGCCTCTAAGCAGTGCCCCACCGATGCTTAAAAGATCTTGAACTTGATCAAATCTCTTCAAAATATGCAGTAAACTTGAACTTGGGAAGGAGAGCACATAAAATAATATCGAAATACTTGACTGATTTCCTCTACAAGTCACTGCGACCACGCCAGCCGGATGCCTCTCTAAGCCTGCAGACATGGTTACGGGGCCACCACAGCGGACAGCAACTCTTGGAAGCCTGCCTTTTCTTTTCTTCACAAACACAAATGTAAAATAATTAAATGCCACTGTCTGTTCTGGTGGGAAAAATCTCTCCCTGGATGCTCAGGAACAGTGATCAGATACCTCTAACCCTCCGCTGGCCTGGGCTGCCATGTTTTGATTTGCCTTTTTTTTTTAATCTACAGTATATATATATGTGTATATGTGTGTATGTGTATGTATGTGTGAATGTGTATATGTGTGTGTGTGTGTGTGTGTGTGTATGTATGTTACAGATGGACACAATACCTTTTTTTATTTATTTATTCCTATGTGGTGCTGAGAATCAAACCTAATGCCTTCCTAAGTGCTAGGTGCTCCACACCTGAGCCCCAGCCCCAGCCCTTGATTTGCTTCTTAATAGCCTGGTGGTAAAGGTCTCCTCTCCTGGGAGAGCATCTGACTTAGTCCTTTGCTGTTTCCACATAACATTTCCCCCCCACACAATAAACACAAATTCAAGCCCAAAGGGGGAGACTGATTTCACACCTGTGGAGGGGCTTTACCTACACTGAATCTTCCACCTGTCAACCCTCTATCTAGAAGCACCGTCAAATACCTGATAAAATAACAACCACAAAATAACCAGAAAAGCCCAGAAATATAGAAAAAAAATAATGAATTATGAAATGACTTGGAGGGAGAAAAAAAATCCACCTAGAACTCTACATTAGTCTTCCAGCTCCCCTGGTGAGGAAAGGCGGCAGCGACACCCGCAGAGCACCTGTGTGGCTCTGCCAGGCCCCTGCGGTCTGCAGACACGAGCCACCGGGCTCCTGCTCTACCGCCGCTTGGGCAGGATGAGGTTCCGCAGCAAGTCGAAGGAGTTGCCGTCCGGGTGCACAGTCACCACCTCACTGCCCTCCTGATGAACCTGCAGGAACCCGGAGTCATCGAGGCCCACTCTGGACAACTTCGGCCCCTGGACACTTCCCAGGCGGACTTGTTGACCGCTGAAAAGTAAGCACAGCAGATCACTGGAGTGCAACCGGAGGCTGGCTGCAGACCAGTAGCAGAGTGTTTATCCCATTATGCAAAGGTGGGGTCCCAGGTGACTGGTTAACTACTACTCAAATGACAGGGTGGTTGGTGGGTTGGACTCTCTTAAGCCACTGACACTCCCAATTCTGACCACCCTGCTGACTCCCTCACCCCCTCCACCCCTCAAAGGCAACAGTGCCACTTCTCTGGGTTGTTGGGTTGAGACTTGGGGCAGGAAAGCTGAGTCAAAATAAAAGATTGGTCTTACAGAATAAAGCTGAACAACATCAATTACAAGAGAAATTAATTCTGATCTTGCTTTCTTTGAATATTTTCCAGATGTACCTGTTCATTACATCCTTGTTAATTGTTTTCAGAATGGAGAATTCCCTCATACCTTAATTTTAATTTTGTATCATTAAAATTTTTATTTACTTATTTATTTATTTACTAATTTATTTTAATGGTGCTGGGGACTTTATATGCTGGGTAAGCTCTTTACCACTGAGTTTCATCTGTAGCCCCTCAAATTTTTATTTTGAGGAATTCCAAACTTATAAAAAAGTTGAAAGAATAGTCCAACAAACCTCATCTCCCTTCATTTATATTCATACCAAATAATAACATTTTCTGTATTTGCTTTCTCTCTTCTCACACACACAAACACATTTATTTTTTCTGCATTATTGAAAATAAGTTTCAGGCATCATGATACTTCATGCTTAAATACTTTAACATATATCTCCTTCGAAGAACAATCTCCTATAAAACCATATAACACCACTGTAACCCTGGAGAAATCCGGTCTTGATACACTAGTGATATCTAATGTACATTGTACATATTAGATACATGCTATCTCATATATGTGTAGCTAGCGTTTGTTCAGATTTCCCCATGTTCAATGGCTATCCTCTAAACACAACACATTTACCTATCATGCCTCTTTAGTCTTCTTTAATCTCCAGCATGTCTCGGCTTTCTCTTTGTTTGCCAGTTTGAAGACACTGCCTTCCCAAGGGTGGAGGCTGGTCATTACACCTCAGAGACTCTCAAAGGTTAGCTGTAGGAGAGTCCCTGGAGCATCTATCCGCACACAGTGTGCAGCCAGGATTTAGTAGGTCCTGGCTGCGAATTTGCCTTTCCAACAAGTTGCCAGATGAGGCTGCCCCTGTTTCCTGGAGATCTCACTTTAAGAACCACTGTTCTAGAACATTCCACCACTTAGATGTATTTGATCATTTTCTCTCAGAACATAATAAACTGATTTTAAACACTTTCAACATTGTGTCCTCCCCTCACATCCTACCGGGAGGTATGAGATGCCTGTGTTCCCACTCCTGGCAACGCTGAAACTTGGTCACAGTGGTGGTGCCCACTGGGATTCTCCATCATGAAAGTGAAAACTAATTACTCAGACCAGGATCCAGGGCCTTGTTTTAAGATACTATTTTAACCAAGGAATTTTAAAAGAATGGAGACAAATGAGCACTGACCTGTGTATCCAGTATTTGTAATAAAGGGGAAGAACACCATTGGGCCCTTTGTCCTGGAACATGTGGATCAGTGTCTCCAGCACCGTCACCGTCCTGGTGATAAGGTAATCCGCTCGCAGGGGCTTCAGGGCTGCATTGTGTTGCTTATTGTATTCTGTGACAAGATCATTGATGCAGACGGTAGGATTACTGTTGGTTACATTGAATCCACAGCCTGGGCAAAAATAAACAAATAATTGATAAAATGAGCAGTTCAACATCTTGATGGTATCACACATTCCTCTCCACCACCTGGAAAACGTTAGTGATTGTTTTGTTACTGCAGTGCTGGGGATCCACCCCAGGGCCTTGTCCCAGGTCAGGCAAATGCCCTACCACGGAGCTGCATCCCAGCCCCACAAAAATTGTTTCACTTCCTTATTGTCATTTCATATCTATGGTCTCTGGCTACTTAGAGACTGATATATCTCTGAGACCATCTCCTTTTTATTCTTCCTATATAAGTGAAGACCATCTCAACTTCACTAGAAAGAAGAAGTTGGGGGAAAAACTCACATCTTACTGAATTTAATTAAGCAGAAGCTATTGTTGCAGCAGAACTTAGTGTTATTTCTGAAATAACGACTCTCATGTGGTCTAACTAGGAATTGTGCTCTGTATCCAGCCCAAAATGAAGTATCCATTTATTTTCCTACTTGAATAGAGAGAATACATGCTTGAAGAGAGAGAATTTTATTCAGGGCTTAAGGCGTAAGCTCTGGATTCACAGATGTCAAATCTTTGCCATGAGACATCCCTAGAACACAACTAATATTCTATCCTCGGAAGCCTCCGGGGCTGAGGCTCTGCTGTTGGAAAGGAGCAAGTTCCTAGGTGTGGTGTTTGAATGTGCTCCTCTGTGCTTACTGCTCCCATCCTCTGGGGGAGGGGTGGTGACTTCAGAGGAGCCCAACCTCAGCCTGCAGCAGGTCCCTGAATCAACCTAAGAGGTTTTCAATAAGAAAACAGGACTGCAAGAGCTAGGCCAAGGCCATCACACGGTCAGTGCCTCTAAGGAAAAAGTCCCTACAACATTTGCTTCAGGTGCAATGACGCACCTGTAGTGATAGGACTCTTCAGGAAATGTTTGGCCTTTATTAATGTAAAGGGACGGATGGGCTAGCCTCTGATTTTTAAAAGCATATTTCAGTTATTAAAACACAAAGCAATGTAAACTGCACTGGGGAAAAAAAAACAGTATTTATGGTAATGGGCAGAATCTGCAGCTGTGCCTTTGTCCACTCATCCAGCAACATATCTGAAGCACCTATTGAAAGCTGAGCATTAAACTGAGAGCGATCCAATGCTGAAAATCTCCCTTGCATTCAAAAACTTGAAAGTCCTAGGGAGATTAGTGACATTAACTACTGTCAACTTAGGCTCTGTCCTGCCAAGGACCAAAGAACACCCTGCTGACAACTCTGAATCTTTCCCTCATTGAAGATTGCCCCTAGCCTCCAGTGGCCTTAAGAATTTAGTAAAAGCTACGGATTCATTCCCCCTTGTAGACAAAATTCTTTAGCTCCAAAACTAAATTAATTTCTTCAATTCCAAAGCCATCCCAGGCCTCTTTGATATCTGTGAACACTGCTTGGAAATTTTTTGCATCTACCTCAATAATTCATTTAAAGATAGGCAACGGAGCTGTAAGCTATGAAGTAGCTTGCCCAGAATAATACAGCCAGTTGGTAGCAGAGCTGGAAACATAAGCCTTGTGTTCTTTGGCTGGCACTTCAACACATGGTCACATGTTTTCTGTCCATTACTGATTTCTGAACACCAATTAAATTCTACTGGGCATCAGGGGCATGTTGGCAGTTAGATGAACAGGGACCTAAGAACTTCTGGAAATGACTCTGAATCATTCTTCTTGTCTGATCTGAATATGCAGAGGTAAAACGGGGATTCCGGACCCCACCTTGACCAGCCTGCAACTGCTTTGAAAGGTTAAAAAGAAGGCAACTCTTTCATGGCTGGAAAGGTCAAGGCTCTGTGGCACAAACCTGTAATCCCAGCAGCTTGAGAGGCTGAGGCAGGAGGCTGAGCCAGCCTCAGCAACTTAGTAAGTTGCTCTAAATAAAATACAAAATACAGCTGGGGATGTGGCTCAGTGGTCGAGTGCCCCTGAGTTCAATCCCTGGTACCCACCCCCCCAAAAAAAGAATGTAAGGTCAGCAGAAGAACTCTTAGAAATTAACCTTCTTAATACATAATGGTATATTGTTTATTTTCACTTCAAATTCAATGATAAGCTGGAGTGTGTGAGGGATAAGACCACACCTGTTTGATGTGATACCATCTGGTGGTTTCCATGGCCTTAGACAGGAAGTTCTAAGCCCTGGAAGTGCTCTCGACCACCTTGGTCCTCTCTGCACATTACCATGCTCTAGAAGACCCAGAAAAGTTATCCCATTTGACAATCTGCTCTTCCCATTGTAGGCTGTTTTAATTTTTGTTGTTTTATTAATCTAAAAACTGCAGATGGAAAGGCTTTAAAAACTTACCAATAAGTATATAGAATGTTTCTCCCATAAGGGTTGAGTTAACCAGAACTCCTCCCATCTTCATAAGGTCACTGTAATAAATATCGTTGGGCCACTTCACTCGTAAGTTGATATCCTAAAGGAAAATCTGCACATTAATGAAGCAATCAAGGACACAGAGGGATCAGATGGAGTCATTGAGCCGAAAGAAGATGAGCAGAATGCTCCTGAAACTACTGCATCAGGGGCCTCGCCTGGTCCCTTCTCCGTTTTCAGACAACTAATCACTTCTTGGGGACAATTCAATATTAAAACAGCTCTTAGAGCCAGAGGTGAGAGACCTAGAGTACATACTTAGCATAAACCCCAGAATTCTCCCCTACACCCCATCACTGCTTTTCATCATCAAAGACACTTTCTGAAGATGCCTCCTGTGAGTCAAGTTCATCAATCACCTCAGTATCAAGAGCCTCCAGCGAGGTGTGCCTATGTGCCTATCTCGTGCTAGGTGCAGGGGGCAGGAAGAGAAGGCACTCTCAGGGTTCACTCCCTTCAGAAGATGGTGCTCAAGAAACAACATGGCCCTGAATTACCAGCATCATGAATGTTGATTCAGGGCACATTGTTGAGACACTGTAGAAGGGTCTTGAGCAGAATACTATGAAGACCCAGAGGAGGGACTTGTTTTACTGAGTTATTAGAGAAAACCCTGAAGACCTGCCAACAGTCAACTTGGACAACAGAAGTGGACTTGTCATGTGGTCCATTGCCACTCCATCTTGGGGATCTGTTTGTGCCCTGGTCATGGTAGAATGGACCAAGAGGAGATACTGCTTTGAGCGAGACCACCCGGGCCTTCACCACCCATATGAGCAGAGATGGGACTGGACCATGTGGACGTCATAGCCACCAGGCTCAGACCTGAGGCTGGCAGCTAAATCTGGCCATGTGGGGTAAAGGAGGCTCCTCTGGGGACCTGAAGCTGGGAAAGAGACACTGGGCACTATGAAGCCAGAGACCAGAGAGCAGCTGGTGGCCTCTAGGTCCCGCGGGGCTCATCATCCTGCATTGTGTCCCAAGCACAGCACCAAGCCCCTTCTCAGCACGAAACTCGCCTGCTGGTGGGACTAGTCTCGTCTGTATGGAAGAGATTATGTGGCTGACTGAGGTTCCAGCACTTGGAAGTGCGGAGCTGGGATTCAGACCAGGCCTCCCTGACAGCCAGGCCTGGGTTCCAACACTGTGCCACGGGGCTGCTGCTCCTGTGAAGCCCTCCTTTCCGACAGGCTCCTTACCTCCCCTGCTCTAGAAGCTCTGCGGTCCTAGCACAGCAGCCTAGGCTGAGAGCAGAAGTGCAGGAGCAGCCCAAGCACCAATAGGACGTGGGGTGCTCACAATGGGACCTTTCAATGACAAGGACCTTTATGTCTCTTTTCTGCCTCCAGTCAGGGTTCTCAATGTGGGGAGGCATCTGGCATCCTGGTTGTCACAGCTTGAGACAGTGCACTGGCATCTAGTGGGCAGAGGCGGGGCTGCTGCTACATGTCCCCTCAGGCCAGCACTGCCCGAGGACAAATATGTCAGCAAATTATCAACAGGCCTAAGGTTGAGAGGCTCCTCTAGAAAACCTGTGAGCTGGAGACTTGAGCCTTTGTCACTCTCCCAATTCTCCAAGGGATTTCTTTCTCTTCTCTTCCTGCCACCTGTGTCCCCACAATGGCACAGTCAAGCCTCTGCCTCCACAGTAGGACAAAAGAGTTCCCATAGCTCAGACATGGCTCCTCTGCCTGGTGGGTGGCAGCTTTGGCTAGGCTTCATGTTTTCCGATTTTGTTCGGGAATGAAGCAGCTTAAGAAATTCTGGGTTCTCATGAGGGCAAACAAGAATGTCTATCCCTAGATGAAGAGACAGGCCATGTTCTCAGTTTTTCTTTTCCCAATCGTTTATTCAAACAGCTGCTGTGATCCTCCCATGGCTAAAGCAGTGTGCTCGGTACTAGGGGGACCCAAGGTGAAGGAATCCTGCCTTCAAAGAGCTGGAACTTCGTGGGAGACATAACAAGATCCCACATGACTCTGCTTCAAAGCAATGTCATAAAAGTGTTTCAGACACTTAAGGTGCTATCAAGCTGTGGAAGGAGTGACTGCTGAGACACTCGGGGAAGGCACCTCCCTGAGGTGGGTCTTAAAGGATGAGCAGAAGCTCAAGATGCAGAGGAGAGGGAGGAGCAGGGATGGGGGGAGGGATGGGCAAGAGCCCAGGCAGATGTCACAGAGAGAAGGAGCAGAGGGAGCCGGAGCAGGCCTCCCACAGAAGCTCTGGAAGGAGGTGGGCCCTGCAGTGATGTGCCTGGGACTGGTCTTGGTTTCCACGCTGATGTGACATCTAACTAGGGGCCAGCTGAAGCCCTGGTGAAGGTCACAAGATAAGTGAACTCTACATAGCTGGGGCCATTTCAACCATCGAATAGTGGCTCTATGTAGGCCAATGAGGCTATATTAAAAATAAATCCAATTCAAAATCCAAGTCACACACACAGGGGTGCTGAGGCGATGACTTGTGGAAACAGGCTTAGAACCTTGGTAGTAGAAGTTTCTTAAGGTGCACCATGGAGGGCAAGCCTTCTCCCTCCCCACAGCCTGCTGCCCCCAGAACTTGGAACAGCCCTGTATACAGAAGGAGCTCAAAGAATGCTGCTAGGTTAACCAGTAAGGCTACAAGGTCAAAGCACTGAAAAAGGTGAACAGATTCATTTAAGATTCTAGTCTCAGTATTTAACTTACTTTCCTAAGCCTCATTACCTGTTGCTCGGATGACAATACTTCCTCCCATAATGGAGCTTTGGATTCTGAAGCTTCCTCTGAGAAGTGTGCAGCTCAGGTGCTTCAGACCTGGCTCCTGAAGGTCTGTGACTGTCTGAGGAGCCCCCAACTCAACAGACAGTAGGGACACTGAGCGTCTGGTAATAAGCATACGTCAGCATAATGTGGGGAACACAGACTTTGGAATTATCTACACCCAGGGGACAGCAGAGACGCATGTGCACATGAAGTCTTGGCCACAGGGGACGGCAGGTGAGAGGAAATGGAAAGGACTTTTCTTTAAATACCAGTGGAGGACCTCAGCTTCTCTGAGAGTCCTGCTCCTAACATGTTGCTCCAGGAACCCACACGATCATGAGAACTGCAGGTGGGAGGGAGTGGGAGGACCTCCTTTCCATATCCATGTGAAATCCTTGCAGGAACATTTGGGGGGCATTTGGGGAAGCAGGGAAGGAAAGGCTCCAGTTATTATCATCCTCTTTTCCTTGTCTTTTTAATAACTGCCACCAAAGCATCCCTCAGTCACAATGACACAGGTACCTCTGTCCTTACTTTGGGAAAGACAGTGACTGACAACCCTGGATGCTGAACTCAGTCAACCGTAGACAAAGGGTAGCTCTGCTGAGCAGAGACAATGGTAAACGCAGGTAGGAAACGAGAAGGGGTTTTTTTAGTCCATAAAATAAGACTTTTAACAGAAAACACAGAAAAATAGCTCCCATCCAGTACTCCATCAGAAAGAAAAAAGGAAAGCAAGAAAGCTGACAAACAGGAAGGACAGAGCATTCTGGGGACACAGGCACTCTGACGGGGCCAGCAGAGACACCTGGTGGTGCTCGTAAAACTCCACTCTGCAGCCAGCAAAGGGCAGGTGGAGGTTCAAGTCCAGCTGCCAATTCTGCAAACATGCCACAAACCAAACAGGCCGAGCTCTGCAGGCTCAATAAGAAGGTAAGAGGGAGCTGAACTACACGTACCTGATACTCGGGAGTGGACCACACTGCCCCCACAACGGCGAGGCACATCAGGTGCTGCACAAACGGAATCCTCTGTCCCAGATGAGACCTCAGGGGGATGGAGACCAGCACAGTAGAAAGGGCACAGCCCACGGGGCTCAGCCAGGCATTCGGTCCCCGCCCTGGAACACAGACCATTGGGAATCTAGTGCTTCACCAAATGGACGCTCTGAGGTGGGAGAGCGCCCCACTTAGTACATGCCTGCATATTCTGGGGTGAACTCAATAATCATAAGGGCACTGTAAAACTTGAAGCTGTGTTGCTGAAAGGGTTTCCCTTAATTAGCATCATGCTCTGTCCTCGTGGCATATCATTTATGCTCTGATGACTGAATCTTACAGTGTCTGAACATCGGCCTGCCTCATTCTCACTGCCGGTCACAGAGTGAAGACAGACATGCTGGGAAACTGGAGCAATCTACACTGATACAGGAGAAGTTCTGAAAGCCACTTTTTCAAAGTGATCCTGTTATGGGGTTGTCCACACAATCCAGTGAACATTACTAAACACCACAGCAGTTTGCTTCAAGTGGGGGGACTGTATACCACATGCTGGTTATCTCAAGAAAGTAGTTTTTAAAAAATGACCCCTAACATTAACTCTCTGAGTTGTTACTTTTCTTAAAATTTAATTTAGGAAAGTAAAATGATCAGAATGATAAGTATGATTAATCAAAGTTCTTTTAGAATGACTTTAAAAATCCACCATACTGAGTCCCATAGTTTGAATCATTATTTTTTCTTATTGAGCTATATTCAAGAGGAATAAGTGCAAAATAACAGATTTTTATTTATCTGCTTCTTCTGAACAAGCTACATGAGCCTCTGAGAGCCTGGCTGGGGATCAAGAGGGGCAGGGCCAACCTGCTGGTGTCTCTTGCAGACACTGGGCAAGGAACCTGGGGCAGACTGCACATGGGCTCTGGAGGATCCAGGCTCTTGTTCCAAGACCAGCAGGTGGAAGAGGCCCAAGCAGCACCCTGCTTCTGTGGTCACTTTGCAAAAGATCATTGATCTAGTGTCCACCTCATGAAAATTGCAGTGCTGGCTAGGGTGGGAATCCACAAGCGAGAAGCCCTTCCACATGATACTTAGAGACACAGAAGCACCCTCGGGAGGACATTCAGGAAAATAAATCTAACACAGTTATGATTTACAAATGCAAAGACCAGAACACATCAGAGAGAAGAATTTACAAAATGTAGGCCTGTGGTTGTTGAAGCTATCAGAAGCAAATGTCGAGTGACAAACCTGCACGGCCGTTTGAGAGAGTATTTTGATTCTGCTGAGGCTAACGCTTCCCAACACGGTTTCCTTCCCTCTGGCCCCATTTCAGAGGGCTGTGAAAATGGGAAAGACTCCAACTCAAGTTGTCTCAGTGATCAGCACACAAGATCAGTGGGCTCTCTGACCAAGAGAATAATAGATTTTAGCAAAGAAAAACAACAAAAGATGACTGACCTTTGCCCTGGGTTTGCCGGACTGCAATGGCAATTAAGCCCATTTCCTGTGGCATCTCAAACATCAACCTGCAAATGGTGGGAAAAACTGGTCAGCTGGAACAGGGAATCATGCAGGAGGAGCACAGCTCTGACAGGAGGGGACAGGGCTTGTGTTCACAGTGTGCGTGTGGCCAAGGAAGTGGAGTCGCACAGCTGGAAGGGATCTGCCCTCCTTCACAGCCTCTGCAGTGAGAATGCACACCAGAGCTGAAGAAATGCCCGAGGGCACCGAGTGCAGAGGAGGGACAGAGGCACCTGTTGGTGTCCTCAAGACTGGGTCAGATGATCTGTCTTAGGAATATTCCACCAAGTTCTTTCTTCCCCCTTTGGTGCATGCACTCTGCTCAAGTGACAACTAGCAGTTGCTGACATTTGTTTCTACTTATGGTGAGTTTCTGTTCAAACACCAGTACACAATCACAACAGAAGTTTCTGATTATTCAGAAAACCAATGTGGTGGCAATAAAGACGTTTAAAAGATATACCATCCCCTGAGAACTAATTAGGCTTTAACTATAGTAAATAAATCTACACCTTCTGAAAACCTGGGAGAACCTGGATCATTTTAGGCTTTAGTCCTGCTTTTAAAATAGTTTCATTTAAAAGAATACAAACTTCCCTTTGGGGGATCGGGAGGAAAGTGCACCACATCTCCACCTAAGGAGTCAACATTAGCTTTTTTTTCCCCAGAAAAGATAAAAACACACAAAACCCCTCACTCTGAGAATTTCCTCCAAACTACGCTCTTCATATTTTAACTATGTGTTGGACCCTTCCTCTGTCTTCCATGTAGTTGCCCATCTGGTACTGAGCACACAGAGCTCCCAGCAAAATTCAAGTCTGCCCATTTGCAGTGCAGCTGGGAGGGACACTCTGCAGTATTTTCTTCTGAGGTAGGAGAGCGGCAGGGCCTGGAGGAGGGAGAGCTAGTATTTTGTGTTAACATAAAGTTTCCAGTGATCAATCTCCAGGGCTCCACAGTACCCCTGTGAGGAGAGAGGGGCTCTAAAGAAAGCCCCTACCCTCCGCAGCTCTCCTTCCTGTCCTACAGGTTAAAGAAATTGCATGGAACTTCCCAAATGTCTGAACTTGGGAAAAGAAGAAAAATACTTAAAAGTAAAGCAAAGCAACAGTGTTCCCCTGACCCAAGGACTCACAGAGCCCACCTGCTGGTGGAGCCCACCAGCTGGTGCAGCTCAGAGGGGCCCTGAGGACCCTTCACTTGTTAAGGAGATCCCAGGTCACCCGGGGCAAGGCTTTTCTGGTGGGACAGTTGTGCTCTCCTGTGCTGCTGGGGCGGGCACTGGGCACTCTGGGCAAGCCATCCAGGGGCCCGTCTCACTTCCATCTCACATGGAACACAGCCCCGCAAGTATTTCTCTTGGACACCGTGAATAACGCATTGAGATGGGGTGTGCCTATGCACTTCTGGGCTCCAAGAATAAAGCATCCTTTTCTTGTGCTGGACTGCCAGAAAGTCCTGAGAAGGAGTCTTTGACTGTGTGGGGAGTTAACATTGTCTTCCAGGAACCTCTGCTTTCTAGAGGGTCCCAGCGACCCTTCGCCTGGGTTCCTGAGGCCTAGGGCTTGGGCTGGGGGCTATTTAGCACATTGTGAGCAGATTACAGAGGCTGTCTGGATTGCAGGCAATCTAGGATGTTCTTTAAATAAACAGACAGGAGACGGTCAAATGCTAGCGCTAGTGATGGTGATGGTGGAAGGGGGTGAAGGGAAACAGGGTGGTTCAGAAACCAAACACAAGCTTCCAGAACAAAGAGGAATGATTAAGGGAACACATGCACTCAACTGCTAGAGGTTTGGCAGCAGTTAACAGGGCATATTAATGAGAGGACTGAGCCTGTGTGCTGAAGGCCCAGAGGAAATTCTGCAAGGAGGGAGAGAACCGGGGAAGGAGCTAATGCTTAGTTTGAGACAACTGGAGGCCACCAGATTTATCTGTGCTATCTGAGATAACTCTGGGGGCCAAACCACAAGGCTCACAGTCAACAAAGAAGCATTTATGAACTTTGTCAATTTTGCATTTCTGAAAACAAAGCTGCCGCAGTTTGCTTTAGCAGAAAAAAGAAACCATAAATGCACTTCCATCCTTCATAGTTTATACCTTTACAAAAGGAGAAAAAAAAAAAGTTCAAGGTTACATAACGATGACCTCCTGGCCTTGGTGTATTTTCTTTCCTGCCTGGTGAAAGTTCCTGTGAGTGGTGACTGTGTGCATTCACCTTTGTACCAAAGGGGCACCCAAGGAAAGACCTGTCTACATCCTCGAGTTCTGCATCTGGACCTTCCAGGGCCCCCTGGGCACTGAGTGAGTCGTGGTGGCCCCGGGGAGGAGGGGGCTCTGCCAAAGGAAAGACCTGATTTCCACCTGGTCATTAGGAAATTTAAGAGTCATCATACTTAGAGTCATCCAGAAGGCCAGGAAGAATTAGGAAAAACTCTGAATGAACAAAAGTTTAAATTCAGACCTATTCCATCCACTTGGAGGATCTAAGCATAAGGAAGAGTCCACACTCACTACAGCATTGGGAAAGGAAAAATCTGGAAATGAGGTAAGGGTTCACTGGGGGAATGGGTGACTGAATTATGGTATCTCAGCTGATGGAACAATTTGTACTTGTTACAAATGACAGTTAGGAAGACTGTAGAGCAGCATGGACGCCAAACCTGCAATACAATGTTACAAAGAGCAAGATTTATACTTTATTCCTTCTATGTAAAATTCCTAGAAAAGGGAGGGAGAGAGCTGGTAAAATGGTAACGGTGGTTATATTAGGATGATTTTTTTCTTTCTTAAAAACTGTCTCTAATATGATAGATTACCTTTATTTTATTTTTTAATTATAGTTGGACACAGTACGTTTATTTTGTTTACTTATGTTTATGTGGTGCTGAGAATCGAACCCAGCACGTGCTAGGTGAGTGCTCTACCAATGAGCCACAACCCCAGCCCCAGATTACCTTTTAATTTAAGAATTATTTTAAATTTGGGGGGATTAAAAAGCATGGTTTTTAAGTTTATATATAATATCAGTAATTAATTATTCATAAATATTTCAGGGACTAAGACCAAAAGATCTGCTTTAATAATAACCCAGACAATCACCCATGGTTGGTTAATCTGCAGCACTCCACAGCTAACAAGTCAGAGCCTGTTTGATGGTAACCAGTGAGCAGAAATCCCCAAACCAGTCTGTCTGTATGAATGGCAGCCTACAAATGTTTACATTCTCTGACTCAGTGACTACACCTCTAGAACTGGCTCCTAAGGTGTATTCAGATGGGAAAACAAAATAATTCAGGTGTGGAACTATTCGTGGTGGCATTACTGATACATTTTGAAAACTCAAGAACAAGCTAAATGGTCCACCATAGAGGGATGAAAAAGCACCTGGGTCCCACATGATACAGTACCCTGCAGCCCTCAGTGACGTGGGCAAATGCCACTGGACTATAGCAGGTGGTTCACTCAGGGTGCAAAATCCCAACACATCATGATGCCACTGATGTTAGAAAATACACTTTTAAAAACTGTGAGGAACACCACATTAAACATTAAGTGGTTTTCTTAAGGAATTATTTGAAAAACAATAAAAAGCAAAAAGCAGAAAATAAGTCACCCAGGTAAGTCCCTCTTCTCTTTTAAGTATATACTCTAGAATTTTTCTCCTTAAAAAAAAAAAACACAAAGACATGACTTACAAGGTAATTTCCTGAAGACTAGAAAATTTTTATTTTGGAGCTATTAAAATGATATTCTAGATGAAGGTTATCGCAATTATCGCTATATCCATAAGCTTTATTTTTTAAAGTCTTAAAAACTGGTAGCATAATATGATTTCCTTTATATAAAGTATGTCTTTATAGAAGAATACAGGGAATATATTAACAGTGGTTATCTCCAGAGGATAGAGGTAGAATTATATGATGCTTTAAATCTCTTCTTTATGTAATCTCAGGGTGGTTAGATTCCAAGAGACTTTTATTTCCTTTTTCTTTACACTTTTTCTGGAATTACCAATATTTCAACATTTGGACTGTGGCTATTTTACTATCAGGAAAGAAGCTATTTATAAAAATATTTATTTAAACTTAACTTTTAAGTAGGGTAAGCCTCACCTACCAATTCACTTGCTGGTGAGGTGCCCCCTCCTCTCTGGAGAGATCATGTGAGAACAGGGCACATGAGGCTCTCCCAGGCTCCAGAGTCGCCCAGCAGCCCCCAGGAAACACGGGGCCATGCCTGTCCTTCACTCATTCCCCATGGGAGGGCAGCATGCCAAAGCCCAGTTATGGGGTGCCCTGGTGCGGGGACAGCCTCTTTCCTAAAGAGATGTTGAGAAGCTTTCTCTGGAGGAAGGAACCCCACCACCCTCCAGGGAATCCCGCTCTCAGGCAGTCCCTGGAGTCTCCATCCAGTCCCCGGGCCCCTCAGCCTGAGGGCGCCTGGAGTGAGCTGCGCTTTCTGTGTTGTTCCTCCCCCACGTTTGGCACCTGGTCTTGGTTCTGCCTTCGTTCTCGGCATGCAGAGAGACATACATTCCCAGGCTGCCCCCAGGTCTTCCACCAGTGGGCCAGAAGAGGGGAGGCAAGGGGACCCTGGCAGTCCAAGGGCTCATGACTTACTTTGGTTTTTAAAACAGTTTGTTAGCAGATGAATCCTCACCCATCACAGCCCCATGGGCACATGTGCGGCATGAAGGAAAGAGTGCCAACCCCCAATTCAAAACTAGTCTTTTTAAAAAATATTTTTTTAGTTGTAGATGGACACAGTGTCTTCCTTTTACTTACTTATTTGTATGTGGTGCTGAGGATTGAACCCAGGGCCTTACGCATGCGAGGCGAGCACTCTACCACTGAGCTACAGCCCTAGACATCCATCAAAATAGTCTTTTTAAGCGTTTTACATTGTGAAGACCAATCATTCTATTTGTGCAGTACTTTTTTTTAAAAGCTAAAAATACAAAATATCAAGATATTTTATTTTTTAAAAGTTTTCACTTGAACTGTACAATTGATTATTATTGTTTTTAATTGCAAGAGTGCACTGTATTGTTTTTTGGAAGAAAATGAACAGTGTTTTTTGCTATAAACACACCCCCACCTGCTGAGAGCCACGGCCAGTCAGAATGGCCCCTGGCATTTTACCAGAAGTTTGGTTGAGAGGCCAGCTATTAAGATGATGTTGGATTGAAACAGGTTGTATTCAATTGTATATTAGACCTTTACTGTCTGGTAATAGGATGGTCTTGCTGCCTCGGGTGCCCCCTACTTTGGAATTCCCATTGAGTTTTTGAGGGGTTCTGAGAGTGTGTGCGTAGCCCAGGGGAGGAAGTTCCGGTTGGTGTGTGGTGTGTTCCTGGAGGAGCCGTGTGGGTGGCATTCAGGAGAGTTCCTGGGGAGTGTGCGTGGAATGCTGTGGGAGTTCGGAAATAAAGTTTGTTCCTGCTTGAGTGGCTTGTGATTTGTGCACAGCCAGACTGCGGCACCCACCTATAATGAGGAGTGGCCGCTGGAGGCTGTGCAGGGTGGGGACGTGGCCTGGTGTGGCCCTGGCCCTGTTATGACTGGGTACTGCTGACCTGGAGGCTGTGTGCATGGGCAAGTTGCTGGTCCTCGGGAGCATGTGCTGCCCAGAGACACTGGGGCTATCCTGACAGCCAATGAAAGGTTCCCAAGGAACTCTGGAAACACGGAGGTAGAGTGGAGACTCCGATCAGAGACCTGGACTGAAACTACAGTGCTGATATGATCTCCATCTAAATCCCCGCAATCACCTACAGACAGAAACTCTGTGCAGTTCTGGTTAAATATAATGGAATACACAAAGTGTCTTTAACAGGCACACCTTAGCTCTTCTCCCTGCCAGGAGACGAGAAGGCCTCCTGTGACCTCTTCCTCCTGGGGATGCAGAGGGTATGTGAGAAGGGGAGGGGGACAGTGTTTTAGGTCTCTTCAAAAATTCTAAGATGGTGCCTCTCTTGTCTAGCCACCTCCTGATGTCTCGGACCCACACACCCACACTACGAGCAACTGGGACCCAAATCTTCATTTCCAATTCTATAGGCTCTGAACCCACTTAGTAAAGCTCTGAGCCACTGGTGGAACAAGCTTCTCTGTGGACTTTGTTTAGGCTGTCGCCTAGGAATAATAGGGGTCATCGAGACTCTGGTCCCAAAAGTCTGTTAATGACTCTTCCACTATGCCTTGAAAGCCACACAGCCCCCCACCAACCCTCCTTTTTAGTATGCCTAAGCTCAGACCCCCTTTCCTCTTTTGGTGTCCAACAAGATGACTGTTTGGAATCTGGACTGTCTGAAAATGATGTCATCACACTCCTGCCTGTGTGCTCCCCAATCTGGGGCTCCACCTGCACTTCCACTAATGGATGCTTGCAGGTCAGCCCCCACCCCCCTCAGGGCCTGTTTGATTTTCATATCTCCTAGCATTCCAACCATTCACAACTTGTGTGTGTGTGTGTGTGTGTGTGTTTTGGTTCATCTTCCTCACCTCCAACGTCATAACAGCATCCACACTCCTGCTAACCCATTCCACTGTTCAAAGGAACGAGTTCTTTGGGTCCAGAATAAGGCACCCTTCCAATAAGTCAAGCACTTATTAATGTTGGTCTGTATTATTCAACAAGATGGACACAAATCATTGTTTCTTACTCTGACACTTCACCATTAATACCAGATGTCTGGGACCACTGGCCTTCCACCTTTGACTAGTGCCATTGCTGAATTCACACACAGGCAAGGAAACTTGAACTACTCATGGTGCCCACAGCTACCAGCTATCTCTTGGCCACATCTCCATGACGATGCTGATCCTAGGTTTCACCTCTGATGGTGAGCCTTAACTGTACCCCAGCACACTGGACTCAGACCATGTCCTGTCTCCTCCCCCAGAAGTCTTCAGACCACAGGACATTCTCAACCCATCTTTCAGGCTGCTCAGAGCTCATAAATACACCTGTCATCTTCAACTCAGGGTGGACCAGCTCCCAGTGAAGAACGTTCACAAACGTTATCATGAGTCATCTACCCAAAAAAGGTCCTCTACTGGGAAATGCTGCAGCTGTTTCAGAAGATGGACCTTACTCGCCTTGACTTGTGGCAAACCGATATCCTGGAACCATTGTCCTGCAGGCACGGGATGTCAACTGGTCATCTAGGATCACTGCTGATATTTTTTGCACTACAAGTACAGCTTCATGTACATTATCTCACCTAAGCCTCACAAAGCTGAACAGGACTTTCCTTCATAGATGGGAACATGGTCTCAGACAGACAAAACCCCTTCTATGGGCCTGCAGAGGTGGAGATCAGGATTCCAATCTGATCTGTTGAAAGGCCCTGCTATTTTTTATTTGATTGGTTTGATTTTTTACTTTAAAATCTTAGACTTATAAAAAAGTTGCAAGAATAATACAAAGAATTCTTATATAGCCTTAGCCCAATATCTAACATTTTCCAAATTTTAACTTTTTCTCGTTTATGCCTTCTCTATTTGCCTGCCTATCCATAATTCTTTTTGGGACCATTTGAGAATAATTCATGGCCATATGATTCTTTATCCCTATAATATACTTCAATGTATCTTTCCTAAAAATCCAGGGTACCATGTTAGAGAACCACAGCATAATTGTCAAAATTAGAAACTTAGCATGGATATAATACTATGATCTAATCCAGGGGCTAGTACACTTTTTATGTAAAGATCAGATAGTAAATATTTTAGACTTTGTAAGTTTGGGTTGCAACAACTCGATCCCATTGTCCAAGTGCAAACCCAGCAATGCCTCTGTTTCAACAAATCTTATTTGTGGAGTCTTAGAAATCTGAATGTCATGTAGTGTTCATGGGGCACCACATACTATTCTTTTTTTTTTTTAACAACTAATAATCTGTTTTCTTGAGCAGACTTAGGTTTACAAAAAAACTGCAGAAAGTACAGAGTTTCTCACAGAACCCATCCCCCGCCAGCCCCTGAAAGCTTCCCTGTCATTAACACCTCACATTGGTGTCATACTTAAGTTATAATTTCTGAGTCAACACTGAGAACATTATTAACTAAATCATGCTTTACAGCAGGGTTTACTCTTGCATTGTCCGTGTTATGTGTTTTGATCCATGCACGATGTTAAGTTTCATTGCCATAAAACCCTCTGTGTTCCACTCACTCATTCCTTCCTCTCTCTGAGCCCTTGGCAATCACTGATCTTTTTACCATCTCTAGAGTTTTGCCTTTTCCAGAATGTCATATAAAGTCTATTTCTTTTCATATTTTCCCAATCTTCTAAAAATGTTAAAACACTTGTAGCTCTCAAGTAGCACAAAAACTGGGAACAGGCCAGATAACGGCCAAGCGCCATGGTTTGCCAACTCCCAACCTAATCTATAGTATGTATTCAAATTTCTTTCTCCCATTGAAGCCAGAAATTTCCATTCTCCTGGTAATGCTCTTTAGAGCAGAACACAGTCCTTTTTTCTGGCCTAGGATCTAATCCAGGGTCATTCCTGCATTTAGTTGTCACACCTCCTTAACATACTTTACCCTGGTCCAGTTATTTAGTCTTGTCTTTCAGGATCGAGACAATTTTTGAAGAGTAGGATGGTTATTTCATAAGATACCCTCTGTTTAGATGATCTGAAGCTCCTCGTGATAAGACTCAGGTCTGTAATTTCAGCAGAAATGCAGAGGGGCAGTGCTGGACCCTTCTAGGACAGGTCTGAGGAGACATGCCATGCTGGCTTTTAACCCTGGTGATGCTGGACTGGGGGCTCAGCCCAGTGAGAGAGGCTGGCCTAGTAGGCCTGAGGCCCTGGGTCCCATCCCCAGAATTATAATAAATGAATAAAAAGTGATGTTACCTTGACCCTCATTAGTAGCAAGGTGCCAAGTTTCCTCACTGTTTGTCCTCTGTATCAATAAACAGCAGATGATGATGCTTCCCATAAAAGAAGACCCACTAATCTTGGCCTCTGTGGATGATTCTTGCTTGGATCAATTATTTATTTGATGGGCATCAAATGGCAAATTTCTGTTATTTCTTTTTTTTTTACCAATTTGTTAAAGTTCTACTGTAAAGAACTTTTTCTTTTGCCCTTGCTTAATTATCTTTTAATTTATTTATATCAAAATGAGCTTATGGATTCTTATTCAATAGGGAGAATCCATTCCTGTCATCACTTATTAAATGGCCCCAAGCCTGGCCGCAGACGGTCCTTTCAATGGGCTCTAGGAATATGTCCTTGTCATCTCTCCACATTGCCCTACCTTCAGGGCAAGAAGTTCCAGCCTCATCTTGAACATTCTCAGTCCCAGCTCTGGAGTCAGCGCTGCTCAATGGGGCTGTGGCTCCTTCAGCAGACAATAGAATTTAAAAGAAATCTGGGTGGTAGACAAGGCAGGGGGCTTCCCTCCTTCTCCCTTGCATTCCTCCTCCTTCCTTCTACACAGTGAGTTACCTGTTTGTGTCTTTTGTCTACTTAAAGAGTTCCTTGTGTATTAGGAAATATTATGTTACATTTTGCAAATAGTCTCTCCTCACGTTTATAACTTAAACGTTTATCAAACTTTTGATTTTGCTTATGGTGTTTTGTGTCACACAAAAGTTTTTTTTAAATTTTTTTAAACCTCTCTGGAGTCAAATATGTCAATCTTTTCTTTTATTATAGCTTTATTTTTCTATCATGGCTGGAGAGCCATTTCCTTCACCCAGGCTAGACAGGAATGCATCCCCTTGTTTCCAGTACTTAAAGAGTTTTGTTGTTAATATTCCTGACCCATTTGAAGTTTATTTTTGAGTAGGTACAATACTGGTCTGTTTCCCCCAACCCCACCCCCGACACTTGTCACACTGTCCCAGGAGCACCGTCAAGAATTCTGTCGTCAGTACACCTTCTACTCTGCACCCAAGGGGTCTCTTTCTGCTGGTCTGTCCACCATTCATGTTCCTGTGCTGCATTTTTAACTACAGCGGCTTCCTGGCATGTTTGAAAATCTGGCAGGGCCAGTGTCCATTGTGTCTCTTTTTTTTCCTGAATTCTCTGGCCATTCTGTATATTTCCTTTTCCAGGTGAATTTCAGCTGCACTGAGGAAAAGTTTGAGGCTTTTTTTTTAAACAAATGCATTAAATTTAGAAATTAACCTGAGAGAACTAACATCTTTGTTAAGTTGAGCAATGTCTTACATTTGTTCAAATACATTTTTGCATCTTTCAGACATTTAAAATCATTTCATGTAGATTTTACATATTTCTTAAGTTTGTTCTTAGGTATACTATCTTATTTGTTGCTACTGTAAATGCTTATAATAACACCCTTAACTAGTTGTTTTGTGCACACAAAGACTTGTTTTTACATATTGTTAATTTTATATCCTGCTCTCTTAGAATTCCTTTATTGCTTAAGTTAGAGAATCACCAGTTCTCTAAGATTTCCCATGTAAACTATCCTTTTATCTGGAAATGAAGTTAGTTTTATTTCTTTTCCGATTACTTAATTGCTTCATCGTCCATCTGGGTGGGCCAATACTTTTAGTAAAATGTTATACCAAATAGTGGACAGTGGTATCCTTGCCATGTTCTTAGTGGGATTTTTTTTTAGGGTTTTCTCATTAACTGATTTTCACGTGCACACACACCCCACACACACTCGCACACACACCCTCTGACTGCTACCTCAATATGACAGGCTTCCAACGGCAAGTAACCAGCCAACACAGCACCATTTTTCCACTCAGGTAAAGACTTCTCCAAAGTCTTGCAAAGAGAGGAAATAATGAGCCACTGGGAAGGGGTATCTTAGCTATGGGTACAGAGTGGGCTCTCTGGCTCTTTGGAAAGTACTTCAAGGTTTTGGACGGTGTATGACTCAACAGTATCTGTTATCAGGCAACAGTCAGTCCCTGAGCCCTGGGCTTGAATAACATTCTCAGTTAAACACTCCAACAGCTCCACTGGTTGTCAGGGTCATTTTACCGATGAAGAGTCTCTGGCTGTTATCAAAACAAAATCCAAAGATAGAAATTCTAACAGTCTCTTGAAATACATTTGTGTAACAGTCTTGGGAAGTTAACAATCTTTTTCTGGAAAGTTCTGGAAACTCCCAAACTTGAAAAGGGATCCTTGCTTTTTTTTTTTTTTTTAAGAACTGAAACAGAGTCATCTTAAATTTTCAAAAGTTGAGTTCTATCAGATTAATGGCCACCTTCATTCACTGCCTTATGTGTCTGAGTAGACATTTTCATGCTTTGTGGGCATTCTGTTTCAAACGTGCCAATTTTCCTTACCAAATTTATGTAAAATAATGTAATAAGACATTTCCTTACCTCCAGAGCCAAGGGGCCTGCCAAACCTCTGGGGGACAAGGCAACTGGAAGGCACTGACTTCCTTCCTCTAGAAGGGCAAGCGCACCCTCCTGCTTGGCCCTCATGGGGCCCTTTGTCCCACCCTTCCCAGGGCCCTTCGGGGTGGTGACCAAGGGAATCCCTTGCCCTGTTTCTCCACCACCCTGCTGCCCAGCTAGTCACCCTTCCTTCTTCCCTCCCAGCCTCTACCTCTCTCCAGGGCCTACCTTGGGCTCCACGCTGCCAGAGAGCAATCAACACACAGCTCTGTGACCAGCCTCCCCCTCCCTCCACAGGACACCGGAGCCTCCTTTTCAGTGCAGGACCTGCTCCATGACATCCTGGGTTTATGGCCCCCACGAACTAAGCTGCTTCGGAATCCAGGACTACAACAGATTTCCTTCAAATGGTTACTTTCCACTTCTCCCTGCCAATTCCACTTTTACTCATCTCTCCCATTTCTGTGCCTGGGGGGCTGGGCCCACCGGGTTGGCTCCTGGATGGCTCCAGCGCAGGCGGGGTGTTTGACATCCCCCCACCCCTGTTCTGAGCCCTTCCGCCATCTGGTTCTGTTTCACTATGGATGCACTGTGCTTTCTCCTCTCCCCTTTCTACCAACGGCTCTGAGGAAGACTGAGAAGCATGGAAGCCCTGTGCAGACACCTGATAAAGCCATCGAGTGCTGTGTAGATCCTGGTTGTTACTGTCCCTGGCTAAAATGACGCACAGTTACCTGTGCTGATGGCCAGGCCAGAAAAGTCCCCTACTAGGGGCCCATCCAGCAGAAGGGCTTCCAGGACTCCCTGGGGACACAGGGCTGCCTGCTTCTCGTCTCCCCAGCTGTCACATCGGCTGCAAATAGGGAGGGCTGGACTTCTCGCAGGTTCCCCATCAGAGCATGCTAGCTCGAGGACTCAGTGGGGCCTCCCTGCCCCTCCCCACTTTGGGTCTCTGGGAGGGTCTCTTTCCCCTTTGTCCTTTCAGGCCCAGGTAGCAGAGCTTTCTTCCAAGGCCTTCTCTGGAGACACGGCCACTCTGCCTAGAGTCCCCTTGGCCTTCCCTCTCCTCTGTCGGGTTCCCTTCTGTGAGTTGGAGCCATGTCCACCTGGGGCCTGGTGGCTGGAGGTACTGACCTGGCTTAGTGCGTGGAAGGGGCTCTCCCCAGCTCTGCTCCAGCAGGGACCCTCCTGCCAGGAGAGGGGAAGGGGTGCAGAGAGGGACATCCTTTCCCCTGGGGCTTCCTGAGACCACCCTCCAGGTGTCTGTCTTCATGCTCTCTTTCCTTGCCCTTCAAAGAGAACCTGCTTCCCACATGTGCATTTCTAAGTGCACATACTGTCTTTTTTATTTTGCTTGACATCTTAGAATCTAAGATGTCTTCTGTGTATGTTTGTATATGCTTTTCTATTTAAACTTTTTTTTCTTTTTCTTTTTTTAAATCTAAAAAACAGAGAACCATACCGCCAAAGGTGTTAGGAAACACGCTCAAATAAGGAAGGCTCCAGAGGCTGTTCTGCCAATAAAATGCCAGTAAAATCTGAAAGCCGGGTTCAGACACACTGGGAATGTTCCAAAATTTAAAACTTAAAAAACTTCTTTATTCCAGTAAATCAGCTTCCCTGTGAATACCATCAAAATCCTATGCTTTAATGAGTGAGGGAATATCAGAGGAAGGGGTGGAGAAGGAAAGGATTTGGACCAGTATGAAATTTAATTTAAAAACTATTATGGGAAGTTTAATTTCCCCATCCCCCAATCAAATGCATAAATCTCTCTGTGCATTTTATTTGTTTCATTTTATCTTAAAAATATGAAGGGAAAAGGCATCCTGAACCATCTGAAATGACGACAGGGAGTGGGGTGGGGTTTTAAAAGCAAATATTTATCTGCGGGATTTCTATTTATTAAAATGCTATATTGGCTTTACAGGAGAATCCAGAGAAATCCTAAGCAAAGTTGCATTCTCAGTAAGTAATCAAACCAGGGAGCAATGGCATGGACAGGAGGAATAATGAACGACACAAGGTCACCCAGGCTACTTAAGATGTAGAGGGACATAGAGGTGTCAGGGTTCAGGGGCAGGCAGTCGGTTGCCAAGAGCACACCCTGAGCTGCACCAGAGATGTGGGTGTCAAGCTCCCTTTGTGGCTGATAATGTCATCTTCATGGGGCAAAGCTGGAACTTGCTGGAGCCAAGAAGTACCGAGCAACCCGCAAAAGGGTTTCTCAGGTGTTTCGCAGTGATGTGCCCATGGGTGTGTACGCGTGTGCATGCGTGTGATGGCGTGTCTAGGGACTGCGGCCTCCATTGTAACTTCCGCCACATGGTGTTGGGGGCTGTGGAGGTTTCCCCTAAGAAAGGCCCCCAGGGCCCCAGAAGAGGCACCAGGACGCTGGCAGGGAGGGGCCATCTTCTGGGGAGTGCCGGGCAGTTCAGCATGCACTCCCTTCCTCCTAAGGTTCAGGGATCCCTCGCCACAGCCAGGGTCACAGAAGACCCAGGGCACTCTACTGGGGGCACACGTGGCAGTCACCTGCCCATGCTGAGCACGGATCTCCTTACACAGGTAGGATCTCGAGAGACTAAGTGGGTTCCCTGCAATGGAGCCCCCAGCAGGGAATGTGGCACACCTTGGGCACTTAGCCAAAGCTTGTTCTTGTCCCCAGAAATGGGCAGGATAGAAGGTTCCCTGGTGGCAACTCCTCAAAGGGAGGAGCTCAGACCTCCCAGATAAGACCATTTTATACAGGGCCCACCTCCCACTGTCCTAGGTGCTCCTGCCTGAGAGAGGTCTCTGAGGGAAGAGGGATCTCCTCTCTCCTTTCTACCAGCGGCTCTGAGGAAGACTGAGAAGCACAGAAGCCTTGTGCAGACACCTGATAAAGCCATCGAGTGCTGTGTAGATCCTGGTTGTTACTGTCCCTGGCTAAAATGACGCGCAGTTACCTGTGCTGATGGCCAGGCCAGAAAAGGCCCCTACTAGGGGCCCATCCAGCAGAAGGGCTTCCAAGACTCCCTGGGGACACAGGGCTGCCTGCTTCTCATCCCCCCAGCTGGCCTGAGTTTGATCGTAGGCTTACACCACTGCCATCTGCAAGATTCACAAGCTTTTGTGCCACTGCTCCATAAAAGAGGCACTTCCTAGAGATGGCATTTTACCTTTCTGAAGCTACACTGTGTCAGGTCCTCTTGGCTCCCATGCCAGGTGCTTGGTGAGGTGTCCTGTGGAAGGTCCCTATGGAACCCACACAGCTGGCAGAACTGATAGGGCACACCCCCTCATGCCCACAGTGCCTGGGCTGAGGCAGCTGGGTTGGGTGTGCATAGTGACCCTCTGCCCATGGAGGGGACCTCAGTGGACACACCACCAGACCTCCTGCTCCACACTGGCCCACTAAATGACCCTCATGAAGCCAAGAACAGTAAATGGAGCTTAACATCCTAAGGAATCAGGATTGCTGGGTGTGCTTTCACAAAATGAAACTGCCTGGAACTTCTCATAATGCCTTTTATGATAAGCATTAAAATGCAAAGAGGAAGATTAAAGTTCCTGCTATAGACCAGGTCTGTACCCTGGGAGAGAGGAGGCCGTGGGCAGGGCCTAGGAGGAGGGCTCGTGGGCTCCATTAGAGTTGGAGATTATTATAGAGAATAAGTGTGTTATTAAAAGGATCCTGAAGTTGTAAAAACTCAAAGGAACTTTTAGTGAGGATGAATAACTTCTTTGGGTAGGATGAATAACTCATACTTCCTACAGACTTGGGGGGCCGCCCCATGTCAGGGCTCTCTAGTTGCCAGTAGTTAGATCTTGTTTTCATAGGGTACCCTGAATGTGGGGGCAGGGGGGGGTCAGAAACACATTCTTTGATTAGGAAAGCTCTACCAGGCCTAATAGAACCCCTCCCCCCAGCCACTGAGCTCCTTGATTATCCTATTCAAAAAAGGCAATGAAGAGCCCCCAGTCATGGGGACCCAGGAGCCCCTGCAGTGGCCTCATCTGCTTCTTACCCAGGGCACACCACCTCACTCACCAGCGCCACCCACAGCTTGAAGCCAGTCAGAACACCAGGGTCTGAAAAAGCTGTTTGAATGCAGTCCTACTCCTTTCAAATACATTTAATTGGCTAAAATTACACCAAAGTATGAGTTCTGGCTTGATCCATGCCTGTAATTTTGTTTGCATCTATAAACTAGGAAATTTCAACCCAACCTGTGTTGATGCAATCATGCATTCTAAATTAGTGAGGACTAAGTTAATGTTTTCCTTCACCATGGCCAGAACCACGTAGGACATTTCACTTATTCATGACTAAAATTATGAGAGTGACCACAGACTGGAAGGCAGCAAAGATTTAACCGCTCACTCTCACACGACCACTATCACTGCAGATATTTTCGGTTATTTTTTTCAAAAGCATGCTTTAAGAGTTTAATCTATTAACCACAAGTTCAACCTGCTTTTTACTTTAATTGAGCTGAGCATTTCTATTATCTTATTATCTTTCTGTTGATGGACAATAGTGCACTGAGATATAATGAACTTAACTATAAATCTTTGTGAGTGTGGGTTTTTCCATATATCTGATTATTTCCTATGGGTAGGTTACCAGAAGTGGGATTGTTGGGTCAAGGATTTGAATTTATCCTGACTCCTGATACCTCCTACCAAATTGCTTTTTTAAAAGGTGGTTCTGATTTGTACTCTTACCAGGGTTCGAATGAGGTTTACAAATGCCTGTTTCATTAAAACCTTGTTCATGGTGGGTATTATTATTAAAAATCATTTGTGTTTGTTTGCTGGCTAATTTAGTGGCTCATGAATGTGAAGGATTATGAAGGGGCTCATGCCACCTCCCCAGGTCTCATGTTTCTGCTTATCCACTGAGAAAGATGTGGAAGGCAGCAAGAGCTCCAATCTGCTTTGTCGTGACTCAGTCGAACAGGGGCTGTCCTGCTGGGAGGCGGGTCATGCCAGGAGACCCAGCTGCACAGCCATTCTCAAGGGCAGGGCTTCCATCAGTCTGCAGGGCATGTGATTCCTGCCTGGTTGCAGGAGACAGATTCTTGGTGTTCTCCCCATTTCAAAAAAAATATGAGATCAGCAGAATTTTCTTAAGCCATTACATTCACCATGGTTGCCTGTCTCTATTGACCTGGCACTGGTGTGGCTTCGTGATTTTTTTTAAAGCAATTCAGGTGTTGAACAGTGTGCTTTGCCAATAAAATGAATGAAATAATATATGGAGCTGTGCCTCAGTTTAAGCTTGCTTGTATTTACAGTGTGCTAAACAGGCCTAATCAAAGATCTTCTAGGGCATGCATGGATTGTAATAGAAATGAAAAAGATAGCAATGTACAGGCTTGTCCAAAACAAAATCAACACACACCCCACTGTGCCCTTGATCATAGATAATTCAAGTAAATGCCAAGAAGCAAAGGCCTCTCCACATGTGCGACCAGTGTCAACAAGTGCAGGGCCCACGGCACACACCAGCGGGGAGGAAGAGACCCAGCCTGACAGCTGAGGACCTTCTGCCCACACATGGAGTCCTCAGAGCAGCAGGACCCAGTGAGGCGGCTTTGAGCGTTTGCGAGAAGCAGCCCGACTGACTGCCAGATTCCTGCTGGGCTGGCCAAGAGGTATGAACCAAAAATGAAAAAAAACATGAAGGATTTGTTTTTTAAAAGCAATACATCAAACATGAAAAGAGCTCTTTTGTATGACTCCTTGGTATGGGAGCCAGAGAGGAGAAATCGCTCTCCCTCCTGGGAGGAAGCAGTTTGACCTCACCTGCGACTTCTCTCTTACCATGTGGATTTTTCTCACCCCATTAAATGTAACCTACTCTAGCTGGGTTTTGCCATGTGAGAGAAATAGAGAGTGATGGGGAGGATGGCCGACAGGATGGCGGGGCTTAGCCGCAGCACTGTGTACCCTGGGAGGCAGCTGGCCCTCGCCAGCCACGTGAGTGGGTGCCACAAGCCAAGGACAGTGGCTGTTGCAAGGAGCGTGTTCCTAGTCACAAACTCCATGTGTCCATGGCTTCAGAAACCCTGCCACTCAAAGCATTCTTCACAAAGGGAAAGAAAAAGAGGAGAAAACCAGGTTAGAATGGGATGTCTCTCTACCAACTGAGAAGAAAGGGTGGCAGGGGTGGACACAGCCTGCTTCACACACTGTGGACCACAGGAAAAGCAAAGAAATAAACCGCAGCTTTGGTATGGCATGGTGTGTGCAGCCAGAGAGGGGGCAGGTGTGCCTTAAAACCCAAGAGCAGGCGGGCTACCTGGAAGCATGCTGGGGACATTGAGTAACAATGAGAGATAGTCTCAGGACCAGTCCCCTCAGCCCCCTTTCCATCAACCCACTGCACTCTGCAGGACCCTGTGCTAAGCCTGAGGAACAAGCATCCTATTCTCCTGTCACATGCAGGAGCCTGAGCTCACTTTGGCACCTGTGTGACGAGGGAAAGCTGCCATCTGCTTATTAATCATTCACTGTAGCAGTGGCCAGAACAGAAGGAGCAGGTAGTAAATCACTGACATTTGACGGTTTGGGTCTTGCAAAGATGGTGCTTTTGTGTGACTCAACCTAAGTAGGAGGAGAAGGAAAAGGAGGTAGATCACCACGGCTGATTTTATTCTGCCAGCCCTGTGTGGGGTCTGCTGTGGTTTCATCCGATCCTTGGAACAGGGCTCCAAGATGGGGACTATCACAATCCCCATTTGTGGATAAGGCAAATACTTTGAGAACTTCAGTTACCTGCCAGGGTCGCACAGCTGTAAGATGTAAGCCCAGTTCCCATGACAAACAATTTCTCCCAAGCAATGACACCAATAGCCTAACCCACTCCTGCAGCCATAGGGCTCTTAGGATGCCAGGTGCCTCCTGGACCAGCGGCCAGGAATGTGCTCAGTGAGATGAGGCAAGGTGTGGGGACAGAGGGCTGTCGACTCTATTTACCCAGGCACACCATAGACACAGGCTTTCCAGAGGGACTTAGAATGGGGAGGCCAGGGTTCCAAAAATGCTATCCAGACCTGAACCAGGCCAGTCCTCCATCTGTTGGTTTCCTTTCCTTCTCTCTCTGTAAGGAATCACATGGTGACTGCATCCATGATCATCTGGAACTGAGAGGTGTGGGCCTGGGTTTGAGTCCTCCATGTAGTTGTATCATTGACTGAAAGACCAGAGGAAGAAATGCTGCCTTTATGTAGACAAGTAAGAGGTCGACATTGTTGAGATCTCTAGTTTGTGTTAAATCATCGACTCTTCTATTGTTCCCTTCATTTCTGGGCATTTCCTTGGGCAGTTACCTTTCCCCTTCTCACACCAGCTCTAAGAGCATCCAGAGACAAGGGTCTGTCAGCAGGCTCAGGAAGACACAGGAAGCAGGCACTCCTACCCTGAGAAACAGAGAAGCTGGGCAAACAAGCTGCAGGTCCAAGGTGAATTTCAGAAGAAAACAAACACGGCGCTGAAGTTATGCAAGGGTGGTGACAAAGGAGACTCTAGAGCGGCGGAGCACAGCCAGAGCCATGCGTGCGCTAGGTACAGGCCCTGCCTCTTGTCCTGCACTTTCCAGCAGAGAGACCTCAGACCCCTGTCTCGACCTCTGTTGTTGAAAGCATCTCACTTGAAGACTGTGTCCTTCACAGTGTCGCTACAAGGAGTCCCTGAGTTAGCACTTACACATACGGCTGCTTGGAAACTTTGCGCCCTGTGGAAGAGCACTTTTAGGCTTTTCCACGAAGGTGCTTTGGACCTGCTGGGCCATTGTGGTGAGCCGTTTCTGTGTACTGTGGCCGCCATTACAAGATGGCGCTGGCTCCGCTGTGGTCTGTGACAAACAACTCCTTATTAGGGAGAGTTGGCACGTTGTTTTTCAACACCCTATGAGAAAGTTCCACGTGGCAGCTTCGCATTGGGGCTTGAGATGCTTTATTAAGGCTGGGAGGGGCATCCAAGGGAGATTAGAAGAAATATCAAGGGCCTGAATAAACTGCTGAAAGAAGATTCCTGAGTTGCGTCTTCCTTGCGGGCAAGGGGTCGCGACAGGCCATCAGCTAAGGGCCAGCTGTGTGTGAACAGACCCTCTGGGGTCAGATGCCCAAAGGACGTTGCTCCAATGTCTCTTTAAGTTCCCTGGAGCACAGGTGCCAGGCGCCAGGCCTTTCTAGGCTGGGTTTTGCAGTGAATGCAGGTAGGTGTGCTATTCTGGGTACGTGCTGGGGGCAGGTGAACAGGTACATGCAGGGAGGCCAGAAAAAGCGGAGTAGGGTGACAGAGAGACAAGGGATGGTGGGAATGGTCAGGGAAGGCAGCTCTGATAAGATATTTGCTCAGAGAGCAGAAGACGCGGGAAAGCATGCTGTGAAGATATTTGAGAGAGGAATATTCCAGGCATTAGGAACAGCAAGGCCAAAGGCCCTTGGTGGGTTCGGGGATGAACAGCAAGGTGTCAAGGTGGCTGAAGCACAATGCAGGGTAAGGGGCTGGATATACATACACATGTGGGTTGGATGGATTCCAGGGCAGACTTGGGGGTTTGAAGACCATGGTAAGACTCTGGATTTCATGTTGAATTAAATAAGAAGCAACACTGAGCTGGGCACAGAGACACTAGCCTGCAGTCCCAGCACTTGGCAGGCTAAGGCAGGAGGCCCACCTGAGCCCAGAAGTTTAAGACAAGCCAGAGCAACACTGAAAAAAAAAAACCATGACAACAGGGGGCAGGGGTAGGAAGAGCAGCAGCAGCAAGTTGAGCCATTCTAAAGCAAAGGGGTGACAGAACTCAGCAACGTTTTTAAAGGGGTTCACTTGGCTGCCATGTGAAAACAGCATGGGAGACAGTGGACGTGGGAGGACCAGCCAGGAGGCCATGTAGGGCTGCAGGTGAGAGGCAGCGGGTTAGGGGGCTGCATGGTGTGGGGAGCAGCTGCTGGAGGAGTGGGGGCATTCTGCATGGTTTAAAAGTGGAACCCACGGGACTTGATGATGGACTAGGTTCCTGAGAGACAGATGGAGACAGGGACGGGCCCAGGACTGGGGGGAGGAGACAGCCATTTACTAGAAGGGGAGGCAACAGCTGAGCAGGCTGGAGGATGGTGTCCAGGGCTGGGCTGGGTTTGGATGCAGCAGACGCGAGACACCTATCAGACAGTCCTGAGGCTCCAAGCAGCAGTCTTCAGTGGAAGGAGAGACCTGGGTGAGGATGCTCATCTGCCAACCACTGCTGTATGCTGGTACCTGGAGCCACAAGTCAGGACCACAAGAGGTCAGATAGGGTACAAGTCCCGCTAGAGAGGGTTTAAGACTTGTGACTAACTTCAGGATTAGACGAGGCTATGAGGGTGGGCTCCAGATGGCAGAGGAAGAGAGACCTGAGCTGGCACGCTTGCTGTGTGGCCACACAATACCCTCCATCAGAGCAACAAGACGGCTCACCAGAAGTTGAGCAGATGCCAGCGCCATGCTCTCGGACCCCCCATCTCCAGAACCACAAGCCAAATAAACTTCTGTTCTTTATACATGGCCAGGTCTCAAGTGTTGTATCACAGCAACAGGAAACAGAGTAAGACACCACTGAAACGGACTTGACAGTTCTGTGACATACACCATGCCTCGCCTGCCACAGGCACTTTCTACACATCTAATGAGTGATTACTTATGTATATTTCTAACTGACATTAGAAAATTGTGGTAATGACTCATTTACAGTTCAACAAACAGGCAAAATGACGATTCCCTGAGGGACTGATTTCTGAAGGTCCCAAGTGGTCAGCACTTTCCTTTCATAGAATCAGACTTGAGTCTCGGGCGTATCACCAGCTGTGGACAAGTCCCCTTTCTCTCCAGAAGCCCCGATGGCAGGGCTCCTGACATTCATTCCTACCTCAGTGCCTGGGATAGTGCCCTGTGCACAGCAAATGCCCCATAAATCTAAATAAATATCAAACAAATGAGCGAATAAAGTCACTAAAAATTAACTGGACAGTTAATTTAGCCTCCTCCCTGGAAAAAGGAAAAATAATGAAACTAGAAAATTATCTTTTTAATGTAAAAATTTAATTAAGGACAAGGTTTTAAAAAACGTTTTGTTGGCTTAAGCAAGCACAAGTGGGGTTGGAAACAGCTGCAACCCGTAACTCTGAAAACATTCCAGTATGTGCTGCAAATTAGGAAAGGAGGGAACTGCCACACTCATTTCATGATTCTACTGTAATCTCAGTTCTAAAACCAGAGAGTTAGCAAGAAAATAAAAAATAGACATTTATACATGTAAATGGGAAAAGCACAAAGAAAATGATAGTTAACTGAATGCAGGGGTGCATCTTTCTTTCTTTCTTTTTTTTTTTTTGGACCCAAGGTCCCACTTAGTTTCACAGAGTGGCCTAGAACTTGTGATTCTCCTCCTTCAGCCTCCTGGGTAGCTGGGAGGACAGGCATGTGGCAGTGCACCCAGTCCCCAAAGGGATATCTTACATATGACACACTATAATCACAACTTGTTTATCCTAGAAATGCAAGGATGGTTTAACATCAGAAAAACGTGTCAATGTAATACATCATATGAGAAGGCTAAATGAGGAAAACAACATGAACTTCTCAACAGATGCAGAAAAGACATTTGATTAATGTCACTGACACTGGATCATTTCTCCAAATGATCCATTAGTCTGATGATCAACTTCCTGATTTTATCAACTTGCCTTTTTATTTATTTATTTTTGGTACTGGGGATTCAATCTAGGAGCACTTTACTACTGAGCCATAACCCCAATGCTTTTTATTTTGACAGACGGTCTTGCCTAAGTTGCTGGGGCTGACCTCAAACTTGCAATCCTCCTGCCTCAGCTTCCCAAGTCACTGGGATTACAGGTGTGTGCCATCATACCCGATGATTGATTTTTATTAAATTTCTTGATTCCCCAGAGCATGTTTCCTTCCGCTATCTAAAACTTTTACAGCCACCGGGATTAGACGTATTGGCAAAGCCTCCAAGAGCTGCAGGGCCTAGCTAACCCAGGCACTGAAGACTGTACCAAACCGGCAGTAACCCTCACACACCATCCTGCCAATCTCCCAGAGTCCCTCAGACTCATCAGGGCCACTAAGAAAGGAAGGAAGGAAAGCTACCTGAGTGTCCCCTATGATTCTTCCACTGGAGGATGTGTTAGTAACTTCCAGAGGAAGAATTCAGGAACAGGACTTCTACAGGGAAATTTAAAAAAAAGTCACCAGAGCCAAGTCTACAAGGTCATCCCATAAAGGGGCCCTTCTACTACCAGTCCCTTTGACACAGGCCTTACATAATTTACCCCATTGCATCCAAAGAGAGTATTTTTTGGTGTGTCTAAAAACTTCCAATCTGGCTTTAAAACAAACAAATAAATCTTCAACACAGCAGAGCAAGGATGTCAGATAACAGTATGGGTTCTCATGTCCACAGAAGCTTCAACAGCATTTAAATCCTACATTTTCAAATGTTATCAAGATTATTCTTCTAGCTTTGCCTTCTATTTGTGTTTTCATAAGTGGGGGAGGGGGACTGATGAACAATTAGCCTGCTGCACGTCATTTGAGAAATTCTGTGTGCAAAAAACTCTATTTTAGTATCTCTGCAGAAACATTCCAAAGAATTTCCTGGCGGATCCCCTGAACATATTACAGTTACTTGTGGTGCACTTACTTGTGGTGCACATTCGAACAGATCACCCGAGCCACTCAGTGAGAAAGCAGGGAAGCTGCCACAGCCGTCACCTCAATGGACACACGCGGTGTGAAGTCGCATCCTGTCCCCACGGCCTGCATGCCTGATTTGGGGCATTTGCACAGTTACCTAATGATCACTTGTTGAGCACTATGCAACACTGTTGAAGAGACTGTGACAGTGGTCAGCAAAGCAAGTTTACCTTCTGGCAGGAGGCGGGAGGCAGACACTCCACCAACATGCAAGTGCAAGCCTGGTTTACTAGGTAAGCGGGTCAGAAATGGTCAAGTGGGAGCGACTGCACGTCAGCGTCTCTCAGGCTGACATCCGAAAAGAGACCAAGGAAGGAAGGGTAAGAAAGATGTCTGAGGGACAAATGACACAGGTAGGGGGGACATCAAGCACTAAGGCCCCAAGGCAGGAGCGTGTGCTTGACATCTCAGGACGCAGTGTGCAGACACATGTGCATGTGCATGGATATGCAAGAAGGAGCAGAAAAGTCACATAGAGCTTCCAGGCAGCTAAGGACACAGGTGTTCACTCAGCATACTTCTGAGCTTTACTCAGGCTGTCCCATGAATTTGGATTTTGTTCCTTTCCATCATCGAGCATCCCAGCAATTCGTTTCTCTGTGCCCCAACTGAAGGATATTGAAGCTATTTCCAGTTTGGGGTGACCTGCCACGAGCAGTGTTTGTGTGGACATAGGTTTTCATTCATTTTGGAGATGGATTTATCTACCAAGCTAGCTAGCTATCAATTCTGCTTGGTCTGCGATCTAGCAATGCCTCTTCTAGGGATCGACTCAAATGAATGCCAGACTATTTTCAAATGTGGCCATATCCGGGAGGCTGGGGTTGTGGCTCAGCAGTACAGCACTTGTCTAGCATGTGCGAGGCCCTGGGTTTGATCCTCAGTACCACGTAAAAATAAATAAAATAAAGGTATTGTGTCCAATACTTCTAAAAAATGATATTTTAAAAGTGGCTGTATCACTGTAGAACCCTAGGAGAAATGTATCAGAGTTCCAGTTTCTCCACATCTTTGCAGGTATTGGCCATCATCAGATCTTTGTTTACCTCTTCTAATGCACATGTACTAATGTCTTGCATTTCCCTGAGGACTAGTGATAACTGAGAATGTTCTCATGTGTTTTAGGCATTCATGTATTTTTTTGTGTGAAGTCTCTTGTCAAATCTTTCATCTTTTTAAAAAATTGGGTTCTCTTCTTTCTTTAAATTTTTTTTTTAGCTTTAATGGACACAATATTCTTTAATTTTTATTTATTTATTTATTTGTACATGGTGCTGAGGATTGAACCCATGGCCTCACGCATGCAAGGCAAGTGCTCTACCACTGAGCCACAACCTCAGTCCCTTGGGTTCTCTCCTTAATATTGAATTATAAGGTTCTTTACATATTCGAGCCATAAGTCCTTTGTCAGATGTTTTGCAAATACTTTCTTCGAGTCTGTGACTTGCCTTTTTGTCTTTTAATTGTCTTATAAAGAAGAAAATTTCTTTTGAGTTAAATAAGATCCATTTGAATATTTTTTTCCAATTATAGTTCATACTTTTTGTGTCTTGCTTAAGAATCCCTACTCCAAGCTGGGCATGCAAGCTGCAATCCCAGTGGCTTGAGGCTGAGGCAGGCGGATTGCAAGTTCAAAGCCAGCCTCAGCAACTTGCTAAGTTGCAACACCCTATCTCAAAATAAAATTTAAAAAGGGATGTGGTTTAGTGGTTTAATCTCTGGTACCAAAGGGGGGGAAATCTCAATTGCAATGTCACAAGTATTTCCTTCTATGTTTTCTTCTAGAAGTTTAATAGTTTTAGCTCCTATGTCTATATTTATAAATTATTTCAAGTTGATTTTTAAAATAGTTAGTTATAGGTAGACATCATATCTTTATTTTATTTTTATGTGGTGCTGAGGATCGAATCCAGTGCCTCACACATGCTAGGTGAGTGTTCTACCTCTGAGCCACAACCCCATCCTCAAGTTGATTTTTTATAAGTTATCAAATAAAGGTTGAGAATTTATTCCTATACAGTTGTCCAGTTGTGAGAGCAACTTCCTAAAATGGCCATCCTTTCCCTGTTGAACAAGATTATCCCTTTTACCAAAAATCAATAGGTCATACAAATATGAGTCCATTTCTAACCACTCTGTTCTGTCCCACAGATCCACGTCTCTATTGTTACAGCAACACACACTCTCTGGACTACTGGGTTAAGTTATTCTTAAGATGCCTCCTGGATGTAAAAATTAGATGTCTACATTGAATTTTAGTTTATTTATGTCTCTAGCCTGCAAATACATATGCAAATCTGAGGTTAAGGGAGAGATCGGAGATGTAAATTTGGAAGTGATTAGCTTAGAGCTGATACGTAAAGCAGGGCATGATGGGATACTCCAAAGGACATAGACTGAGAGACAGGGGAGGGAGGGGCCATGGCCTCAGCGTGCCCACTTAAATGACCACAGTGTGTCTGGTCTGCTTTGTGCTGACCCAGCATAGCCCACCAGCACTCTAATATGCGAGCAGTCGGGCTCCCGTGGCTGCTGTGCCAGTGTGGTCCAATGCAGCTACATCTGCTCCAAGCATCAGAGAACTGAACCCTACAAATCAGAGTCCCAAATTCAGTCCAGAGGCTTAGGAAGTCACTCCAGTCTTCTAAGCCTCCTTTCTTCAATTTGGAAAACCGAAATTCAGAAACTAGCCAAAAATCACAGGATGTTTTATGAACAACAAACCGGTAAAAATGTAAACATGGAGACAGTCCTCATGAGGAAAATCCAACCACTTCCTGTCACCAATTTTGTGTGGGTCTTGTGGGATTCATCTCTGTGCTGTGAATTGTGCTAACATCAGCTGCAGAAAGCACGTGACACACTGCACAGGTCATCCTGAGCCCCCATGAGCCCACGGGTCCCCATCATCACATAGGACCACAGTGAGGGCCTGCAGGACAAGACCCTGCTTGGTGAACCAGGCAGAGGTCAGCAGCGTCAGCCATAAGAAGAGGCTCTGTCACCAAGTTCTCTGATATGATAAAGGTGAACTTAGGTCTGGAACAGATGTACCCGCAGAACCAACAACCCAAGGGGCAACTGAGGGCACCTTCCCACCAGCACCTTCTCAGCGCTTCACACAAAGAGGCTCATTAGTCTTGAGAGGTAGTATTACCCACTGTACTGGTGAGGAGACAGGCAGGAAGGTGCCAAAATTATATCCACTTCCCAGACACGGAAAAGGAGACCTATGTAAGTGGCAGAGCTGGGACTTGAACCCGGTCAACTGGCTGTGGGGTCCCCAGTCTGTGTGCTAGTGACTGCTACCACCTTCCATCTTCAGAAGGGTCACCTCCCCTCAAGCAGAAAACAGGCATTGAACATTACTATGCTTCACTGTTACCTTAAAACAAGCTAACTCCAACCCCCTCAGAACACCAGCCCGGTACGGCACTGCCCACGCAGGACAGGAAGTTGTGTGGACTACAATTTCTTTACCTTGGGATGTGGATTCCAACCACCTAGTTTTGGGGGATGGAGAGTGCTGTTGAAAGAAAGAGAGAAGATGACAAAGTGAAAGAGGATTCCCTATAAAACTTTGTGGCTGCTTGATGTGGCCAAGACACCAAGGGCAGCCTCTGCCGCAGTGGAAATGGCACTGTGGATCTAGTGCTGAGATGCCCCCTGTAGAGAGCATGAAGTGCAGGAAACTATCTGGGCAGATTTACATGAGGAAATTCAAGAACAGTCTACAGGAAAATGGGTGGAACTAGAGACCATTATGGTAAGTGAAATAAGCCAACCGGAAGGTCAAGGGTTGTAGAAGCTAGAGAGGAAAGAGGAAAAGACAGGTGTTGGGGGAAGGGGAGGAAATCTAATGGAAATTAAAGGGAGATCAGTAGAGGAAAGGAATCAGGAGTTGGGAGGAGAGGAGGGAGAGGGGAAGTGTTGGGGAATGATATTGGCCAAATCATATTGTTACACTGTGTGCGTGTATAACAACATTCCCATCAGTATACTATAATAATGCACCGATCAAAAATGTGGACAGAAAAAAAGAAAAAGAAATTCAAGAGCAGGCCAGTAGATCACTGGTATGCCACAAATGCCCCCTGAATAATTAACCTTGTTATTTATGCCAGCCTAAACACCCCCAATTCACAGCAGAAACAAATGTCATTTTCAACCTGTAACAGTCCATTAGAAATTAATGCTACAGGTTGCCTGCCCTGTGACATCTCAGAAATCAGGTTCTCACGCATAATTAGCTCCCAGCTCATTCTGTGCTACATTCTGTGCTAACAATGCGGAAACCATATGATGACCAGGAAAAGGGGGTGGGGAGATTGTCTCAGTTCAAATTTTAACAGGTATGAAAACAATTAGAAAGAACAAGTATGTGACATAGAGCTGTGTGTGCCCTCTAGTTTCAGGGTCTGTGCATCTCACAGATCCGACAACAGTGTGTGTGGCCTGTGGTGAGTGCCTCGTCAATGGAAGCTGACCATTTTTAGTATTACCATGGTTTTGTTTTTGTTTTTATTTTTTTTACTATTACATGGTTTTCTAACATAGACTCTGACCAAGTCTATTAACTTTCTTTCTTAGTCAAGGGGTGCACAAAAATTTAGCAAAACTCAGGTGTGTATTTGCTTCATTGCAAGCAATTGTATCCTTTTTGTAAAAACTTGAAAATAGGTTGATTTCACTTCTGTTGACTCTTTTAGCAACTGTTATTATATGATACAAATGATACAAATGGCCTTTGACAATACATTATATTGGGGCTGGAGTTGTAATTCAGTGGTAGAGCACTTGCCCAGCATGTGTGAGGCACTGGGTTCCATCCTTAGCTCCACATAAAAAAGAAATAAATAAAATAAAAGTATAAAATATACAATAACATTATTAAAAATAATATATTAGGGGCTGAGGTTGTGGCTAAGTGGTAGAGCACTTGCCTTGCATGCATGAGACCCTGGGTTCAAGCCTCAGCACCACATACAAATAAATAAATAAAATAAAGGTATTGTGTCTATCTACAACTAAAAATTATTAGAAAAAAGTTATAAAGATTTATAATATATATTGCAAAGTATATAAAGTACAATTATTTTATATACTTATAGTAGCAAAAATGTGATTTCCTAAAACCGCATAATCAGGTCAGGCTAACATGAGCTGAAACCACTCTAACTGCAGTGGCTCAAGTCCAGCTTGTCACATGGCCTCTTCCAAGTGGTCACTCAGAGCCACAGGCATCTTCCATCTTGTGAGGCCATCATTTTCCTACATGACCCTAAAGATCACTAAGTGGAGATGTCTTGTGGGCCAGGCCTGGAAACAGTGTGCTTCATGTCTAGGCTGGGCATCCAGCAACACCAGATGACTAGAAGGGGAGGCTGTATGTCCCTCCCCCAAACAAAACAGGGCCAGGTGTGATGGCACATGCCTGTAATCCCAATGGCTCAAGAGGTTGAGGCACAGGCATCACAAGTTCAAAGCTAGCCTCAGCAACTTAGGGAAGCCCTAAGCAACTTAGTGAGACCCTGTATCAAAATAAAATTTTAAAAAGGGGCTGTGGCTCAGTGTTTGAGTATTGCTGAGTTCAATTCCTAGTACCAAATAAATAAATAAATAAATAAAAACAGGATTGGGAATCATGCAATATTCTTTCTGCAATATACATTATCTACTTAACAATTAATATTTGCTTTTATAAGTTTTCATTGTACTTTTCACTACATGCTATTTATTCATTTATAAAATATATGTAATTTCTAAATTGAAAAGTTGCTTTTCAAATTGTTTTGCCATTTTCCAGATGAAGAACTTGAGACCTGGAGAAGCCATTGAGCATCCCAACTATGAGTGACATAGCCAGGACTTAAGTTCCCACTCTCTGGATGCAGACATTAAGCCCTTGCCACTATTCTTTGCATCATATTAACCTTCAGGAGCACCAGAGTTCCTGCAGTAGAATGGATTCACAACAGAATTCAGGTTGCCTTTTCGCTCCCAAAGGGATCCAGTGAAATGCAGTTCCATAATAAAGGTAGGATCCCCACGTAGTTCACAGGACTGGAACCCACAGCAGAGTGGGAGTGGCAACGTCACACAACAGGCATTTCAGGGAGCGCTTCAAAAATCAAAATTAATATGGTAACAATCCCAAAGTGAGACTGCTAATTCTCATTGTGGAGGCCAAAGACAGAGGTGCAAACATGGGTAAGCATGATTGAGCTGAAAATTACTGCTCTGCTAAAGAACCCTGGGGAACTGGAGTCTAGTTCCTAACCCTCCCCTTTAGCCAGAAGTGAAGACTCTGTAAGACTCATCACGGAGACACCTGGCTGAAGGGAGCCTGCACAATGGTTGGAACACACTATTTAGGCACAGAGAACCCAAGGTATGGCTGAGCTGGATGTGGAAGTGACACCTTCCTACATCAACAAGGTAGCCTTCTTGACCGGGAGAAGAGCTCAGTCAATGGGTACCAGCAGGGAACAGGGCACAGTGTCCACAGCTTCCCTCTCCAAGGCATCTTCCTGAAAGCATCAACATCTTTATCTCAATATGGGAGGATTTCATTACACAAGCAATGATTTTTCCCTTTCACAACGGGGTGTAATGTGCAGCATTAAATCTGGACTCCAGAAACACTCGCACAGGACACCCTTGTGTCTGTAAGTTCATTGCCAAGGTTCCAGTTAACGCCGCCAGGCACACCATGAGGTTCCTGGATGCGGGGGGGCCTCTGGCGTTCCCTGACAGAGCTCCTGGCTCTGACAGGTTTTGGCTGCAAGAACTATCCTGCGACTGATTTATTCCTCAATTTCAATTCTTCTTTCTCTACATGAATCATTTCCATGTTTCCGAAGCAAAAATAGAAAGAAAAAACCCCATATGTTTAAAAAAAAATCTGCACAGTTAAGAAGAAAAAAAAATCCTTCCATCCAGGGATGGATTTGCTATCAAATATTCATTTCAGGAAACCATCAGGTAGAATCAGGCAATGTAATGGGCAATTTGGTCTCAACCGCCCCGTCAGGAACAAGGCCTGCACACACAGGCACCACAGCCATCCCCAGCGCCCACCTCAGCAGACCATGAGGTTCAGTGAGACGGGTTCCAGCTGGAGGGTTGCTTCCTCTCTGCTGTACCAACATAATGCTTCATTACACCAAGACACAGCACTCCCCAATCTGCCAGGGAGTAAAGAAGGAAGCTTAAAATTTACAGTCCCCTTTAGGAAACTACACATTTCTCCCCCACTCACCCCCGGCCTGCACTCAACTCTCCCCGAGGCTGAGGCTCGGCAGCCTTCCACAGGGTCCCTTCATTCCTCTGGTCTCAGGGCTCCACTCGGGCTCCCAGCAGGTCCTCATTTAAAACTCACAGGTGACACCGTGCATTGCTGACAAGGACCTCTGGGGCAGCTTCCAATTTTGTCTTGCGGATTCTCTAATCACCAGAAAGAAGTTTGAGCCACTTGTGCTAAGGAGATTGAGATCCTCAGAGCAGGGGTCAGGGACAACGTGGGGTGCACGCACATTTCCTCAGAAGCCGCGCTCACCTAGAGGTGGCCTAGTCTGCTCCAGGACGCTACAGGGGGCCATCACAAAATTACCACCAAGCACTGGCTGGTGGCTGACAGAGCAACAGCCCACCTGCAGCTCGCCCATCCTACGTGCCCATGGTGTCTCATGACTACTCAAGATGCCACTCAGAGCTGACAATCTTCCCAGCTGTCTCCTACCACACCCATCCCTCTGTCCTCCGTGTCCTCGAAGTACACTAGCATCACACATCAGAACGGAGGAGGGGGCCTCTGCTCATTGGCTGCTCTACGTGCTGTGTATGGACAGCCTTTCTCAGAAAGGACACCATGTCCACCAAGAACACTGGGGATTCGGTGCTCTCTGTGACCACCGCCATCAAACAGACCGGCCACATGACGAGCAATGAAAAGCTCCCCTGCCTGGCGCCACTGCTGACCTTAATGGCTGTGTTCGACAGTGGACACACTGCCTCTCCTGTGACCTTCCTTAGGGCTCTGGAGGGGGAAGGGCAAGCCCCACCATCCTCACTTTACAGATGAGCCTAGTGGGGCGTGGCGGGACGGAGCAGGCCGTGGGCTAGCAAGGGGCTCTGACCTCCACTACACCATGCCACATCCCCACAGCTAGCCCTCCACCATCACACAACAGGACAGCATAGGACACTTTTAGTAGCAAAAAAGGCCAGCATGATCTCCAGCTTGGGAGACATGAGGCTGGCGAGAAGAAAAGATGCTTCCACGTTTTAAACAACAACAACAACAAATTTCTCAGTTCCCCTCAGTATTTTGTTAAAATGAAAGCTCCGCCCAGGCTCCCCTGGAGTGACACCAGACTCAGCCCTTGCTGTCCTCCCTGCCTTTAGGTCCTGTCCGCCTTCTGGGAGCCCAGCATTCAGGCCCAGCTCCCGGCTCTGTTTACAGGCTGGAGGCAGGACATGACCTCCCCAGCTCGTGGCAGGTTAAGCAGCCTGATTGAACGTGGCTGCTAATTAAGGGCCCCTCTTGTCTGGCAGGACCACCGGGGTACCTTCTGCACTTGTTCATGACCACAGCACCTCACTCAGAAATTAACTCTTGATGAGTGCAGACAGGGGCCCAGCTGGTCCTCCGAGTCCTCCCAAGTAGATAAATGAAGTGTAATCAGAGCGCTGCTAACGGCCAAGGGAAGAGGGATTCTCCGTGATCTCTTGATAAAATCCAGAGTACACTTTTACCGTGACTTAATTCCCTGAACTGGGGACACTTAATGTAGCCAGGAATGGTGTGAACAGACTGACAGACTGGGGACGGTATGGAGGTGTCCATCACTGAATGTCCACCTTATGAGGCAGGAACTAAGACAATGAAGAGGCAACTGAGTGAAAACTAATTTTCAATTGCCAAGCATTTTCAGGGGGTGGGATGTGCTATTTTCCCAGTAATTCTTGAGGTGTGGGAGCATCTGCTCCTAGTGTACTTCGCAAACTGGACAATCATTTCACTCAAAATGTTAAATGTTCATTTTCTACTTTTAATAGAAAAATTCTTTCCCTCAAGATGTATTTAAGCAAAGGAAATAGTGGTCTTCGTTGTCCCAGCCTTCCAGGTACAGAAACTGGGTGGACAGACCATTCTGGTCACACAGGGAAGCTCAGCTGAGAGGAGAACAGCAGGCAGGGTCCTTCCACTCTGTCTGGTGGCCTCTGGGTTGAAGCACATCCCACCACATCGTCTCATCAAGCCGGTACGTGGTGGGTGGTCACAGGTAGGGTGTGGGCCAGGAGACGGAAAAATACACATGGTCAGAGGCCACTTCACTGCAGTGGACCCCGTGTGGCTCCAAGTGTGACACTGTCCTTGAGATGTGACAAAGTTACAAAAGTCAGGTTGCGAGCCTCCACTCTGACATCTGGATTGCAATGAAGCCACATCTCTCCATGAGTATAGAAAGGAGCAAACAAGATCTCCAAAGAAAACAGGTGAAATGACAGCAAGAGTCAATCATATTAATTCAGAGATGCAGCAGTTGCTGGCCAGAAGTAGGACAGAGAGTCAAAGAAATGGGCCGGAAGAGGCACTGGGAGCCCAGATAATAAAAGGTGTTAAAGGGTGCTAGAGAGAAACTGGCACAGCTCCCCAAGGACTGGAGACCCTAAGTTGCTCAAGAGGGTGTGAGCACTGTCCACTGCCGTGTAATAAACAAATCCAAAGCTTGGCTGGCAACTCGCTCAGGTTATCTCCTAGTGTCTGTGGGTCAGGTGCTGGGTGTGGCTCTGCTGGGAGCCTGTGGCTCAAGGTGGGCAGCAGGAGGACATGACCCATCAGGTGTACATTGCATGATCATACACTTAGAAAATCTAAGGTCAGCTAAACACTACCAGAATAAAAATAAATCCAGTGAAGTGTTCAAAATGAGAATATAGAAAAACTAAGTGCCAACATATGACTATATATGAACTATAGCTAAAAAAAATTTGGTAATGATCCATTTACATTGTAGAAAACTTGCAAAATTAAACTGACACATTAAGCCCCCATAGTTCTACTACCAAAAGGTATTTTGGTATATTTCCTATATCTTGTTTTCTATGGTATATGGATACATGAATATATCATATTAAAAAAATAACTATTGTCAAATTACCTTGGTGACATAGCCTGTTTTTTTTTCACTTACAACATTGAGAGCATTTGTCCATGTTAATAATGCTCTTTGGGTTGGGGTTGTGACTCAGTGGTAGAGCACTTATCTAACATGTGTAAGGCACAGATATTGTGTCCATCTACAACTTTAAAAAAAATTCTTTTTAAAGCAATGCTCTTCAAAAAACCCAACTTTAAAAAGCTCAAGAATCATTCATCATCTTGTTACAACTTAAATTTTAAAAACTAGCTCCTTTTACTCACTTAATGGGTCAAAAAAATCAAAATGTGTTTCTCAGTTTTCATTTACTGCTTCTTCAAAAAATTTTGTGACTATCCATTTCAATTACTTTATGGACTTTTTAGCCATATTGCTTCACATTTTAAGTGTCTGCACCAGGGATCACAACACAGGTTGTAATTTGTTGAGAGCCCATCGCAGTCTACACTGCACCAGCATGCAATGGAGACCTCATGCCCCACGGAGGTCTACACCACCTGAGGCCCTTCTGTTGCAGTTGTCACGTGCAGCACATCTACTGACATCATGAGCCTCACAACACAGTGCTTTAAGTAGTTATATGGTTAAAAGAGAAGTTAATGGGAGAAAAACATAAAGCAAAAACCCCGTATTTAATATATACCCAAATGTATACCATTTCTGATGTTTGTCATTTTCTTCTAAGGATCTGAGTTCTCCTCAGGTATCACTTCTCTTCTGCTTGAAAAGTTCCCTTAGCACTTCTTAGAGTGCAAGTCTGCTGGTGATGCAGTCTCTTGATTTTCTTTTACCTAAAAAGTCCTTCTTCCCTCCCATTCTTGAAGAACACTTGTTCCAGATACAGAATTCCAAGACGAAAATTGTCCTCCTTCATCCCTCCTTTTGCCCTGGTCTCTGTGGTTCCAGGGAATAATTCAGACATTGACTGGATTACTGTTCTCCAGTGTTATTTTTCTCTTCAACATTTGTTCTTTTCAAAAAGTGTTTTCCTAGTTGTTGATGGACCTTTATTTTATTTATACAACATGGTGCTGAGAATTGAACCCAGGCATATGCACTACCACTGAGTTACAACCCCAGCCCCCAAGTGGGAGAAGGAGGAGAGTTGTTCAGGAAGGTCTGGTCTATCATTCTCAGAAACAGAAGTTGTCAGATCCTGGTTTCCAAATATCATTTTTCACTAAAGGGAACCAGAGTTCCCTGGAAAATGTAAATGCAAAAAAAAAAAAGTGGACATCTTGTGCTTGAGCATAAAGCAGGCACAGAAGGGAGCAAAGGAGAATAGGTTACCTGTGGCTTATGAAGCAACCACATCAGCAACAGCATACTCTAAAAATGACTCTACAGAACACCAGCAAACAATGTGGAAGGAATAAGGAAAATCATTTTGCAAACCCTGGAGAGTAGCTAATGCAGGCAAGGACCCCTGAGCTTACTGGACCATGCTGCCTGGTGCCAAGGAACTTGGCTTACTGGAAAAAGACTCTCGCCAAGCTTTGGGGACTAAATTCCAGCATCCAAGGAATACAGGACCCAGAGGAACCAAAATGACACCACAAAAGCAGTCAGTCATATCCACAATGTAGGACGCTCTTTAATACAACTTGATCTGGCCTCTTCAAGCAGCCAATGTAATTTTTTAAAAATTGTTTTTACTAAAGCAAGTGTCCATTCATTTATTCAACATTCACTAGGCCTTACTATATGGTGTTCTACAGGAGCTCAAAGATCAACCAAATGTGGTCATTGCTTTCAAATTATTCATGATTTCGAGGGGGCCAAAAGCAGGTACAAAATTTATGGATGAAATTTATGAAATTTGTGGATGCCAACAGCAAGCAAAGCCCAGGAGCCAAGTAGAGAAGAGAGTGAGAGGTAGAAGGAGTTAATCTCCCTATTCGCCCCAGTGGGAGTCTGCTGACACCTGCCTTTTTCCATCTCCACCTCTTCCCATCCCATCAGCTCCCATGGGGGCTAGGCCCTAGTGCACGGGAGAATTCCAGAATCTGAATACAGTCAACATAAAATCCCTTTAAATTACATACCCCTAATTAAGTCAATACAATTTGAAAAATGACAATTCATTTTATAAAATATGATTTTAAACTTTAAACCCTAGTAGACAAAGCAAATGATACCTGCAGAGCTATACACCTCTCCCCAGACTTAGGTAACAACAGCATGGCTTGTCCCAGGTCCTCACCCGGTTTTGTCACCTTCCAATCACGGATCTGAAACCTCTTCAAAATATCAGCACAGGATTAGGCCACCTGTGCATCAAATTTGGCTCAAATGTGACAGCCATCTAGAAACTGACCTTCATGAGCTTCTCAGGAGAAAATTTCATAGCCCAGGAACCTGGCAGTATCCAACATCTAACCAAACATCCACCTGATTTCCAGGAATCAACAAGGAGAGCTACACTCCAAAGGAAACTCCCCACAATCTTAAGGAAAGGCTAAGTCAGGGACTTACTCTCTTGAAGAACTTATGTACTTTATTTTTGTGATTGTTCTTTTTTAAAAATATTTTTATTAGTTATTGATGGACTTTATTTATTTTTATGTGATGCTGAGAATTGAACCCAGGGCCTCATACATGCTAGGCAAGTGCTCTACCGCTGATCTACAACCCCAGCCTATGAGTGCTCTTAATCTTATCCCTCAATAAGATTCCTGTCAACTTCTCATAAACTAATTTGTTTGCCTTTTAAAGGCACTGCCACATACAATAATTACTGACCATGACTAGCTTTGTTACCTCATCTAAGACCCCACTGGTCACAGTATGGGTCCCCACTGTGCGAGAACTGAGGGAACAGGGAACAGTAATAAGCCACGTTATGGACAACCAAAGCTACCCTTCCTGCGCACTTGGATAATGACACACAAGGCCTGGCAGAGGCTGGGGAAAATAGGTAAATGTTTACTAAATCAATGGGTGGTCTGGGAGGTGACATTCATGTGTCACTGCAGAGTTGCTTGCGGTTCACCTCAAACACCATCTTCTTTCCTCTTTATGTGTGTCTGGGACACCCCCTGTCAATTTTTACTTTTTATTTTTTGTCAGTGTGGGATGAAACCCAGGACCTTGCACATTGGTAGGCAAGTGCTCTACCACGAAGCTGAGTCCCCTGCCCCTCTCCCACTCCTCTGAAACAAGGAACAATGAGTGCAATCATTATGAGTGTCTCCAGGAAGGGGTCATTTCCATACGAACTGACTTTGTTAACACTCAAGGATACAAGAAGGCTCCTGAGCCCTCCCATCCACTCCTCCCTTGTAACCTGTGCATGTATTACACAGTCTACCATGTAACTAACAACAGCCAACTTCCAGTTCAGAATGCACAGGAAGTGTGTGCTGGTCTTCAGTCTTTGCCTTGCTCCACTTCTGTGTGGGAAGGACAGAGGTGGAAGTCTATCAGGGCCAGGGGTGTGCTTGGTAAGTGCACTTGGCAGGTTTACCACCACCCACTGTACAGAGTCAGGATCAAGCATGCAAATTAGATTCAACTGGGTTTTGTGTTTGCATTACCTAGATAAATACATTTTTGCATTGGAGCTACACAGACCAGGCCTATTTAGCCCTTTCCTCCCTCCTGTCCTTGGAGGACATAACCACTTTGTTGTCCTCAGAGGTTCTCTGCACCTTTAACCCTATGATATCAAGAGAAACCAAACAGAGCATTGACCCCATGCTTGTTGGAACAACAAGAGAATGGAGGACAGTGAATAGAATCATGACACTGCACTCCTTACTTGTAGTTTTGTTTTACGTCGTTTTTCATTATCTGTAGCCAACTGTGATCCAAAAACATTAACTGAAAATTTTCAAAAATAAACAAATCATAAGTGTTCAGTTGCATGCCATTTGGAGTAGCATGACTAAATCTAGAGCTGTTCTACTCTGTCCCACTGGGTGTGACTCATCCCTTCACCCAGAGTATCCACCTGGTATATGCTGCCTGCTCATTACTCCCTCAGTGTGGTTCCCTTGGTTATGAGATAAACTGCATCAATAAGGCAGTACCTGCATTCAAGCAACCATTTTTTTTACTTATTAATGTCCCTAAAACACAATAGTAGTGACACTGGCATTTCAGATCTCCCAAAGAGAAGGTGAAAAAATGTTTCCTTTAAGTAAAAAGGTGAAAGTTTATTATCAAACAAATGTATAGGAAAAAACATAATATGTGTTCAACTTGGTACAATCCTAAGATTCAGACATCCACCGGGGATCTTGGAATGTGTCCCTCACATATAAGGGGAGACTACTGCCCTACTAAAACATCACCAACTCTCAACAGAAACAAAAGGGAAACTATCAGAGTATTAGAGTCTTACTAACAGACACTAAACCTGGGTTTCCTGACAGCACAGGTCGGGAGAGAAGCATTGCTTTAGTACAGTCTCAAGAAGTCAGTTATCAGGGCAAGTCCTCTTTCAGTTTTGTATTAAAAATTAATTACAGAGTTTGTTTCAACTAATTCTTGAGATCGGTTTGGTTCCGGTGTGCATCTATGTGTATACATGTTGTCCTATGCGACTTTTAAAAGATTCGCTACATTCATCTTCCCAATTTGTTGGCCTTCTTGTCTCAATTAAACTGCAAGAGGCAGGTTTGGATCCTCCAGTCTTGCTAGGGATTCACTGTGGAGTCCCCAATCACTCCCATCCCAAGATCCTACCATTCTGCAGGCAGAACTAGCATAACTGTGAACACAAGTGGTGGCTCCTGACCATCCCTACGTGACATCTGCAGCACTGCGCACAACCCTGAGGACGTGGCCACTGGAGAACATGCCACAGGCAGGTACCAGAGCCGCTTAAAGGACACTGCAGAGGAAGCAGGGGGGAGAGTGTAGCAACCCCGCGCTCCTCCAGGCACTCCTGGGAGACAGGGAGCAGGGGTGGGGACGGTCCAGGGAGGGGCATCCTCACCAATAACCAAGAAAAGAGCCACCTGGAAGCAGAGGAGCTTTTCAACCTGGTGCCAGGAGGAAGCAATTTTTTTTTCAATTAAGAAAAATGAAGGAACCTCAACAACTGTAATCTGTGGCTAAGACTGTAATGTATGAGTCACGATGGTGGGAAACTATGGGAAGTGGGCCTCACTATTACCCCGTGCACATCGGAACTCCTGACTGCCTGATGAGTTTAGGGTTTTGAGTCAATAATATTTGAAATACACATCCATCTTGTGTTGGTCCTGGTTTAACTGCTTTTTACCTGTGTGTGGCCCTGGGGCCCTCCAGTCCTTCCCTGTCCATTCTCATGCCTGCAGCTCTAGATGCTGAGATTCTCCAAAGACCCAGAGTTGGGCCCTGACTGCTAGGCTCACGATGTGCCTACTCTTGTCTCCCATTTGTACAGGTCTTACAGTGACATTCTATCTGTGGCATTTTCTAGAATGGCTATATCCAGTGGTAACCCACTCTTTGCACTATTTCATAACACCATGAATGAACTGGGCAATGTTGTCTCTCTCATGTCCCCCTTGAGGAGGCCTGCCTGTGTCTATAATCAGCAGCGGAGCCAGGATGCCACTCGACTCCTCTGCTCCCAGTCAGCATCTGCACCATGAAAATGGAACACAGATTCCAAGGAGAGACAAGGGAATGGCAGCAACGGCGGGTCTAGGGTTGTCTTTGCAAGTATAAATTCAACCCTGAGCAAACATAAAGGCAAAATAAAAGAAAATGAGGAAAAGAGGAATTAGATCCAGGATTCCAAGAGAGTTACATATAACAACTAGACAAGCGGGAGGAAGGGCCACAGATAGAGGACAGCAGATCACGGTGACCGAGAGGTCCAGGAGAAGGCAGCTGCGTGCTGGCAGGTCGGGAAGCCGGAGGAGCCTGGCAGCATCCGTGGGGGGCTCACACATGAAGCCTGTTCTGAGAGTAAAGAGACTTGAATGGGCGTATGCAACTGGTCAGTCAGAATGGCCGCCCAGCTCAGAGAGAGAAGCACCGAATTGCCCAGGCAGGACACTGGGTTCTCCTGAGGCAGCAGGTTTGGCTTCCCAGGTAGGCATGCTCACTGAGGCTCTCCTGGTGATCTCTGATGCATTTCCTTATGTTAAAGAAATTCTTCATTTACCCTCAAACTTGGGAGTGTCAGTATTTTTCCTATTTTTGCTCCATGTTCTGAGGATCAGAGAAAGGATGTTCAGTTTGTTTTTTTTTTTTTTTTTTAACTACAGGTGGAGGTCTAGTTCAACAGGATCAGAAGGAACTGAATAAACCAAGACACCAGAAAGGACACAGGGACAAGGGGGTGGGGTTCCCCTAATAGGACTGGATTTCTTGAAAGAATATCCATGCTTGTACCTTCAGAGTTCTGTGGAATTAATGAGAGGAGGAATGGGTACCCTTCCCTAGAGCAGGCAGGACCAACACCTCAGCATAAGATGGTGCTTTTCTTTTCTCCATTCTTCCTTCTCCCCAAAAGGGTGGTGGCTATTCAGCAGTGCTTCACATTAATAGGTAACGTGATATAATATTTTCACCAACAGCTAAAACAATTCACATTAAAAGAGGCTCTTCCATCTACCAGAGTTAATTTTTTAAGTGGGTAAGCAATTAAAGATGCCAAGTAGATTAAAATTGATCTCTAGCATAAAAGTTGTGATCAATAAAAAAAACAATCTGTAAATTTGATTGCATAAATCCTTTTTACTGAAGTCCACCAAAAGCATAATTTTCAGGATCACTACTTTGGGAAAGAAAATGGAATAAAAACAGCACCACAGAGAGCAGTTACATAAAATATATATTTAAAAATTTGAACCTCCCTTGGAAGACAAACGGGAGAGAGTCAGGCTACGCTGCTAATCAAGGAAAATGTGTGGTTAAGAAGTCCCCTGGGATCCAGCTCGGCTCCCACACAGTAAACGTGTTCTTGAAAATGCAGCTTGCTTTATTTAACTGGTTCCAACAGTTCCTCACTGGTTTTCATGGTTTGGGAATGTTGGACATTGTCTTTTGGCTTCCCACTGCGAGGTTTTAGTTCACCCTCCGCCATCTTCCCTCCCCTCACCCAGGCACCTGCTTCCAGTTCTACTGAAGTCCTACAAAAGGCCAGCAACAGATGGAAGACGCCTCGTTGTTCCACCTACTGGGCGAGCGTCCTGTTGCCCAGTTTGCAAGGGAAGCAATTCACGCTCTGCTTTTCCTTTCACGTTTCCTCATCCATGTCCGTCTCACCTGTGACACTCTGTCACTGTCCAGTGTAATGTCACACAGGCTCTCTGTCCAGGAGCAGCTGATGTGTCCTTTGTGCTTTGTTTATGAATTCATTCCAAAGTTGACATGCCAACTTTCATGTTACGACACATGGGCAGCAGAGCAGTGAGTATGCTCATATCCATGACCATGAAATATAGGCAGCACAGGTACAGCATATGTTAATCACTGCATGAATAATTAGGAACTATTAATCTGCCATAAGGTCTTAGTAACTACATAAATATTTCTTTTTTAATATACATACTTTTTAGTTGTAGATGGACACAATATCTTTATTTTATTTTTATGTGGTGCTAAGGCCTTGCACGTGCTAGGAGAGTGATCTACTGCTGAGCCATAACTCTAGCCGTACACATATATTTCTTGTGACCCTAGAACATTAGGATTATATTTTCTTCTCAGTATGCTCATTGTGCCATTCAATGGAGAATGTTTCTAGTATCAAAATTCAAAAGATCCTCTTATCTATTCTAATAGTCACTAATAGCAGTCATGTTGGCCATAAAAATGTCCACTTCCCAACCCCTGGCACCTGTGAATGTGACCATATGTGCCAATTGTAATTAAGGACCTGGAGATGATATCACCCTGGGCCACCTGGGTAGCCCTAAATCCCATGACACACGTTCTCATAAAAGACCAAGGAAGAAAGCTGGGCATGGGGGTGCACACCTGTAATCCCAGCAGCCTGGGAAGCTTAGGCAGGAGGATCACGATTTCAAAGCTAACCTCAGTCATTTGGTGAGGCCCTAGGCAACTCCGTGAGACCTTGTCTCTAAATAAATATAAAACAGGGCTGGGGATGCTGGTTAGGTGGTAAGTGCCCCTGGGTTCAATCCTTAGTCCCCCCTCCCCCCAAAAAAAAGAGCAAGAAGGAGAATATGCAGTCAGAGAGGCAGAGGCAAGGCGGGGGACGGAGAGATGCAGCCGCAAGCCGCACATGCCCTCGTCCCTGGAGCATCAGTGTGTGTCCAGCACATCTTTGTAAAAGTCACCTGCCTGGCCCTTCAGTGCAAGGACTCATCTCTTCATGGATTATTATTTATCTGAAACTCCTCCCATCCTTCCTGTAGATTCTCTTACTGGTTGCTGAAGCCATCCTACAGAAGTCACAGTGATGGAAGCTGTCCACAGACCTGAACCGTCCAGTCCTGTAGCCACCAGCCACACATGGCTACTGAGCAGTCCACTGAGGCTAGTGTGAATTTTACTACCCTGAGTTTAAGTGGCCATGTGTGGGAGTGGTCACGGCACTGGATGGGCAGCCAGACCATTAGGACTTACTTTCTCTTGTTTTCCCCTATATGTTTCTATATCATAATCCCTACCTTTTTTATATTTCTAGTCCTTATCTGGAACATTTCTTTGGCTTTATCTTTACTCTAGCTTCTTCATTGATTTCTTAATTTTGACAATCATTCTGCATTTCCAATGCACCCCATATCTATCTAACTATCTATCTCGCTCTCTATTGCTCTCTCTCACTCTCTCTCGCTCTCTCTCGATCTCTACTGGGAATCAAACCCAGGACTCCATGCAAGCCAGCCAAATGCTCTACCACTGACTTGCACCCCAGCTCCTACTCCTTAATATCATCTTATTCTTGTTTTAGGGTGAATGAGTATTAACTTTAGATTCATTCCATAACAAGAGGTGTTGTTCTACAATTCTTGTTGGTGAATTAAATTTGTTCATGCATACAATATAACAATATAATCTGTCACTCCTCAGCGGTAATTAGCAGTTTTAAAATTCTACGCAGTTCACTGAATTAGCTCTTCTTTCTCAGGTGTCAGCTTTCCTGTTCTTCTTGGCCTCTTTCAGATTTTAATACTGAGCCTTGTAATCCTGTTTTCCATCAGTATTCAAACTTGAGACAATAAAAATGATGGACAGGTAGTGGAAGACAGTCCCCCAGGAGCACGGGGGACTGAGTGCTCTGTGCAGCCTGAGCACTCAGAGCAAAGAGCGCAGCCAGTGTGGGGAGAAGATGAGTGGACAGAGACATCCCCAGGAGCAAGAGGTGTTCCACTGCTCCAGAGACTGTGCTGTCTCTCCCTGCAGTCATATGTGTACATTCCAAGGAAGTAACACCTAGAGGCCTGTCCCTCATTTCCCCTGGGGACCCCTTCCCTCTCCCTCCCAGGAGGGCTTGCTTAAAACCCAGAATAAAACTCTCTCTCTCTGACCCTTCTGTTGTTCCCCCCAGCAAGAAGGAGGAGCAGATGTGTCAGTCACTCTCTATATAAACTTCTACGTATCCAAGTTCTGGGATCCCTCTCCTGTGGTACAACCCAACTGCACATGCAAGTGTTATGACCTGAACTGTGTCCCCCAAAATCCACGCTGAAGTCCTAACCCAGCACCTCAAGCCAGGACCATATTTGGAGACAGAATCTTTACATGGGTAATTAAGTTAAAGTGATGTCCTCTAGGGGGGCCCTCATCCAATATGATTGGTATCCTTATAGAAAGAGGGCATTTTATTTATCTGCAATGTGGACAGAGACAGGTGTGGAAAGACAGTGTGAAGATGCAGAAGACAATCTCTACAAGCCCTGGAGAGGGGCCTGGAACAGATCTCCCTCTCAGCCCCAGAGGAACCCACTCGCCCACCCCTGCATCTGGGTCATCCAGCTTCTGGAAATGCAAGAACATGTTGTTGCAGCCACTGGTCTCTGGTGCGCTGTCCTGCAGCCCTGGCAAAACACCAGGTCGACTCACATCAGCCTCCAGTTAGCCACGAGGTGCATGGAGCACTGAGGTGCCCCGGGCAGTCAACACCTGGTCTGTTCACAAGCTTGACCACAGGTCTCCTGCTTCCCATCAGAATCCACCCTTCCCTACAGAGGAGCTGCAGGCTGTATCTCAGGGAGCACCAGGGCCTGTCAGAGTGGGCTTCACTGCCACAGCGGTGGACACTGGGGATGCCTAGTTTCCAGGACCAGGAGGCTCTTCCTTGAGGCATAGCCCCACAGGAGTTCCCTGGTATCACCTGGGAGTCGTTCTGTTTCTTTCCAGGTGGGAGTCCTGGAGTGTCCTGCCCAGGGTGGACCCCTGTCAGTCTGCAGTGTGGGCAAAGGAGAAAGGGTGTGGACAGCTTGCGTGCAACTGATCCCTCCCCGAATCCTGAGCCCCCAAGATGGATGCTCCCCCTTCAGAGTCTGGAGGCCTCTGGGCCTCTGGGCACAAGGCCCTCCTGGGTCAGGCTTCCCGTGGACTTGGGCACTTCCTCAGCTGCCTCTTCTGTCTGCTTGTCTTCTAAGAACTGGTTTAACTTTGTGTGCTGATAACTGTCACCTAGTTCCTTCGCTGTGGTAGGTGTTCAGTCTTTAGGGTCATTTTAACAGGGTCTCAAGAAGGACAGAGATGGCATGTGCTCAACCAGGGGTGCCCCTCCTTTTTCTTCATGATGCTCCTGACATGAAATCAGACAAGAGACTCGGAGTTACCTTATCCACAGTGGCTTCCTCAAGAACTCAAGGAACACAAGACACATCACCCAAACAGTTCCTTCACATACGACAGAAATTTTTTAAGGAAATTGGGAGAAACAGAGATCTTTGAGGGTAGCTGAAGGCAGGACAAGGAGTTACAAGTCTCCAAATATAAAGTTGTTATGTCAAACCAGCAATTCTGTCTGAAAATGAAAACATTATGATATTCGGGGATTTAATTGCTTGAGGCAACACTTCTCTCTAATGTGCATCAGTTAAAGGTCTGAAGAGGGTGAGAGAGACATGAAAGGAAAGCACGTACTGGCTAGAGCTCCCCAGCCCCACCTACAGTGGGGACAAGGACTGCTGTGGCCATAGCGAGATCTGCACATGCCAGTAAGAGCCCAGACCCAGGTCAGGCCCAGACCGCCTAAGCTGACCTGCCGACCTACCCTTCTTATTCATAGTGTTCTCTGAAATATGATCTTGAAATCACTTGCTCTCATTTAACAAGTGAATATCATGCTAGCTTAAGAGTCAGCAAGATGTATCCTTGAAGGTAGATAATAAAAATAAATTTCCTCAAATGGTAGCTCCTACTGTAGCATGGATCTCATGGGACTGAGGGTCACAGCCACTCTCTAACTGTGACTCTCCAACTTCCACTTCTGCTGCTTGGCTGACTGACGGGGGTAAGGTAGCTCCTTACTTCTCAGTTTCTAGAAGAACAAAGGGGATTACCATGAGACAGAGGGAGCTCAGGCCCCCACAACAAAGATCAGAGTGGGGAGGGCTACTGAAATCTACTTCATGGCTACAGCATTTTGGGCAGTGGCCAAATATTATCATTAACCGGAGATAGCATGTCCCAGAATATAACTATACAAAGGCCCTAAGATGGGAAGGAATCTTGGATGTTTATGGAAAAAAAAAAAAAGGTGCCATGATCCTATCATTTAGTGAATGGGAGGGAAAGTGCAGGAGAAATAGGTAGGGGACAGATGAGTAATGTCTTATTGACCAAAATAATTCATAAATTAAATGTTGTCAGGGCAATGGGATGCCATTAGTTAGAGGGGTTTACACAACGGTATTGCATGATCTTTTGGGCTATAGAATAAAGAGTGAATATTAGATGGTCTTGCAATTCACTTTGAAGATAGTCCTGAAAAGTCTTACCAATGGATTGGAAAGTGGAGGGAGAAGAGGCTTCATGTGTTGCTGTTGCTTTGGTCTATATGAATGTGATTAGCATGATTGATAGAAACAATTGATGATCAATTTAAATATCACCTTTGTCAGGCAATACAGCCTGAAAAGTGGGAGAACATTTTGTGAGTTATAATATACCTTCTTTGATAAATTAGTTTCAAGTTAAAAGAATTAGCATCTTCTATAAAACAATTATAAATGTAAAACCTATTGGTTCAGTGATCAAATAATAAAATGCAAGTAAAATTATCAGCTACTGAAAGATTTCTTTCATTTAAAAAATAAAAGCTCACAACGTTAAATAGCTATAGTGGACTCAGAAACATGGGCAGGCAGGATGTAGGCATTGTTTGACAGGGCAATTACATCCAGCATTGGTTAAGAGAAGATACTGTGTGTATCTAGCCTGTCCAGAGTGAACCTGTTGCTGTTAGGCAGCTGTAGATGCTTCTAATCTCACACATCTCTCCTAATGTTGCCATAAGCAGCCTTCTGAACTTTCATTTCTCTAGTAGGTTGTCTAGTTAGAAAAAATACTTGTATTAAAATTAACTCCATGATAAATCTTTCACTTTAGAGTTTAACCAACATGAGAAAGTTTTCCCAGTACATGGTCACCTGTGATTAAGGTGTATATTAAGGAGTAAGATCTGCAGAACCAGAAGACTAAACTTCAGAGTAGAGAAAAGTAATAGAAGCACTGAGACTTTTTCTGATCAATCTAACGTTTTTATCCCCACATTATCAAGGATTAAATATTCAACCAGATGAATGAGGGGCACTTCTGTGTGTTCTGAAATCTGTCCCTTGGTATTTCTAGCTTTCTTAACAGAAGAGTAGATAGCAGTAATATCCAGTTTTTAGTGTAGAATTGAAAAAAAAAAAATATTATTTGATAGATCCCTTATTTTTGTTCATGTAGTCTTCCCTGAATTTCTGCAGTAGCCTCTTAGCATGTCAGTTTCCATACCATCCTTAAGATTGGCAGGGTGAGCTTTAAAAATACAAATCACTCCCCAACTTAAAACCCTTCTGGTTTATATGAAATAAAATCCAACCGCCGCTTACCATGACCAACAAAACATCACAACCCTCTCTACAACTTCATCTCCTACATTCCCCCCCCTTGCTCTCTCACCTTTAGCCTCCTCTCACATCTTGGAAGAGGGGAACATCCCTTCTAGAGGCTTTGTATTGCTGTTTGCACTTCCTGGATCATCACACCCAAGGACTGCATATGGCTCACCTCAATCTTGAGGTTCAACTCAAATATCACCTCTTTGGGGTTGCTTTCCTTGGCCCTTTCAAGCCAAATCAGTACTTTTCTCCCTTCATCTTCTTTCCATCACAGCATCTGCTTCATATTGTTCACGGCAATTGTACTATGTGGAATTATTTATTGATTATCTCCTGAGCAGAGTGTAAATTCAAGAACAACAGGGACCAAAATATTGTTCATCACTGTGACTCCAATGCTTGATACAAAACATACATTCACTAAAATAGGTATTATGTGAAGAATAGTTTCTCAACTGATTCCCCTGTCAGAACCTAATGGGTGAGATACCTGACTGTGCCTTAGTTTTTCCAACTTCAATTATAATGGAAGCATTTATCATCTAACTCACTTTTGGAGAAAAAGTATCTTCATATCTGGAAATATTACTCCTAAATAATATAATACTGTGGAATAAACAGGTATATAGGAAGCATGGTAGGTATACAATGAAAATGTGCCTTATTATCAGGTAAAATTCTGGATTTCTTTTTTAAATTAATTTCTTTATAACCTTTGGTTTCTCTAGAAAGTGACTGAGATATACCAGTTCAAATTCAAATATACAAAAGAAGGAGCCACTATGGATTTTGACAGGTAGAATCTAATTATTTAATGAACCTGATAAAATATATAGAAGTGAGATAAACATAAATTTTTATAAGCCAGAAAAAAAGTTTTATACTTTTTTATCATTTTTCCATAACTCCCATAAAACTTCACTATTATAAAAATGAACTGTAATAATTAAATTTCTGAAATCTATGGATTTAATTGATGAGAGTAGAGGACATGATAAGCATCACCATTATATTAACAAGGCTGTCTGAAAAATGTTGATTGAAGAACTCCATAAGGCCCTGTCTAGCTACTAACCCAATGTTTCTTCAACTGCTATATTGAGATATTGATCTTTTACACCTTCTATATAGTCAGTTGGGGGCAGGGTTAGATAAAAAACCCTGGACTGTTTGCCTACCTGCATAACTTTTGTCATCTGCCTACCCCACCATGATGGACAAATAGCATTTTCTATGTGCTTCTCTGTATGTAAAAGACTGGAAAACACCTTATTGTCCTATCAAATCTAAAACTCCAAGTTTTAAAAACATTTAGTGAATTAAATAGCACACTAGTGGATTAAATAGTAGTTCAGAAGGGCCCAATGCAGATGAAGATGTTTCTTGAGGAGAAATATTTATTCTTCTTTCAGTAGTTTTTTGGCTTCAGATTATCCAGGAGGTAGATACAGCTAAAGATTTACTGATACAATCGAAATGGAAGATGAAAATGATAGTGAAAAGCCCCAGGTAGTAGAGTGCTCCAAGTAAGGGAGATGGATATCTCTGACAGGAATGAATTTAAGAGAAATGTGACAGAATTCTCCCTTTTCTCTATTATTAGCTCTCTGGGGCTTGATGATTTCTCTCTAATACTCACTTCCTTAATTATTCTATCATTTATAAAACTTTTAGGCAATATTCAAATGTGAGAACAAAGTTCCAAAAATGAGAGTTAAAATTTTAATTATCACTAGCTAACGTTTGTATAGCACTTTACAGATTATATTCACATTTACACATATTTTCTCACATAAAGCTGTTGTTTTTACTCTCTAAAACTCAAATATAAGTATCCCTGGCAACCAGATTAATCTCTTTGGTTATAAAGACACATATGCCAAGAGGTAAGCAGTAAAATAAAAAATGGCCAAATCTTGCAGATATTAGGGAGGCAAGAAAATAATACATATTAGAATTTCCTAGAAGCCAAAAAGTAGTATTTGTTTACATCAGAGTTTTGAATGATTTTACTGATGAATCCTGGAGGATCCCCTGGGCCACCTGGCTGTAGCCCTTCACTCAGGTTACCATGTTTAAATTGGTTAAATTCTGGCAGACAAAGCTAAGTTGTTTGAAATTGATAGAAAAGCTTAATAAAGGTTTGCTTTATAAATTTACACTGCCTCTAAAGATCAGTTAGGGGAAAACTCAATAGTTCAATTACTTAGGATTATTTTTCAACACTGTGCAATTATACTAATAATCATAGCTCTTCCCCCAAAACTACTCAAATATGAGACTAATTGGAGAAGAAAATTTCAGAGAGAAAAATGTTTAGAATTGGAAGGTAATTTAGTCCAACTTGTTCATTCATATTCACTGAATGAAAGATATTGATGAAAGATACAGTCACTTGCTGCTTAGTGAGTGACAAACAGTTCTCCTAAGTCTGTGCAGAGTCTGTGGGGATTATAGGAGAAGACTTCTTTGAAAAGATGACACATTGCATTAGGGTTTAGAAGAGAAATAGAAAAACACAATATAGGTGGAATGAACAGCAAATGCACATGGTTGAGAGGAAATTGGACAGTAGTTGCTGGTGAGAGTAGAGAAGAGTATAAATGGACATTAAAGAGTATAAATGAACATTAAAGTTTATTAATTTAATGGAGGCATTTTAAGCATGAATGGGATATGAGCATATTTTTCTATTAGGGTTATTATTTTGTCTGTGGTATGCAAAATGGTTTGCAATGTGTAAATGAAGGAAAGAGGAAGAATAGTTAAGATTCCCAGTGGGATAATCCCTGCAAGTGTGAGGATGGAATGCCTTTGAGAGATAACCAGATGGTAGATACAGAGCTAGTAGCTGATTTTATGGTTAGGAAGTTGTAGAAATGTCTGTAAGCTTATCTTACAAATGACATAACCAAAAAAGTGTATCTAAATGATTTGACTGAAGACATTCAGCTAGTTAACAGCAGAGATTATATTAGATGCCAGGATATCTAATTCCAAATCCAGTGTTCTCATTATTATGACATATGGTTATTTGTAATAAGTACATTTTAAAAAAATAAAGTCATATTTCAAATGCTTTAGGTGAATGTATTATTTATAAGTCCTTTGTATATTCATTGAAATTGTATAATCGTTCCTTTAATTTATACTCTAAAAATTGTCTCCAAAATGTCTAGATGTTTATATTTATTTGATCATATACTCAAAAGTTGTGTTCTTTTGGGAATATATTGTCAGTATTGCATATGATTGAAAAATATGCCTTTTTTTTCTATGTGATTATAGCAGTAGTACAAGCTTTGAAAGTGGAACAAATAGTAAAGATATTAAGAAAGCCAGTGTACTACTGATTCGTAAATTATATATACTGATGCAGAACCTTGGACCCCTTCCTAAAGATGTTATACTTACTATGAAACTCCATTACTACAATTCAGGTAGGTGTAGACCTTTATTCAAATTCTTCTTAAGTACTAAACTAATATTTTATGTAAATAGAAGGATTTTACAAACATCTGAAAGATACATGTTGCTATACTTAAAATATTTTTCTGGCTTCTATTGAAACTAAGTTTCATGGCTTTTTGCCCTTTTCATTTTGCAGTGACTCCACAACCGCCTGGTTTTAAAGGAGGAGTGAACTCACACTTCTTGGTGTTTGATGGGGAACCTGTCAATCTGCAAGTGAGATTGGTCTCCACAGGCTTTCACAGCATGAAAATAAAAGTCACTATGGAGGCAGCCAGAGTATCTGATTTGGAGAACAATCTGTTTCAGGAGAATAATACTACTGAAGTTGCCCATCAGGGTCTAGACTGTGATGATGAAGAAGAGGAGTACAAATGTTGTGAACAACCAATAAAAAAAAATTATAAAATTTTTAAAAAAGAAAGAAATATTCAACCACACTATTTAAGTAAAATATTTTTAAATAAAGTAAATATATGTATATTCATATGTATTTGTATATGTGTATACACAAAAGCATAAACTCTGGAACAATCCTTTTCAATGATGGGGAGAGTGCTGGTTTGTGGAAAAGTCAGGAGCTTTACCTATATAATTTGAAGTCTCCTTTTCTTAAATAAATATTAATTTTTAAATTAAAATTATTTAATTACAATAAATTTACAAAAAAAAAATCAATTGAGGCCAAGTTTTAGTGAGTCTCCAATTCTTCAGTTAAATACAGCTGACATTTTTCACTTTGCAAACAGGTCATGTCACAGTAACAACATTCCAGTGGAGCATGCCAGGTATAAAAACTGAAACAAAACAAGTTTTGACATCAAAGATTTTTTATTCTAAAAAAGTACAGTCCTAGCCAGCACAGATGAGGTTAATCACAGCTGTAATCCCAGCAGCTATGGAGGCTGAGGCAGGAGAATCACATGTTCAAAGCCAGCCACAGCAACTTAGCAAGGTCCTAAGCAATTCAATGAGACAGACCCTATCTCTAAATAAAAAACAAACAAACAAAAAAATGCCGGGGATATGGCTCAGTGGTTAATCACCCCTGGGTTTAATCACTAGTACCAAAAAAAAAAAAAAAAAGTCAGGGCCTTAAGAAATAAATATGTTTTTAGATGAAATTGCCTATTGCCCATGATTAGGAGAAAAATATTTCCCAATATATTTCTAATTTTAATAAGTGATATATTTTTAGGACTTACAAATATTTTAGGTGTCTATTCATATCAAATACAAGTACAAATCAGCTCTTTATTTTCTGGAATAATCAAGTGGGAAGGAGCCAAGAAAGAAAGTTTGTGGATTAAACCAAATCAGAGTGAAAACAGAATGTCAGCACTCATTTATGTGGAGAGACAAGCTTTGGGGCTAGATCACTGGGGAAAACCAGGGAGCTGTTGGGTTTGCAGCCAAAGGAGCTGAACAGGCAGGGCTCTGAGCCCCTTATCTTGCATTTTGCATAGACTTTAGAGTTGGGTACTGCTAGGACTCCACTGTACCCTAGGTAAATCTATACTGTTGGCTTACTGTTTACTGGCTGCTAACTGTAGGCTGACATTGTATTAAAAGTGTTCTGAGACAAACACATTTTAAAAATATTCTCAGGAGAAATTTTAAGATTAGGATAGTAACTTATTTGACTGAGATAATCTGAGTCATACTTATAGAAGATGACTACGAGGTAATTTCTGGAGGTTCTTTCCAGATCTTTAACTCAGTGATATGTTTACTGCATGGGAAACAAACCCAGTCTTACTTGAATTAATATAAATAATACAACCAAACTAACAACAAGGTTGTTTTGTTTTGTTTTCATTTTTAGTATCTTCACAATATCAGTCATGAAAATAGGCTTTAGAATTTTGGTACAGTTTTCTTCTCTGATTCTACTCAAGGAAGATATAGCTAACATAGAAAGGCTAAGAAAAACAAATAAAGGTTAATAAAAGAATGAACAGATTTCAAATGGATTTTTATACTTAAAAAATTAAAAATTTTTTGTTTGCCAAATAAGATTTAAGTAAGACAGCCTGGAGAAGTATATTTTAAGTAATAGATTAAATGAGGCAGATGATGACACTTTTCCAAGTATATATTTAACAGAAGCTATATGTACAAAGATCTGGCTTTCATGGTAAACTTATATTTGATATTAGTTTCTCTCTCAACCAGCCAGTCATATGAGAGAATGCAAATATACTGAAGTGCTACTGACATTTTTTCTACTAAAGATTCCTATTGTTTTACTTCATGGAAAATACCAAATTTATACACATGTGTACATCTGTAGAACTTTAACATTATTGCTTTTAAAAATTACTGTATTTTGAAACATATATTTCATCAAAGAGAGTATACAAAAGTTATTTGTACCATTTAAAGAATAATGAAAACATCCATATACCCACAAGGCCAAGAAGTAGAAATTTACCACTAGAAATCCCTTTATTAATGCACTTCATGTATCTCTAAAGATAAATACATCCTGAGTTATTTTATAATCCTTCCTTTGGTCTTTTTAGTTTTATCATCTACCAATATTTGGGCCCTTTTAAAATTTCTATATAAAAACAATGATACTCCAAGTATTTTTCTATGATTTTAGTCCTTATCTTGACCATCAAAACTGAGATTCATCCATTATGTGTGGTTGTTCTTTCATTTATACTGTTGTAATATATTTTACTCATTTGTTTTGTTTCATTTTTGAGATGGGGTCTTATTCTGTTGCCCAGCCTGGCCTCAAAATCCTAAGCTTAGGTGATAATCTTGCCTCAGCTTCCTAAGTGTTGGGACTACACGTGTGTGCCACCATGCCCAGTTAATATCCTACTCTTGTTGAAGTTATTTCTTTTAAATTGTTAGAAACATTCATGTCCACATCTCCTGAATACACATGTGAAAGAATATCTCTAGGGAATATATCAGAGAGTTCTAGTCTTGCACGTTTTAAACTTCATTAGGTAACACAAAACTATTTTCCAAAATGATTGTACCAATTTATATTCCACCAAGTTCTCCAGTGCCACCTAGTTATGGGAATTTAAAAAAAATTCCTGGTATTTATCTAGCTGTATATCAAGGATGAAGTAGGAGGCACTGTGGGATTCAATTCATTCAGGAACCATTAAATGGTAAGGAATCTCCTTTCATTGAAAGCTCTGGAGAACTCTCGCAGGCAAGTCTTCCCAAAGAGTGGCACAAAGGTCATATGAAGCCAGGCCCATTGAGGTCTACCATGTGAGGTCCATGTGTGTTTTGACTATCAACCATGGCTGCCACTCTTTAAGAATAAAATCATGTGATATCCTAGCTGATATTTGCAGTGCTGTGTGGAAAGCCACCCTGGGCCTAGGTCTCTGTTTCCAAGGTGACTCTCATGCGTGGCCTCCTAAAATTCCGACACAATTCATGGCAATACTTCTCTGAGGTCAGTTCAGAATTCAGTCTCTAACTGGAATCACACCAGAGTTCAAGCTGAGGTTTACACAGTAATGTCTTCTAACCACCACACAAATAACCACAATTCAAACCAAAACACTCCCACACGGTCCTCATCTTCTTCAATATAGACACTAATCATAATCTCTGGCTGGAAGTTTCCATGAGGGCCCAGCCCAAGACAGTGACCAAAATAAGCTCCCATGCCCCTCATTTGCCTAAAGCCAGGGTGGCCTGGACAACCTTCCTGAGAACCAGCAGAGATCAAATAGGCCTGTCCTTAATACTGCTCAGCTACTCAAATTTGAGGCCAACTGATGGTCGGGTATAGATTCTTTATGTGAATTCGAGTCATGAGAAAACCGAAGCACCTATGGGCTAGCCTCTGCAGGGCTTTGAAGAACTCATTGGACCCAAAGGATTCCTATTCTCACTTCATGGATGTCAGAACCTTACAGAGGAAGGCAAGAGAGTTCATCCATAATGACTGCTCTTTTGGACATTTTTGTTTTGGATGCACACATGGGAGCTTTATTTAGTTTCATGGGGTGCTGATAATCTAAGCCACAGCCTCACACAGGGCCAAGAGGCTGATTCAGACACATCCCTTTACAAAGCAGTTAACCAAAGAGCCACAGGTGATGCATCTTCATTTTCATTTGGAAACTGTTTTCTTCAGGCTTCTCAAAGCGGTGGCCTGAGGCAAAGACCTTCCTGACATTCAGGGCAACAGTACAATAGGTAAGAAAAAGGCCCAAAGCAGGGTTTCTCCACTGATACATTAATGGTTACACTGATTTCTGTGTTTTTTGAGAGGCTTGGCATTCCCTTCAGCTATCCAGTACATAGCCATGTCACAGAGCTTGAAGGTGGTACATATCTTGGAGAGTGGCCAGAATTCAGGAAGAATACAGGAACTTAGGAAGATAGTAGGTGTTGCCCATTGATAAGGCAAGCCACAGTCCATTCAAAAATTAGGTAGGAAGAATGCTGGAAAGCATTCCACTAGACAGGACAAATCCTTTGATGCATTCTGTTTTCTAATGTCTACAACCACAGACACAGTGGGATACATAGACATAGAAACACCCGCCTTGATCAAATGACTCACTAGAATCTATTCACTCCAAACTGAACAAACCACCTTTCCTACATATTCTCAGAATATGAGACAAAACCACAAATTCAAACACATACCTACAAAGGCACCACCTTTCCCCAATTAGGTTGCAACTACCTGGAGTGTCCTCTGACTGGTGGGCCATACTATGTTCCCCAGCAGTGGCCTGTCCTGTCCCAGATCTGGTCGCCTTGACAAAGTCTGTGAAGTTGTCAGGAGCCAGTGATGAGCCACTACCTTCTTTCTCAGGAAAGTCCCCTCTTCAGAGATTTCCTAGCATTTGGCCATTGTCACATCAGTAGGTACCAAGAAAGACTGACTCTGTCCATGGTTATTCCAAACAAGTGAGCACAATGAGACTTGGACTGGGACTGGCTCTGGATGCATCACTACCTGGATCACAAGTTCAGAAAGTTCCATCACCAAGGAATTGAGGTGAGGTCACTTCCTTCAAGGAACTGAATGAGGTCACTGCCTTGGCAACCACTTTGTCCTAACAGTTGCCTCCAAGGGTCCCATGAGATGAAGGCTGGCCCATCTTCCTGTGACACTTTCACAAATTAGAATGGTATATAAACCATAGGAACCCAGGAACAGCTATTCACACAGGCCTGGTTTGATCCATCTTCCCTGCATTGAGAAGAGAGAGGCTGATTCAGACACATCCTTTCATACTGACCAGGTTGATTGCCATGGAAGACGACTTTTGTTCTCTCAGGTCCTCTATAGCTGCCTACATCTTCTCCAGGGATTATTTCTGCATCTACCTTTGAGATTCTCAGCAGATGTAATATCCCCTACATTCCTGTATTGTAAGATCAACTCTGTACCTGCTCTTCTATAAAGTTAGATTGAGGGAATAGTGTATAATTAGGGTTAATAACATGTTCGAATTGGGTTAGGAATCATTCTGCTGGATGAATACTGCTATTGGTAACCTGTGATGTTCATAAGAATATATAGATGAAATATAAGTATGAAAACAGAAATCTAGGTAAGATTTGAATCACAGAAGGGCATTGGGCCCTTCATTGGGATACATAGATTTGAATTATGTTCTGCACATACGTGTCAGATAAATCAATATACAATGGCATAGGATATTTTACCTCGGATTATTGAATGTAGAAGAGAATATCCAGTCAAAAAGTATAGTGGGTAGGATTAGTAAGAGGGTCTGTAGGATTAGGAAAAAGAGTGATTATAGGATTTGGATCAAAACTACTTTTGCAACAGGGTGTCAGTGAATGTAAATGTCAGCACATGTGAAGAGTCAGTCACAATGATGAACTGGGGAATATATGTAGGAAAGCATATATCAATACAGACATTAGGAAATAAGGCAAAGTATAAAATGAGTGATAGGATTAGACATTTACAACAGGGGGAGGTTGAATATATAATCTTATGAAGAAACAAATATGAGGTCACCAATATGATTGAAATTTGAAAGCATTAGGCAACATGGACATGGATGTCTTTGGTAATCCATGCTCACCTTCAATTTAGGCTTTGGTACAATCCTAAGTGTGACCTTTGCATTTTTGTGAAGAATATTACTGTGATGAAATGAATATGTAGATCAGGTGACATGAGTATATCTTCCACCATTTCTGTGAGCAATATTTTGAAGACCTATAAATTAGTATTGGGGATACAAGTAGGTGTGCCCTGCGTCTATGACTATAGAGATGATGCATGAATAGACCATACTGTGAATAAATAATATAACTCATTTCAAATTTAAACAATTTGTTAAATTGATATCTGAAAATATACATGAAATCTGTTATTGATATACATACATTCATTCCAACCAGTTATACATTTAATGGTAATATTAGTGTTACTGTTTATCATGAAGAGTGTGTGAGTTTTGCTTCAAAAATGATTATGGAAATCGAAAATAATGTGTTTGGAAAGACATCTCATGAAAAGACCAGTCAAGAAACATGGAGGAATACATGCGTTCTGAAGCAGGAAGTGATAGAAAGTGAATCAAATGCCTATAAATTTGTGAACTTGAAGATGAAAGCATATATCCTATGATGTACATAAACTGAAGAAATAGTAATGTACCAATGTTGAATAAAAATTAACGTCAAATTACACATCATGTTCCATAGGAATCTACTTGCATTGATGTTACTGTAGAAATATTAGGATTTTTATGGACCATTCACTTAAGTTAGTTTTCAGTACTAGGAATCATATATGTATTTTAGGATAATGAATATTTCTGAGAATAATCTTGTGAAAAGTTGATTATAAATCCACATACATTAACATGAGTGAATTTAGGGAGTGTATAATAAGACATATATAGTTTATATATTAAAAAATCTGGAAAGTATACACACACACACACACACACACATTAAAAAGTAGCAATATATATGCCAATTGAAATTCATCCATGGAATATATGTCATCCCCAGATTAAAAAAAATATTCATTTTACTGAACATGGTTTTATGTATAATGTTGTTGAACTAGGAAGCTCACCCATAGGTTGAATTTTCAGTTCCATCAGCATTTAACGGGAGTGATCTCTTTAACAATTTGTTAAAGAGGAGGAGATAAGGAAGATAAGGAAGGCTATTCTGCCTCTCTTGCCTCTGGGGACTGGCTTCCCTGGGACGATGGGGGACAGTGGTCCCCTTGCCATGCCCAGGCCACTCTTGGCCTGAAGGATGATCCACTCATCCTGCACCCTGGGGGGGCCACCCCAGAGCACAACAGAACCCACAGGCAGCAGCAACCAGAATTAGGGTTTTGGAGCACAGCCCATCTGAACAGGTAGTACCTGGGTCCTTTTGGTTTTGCAGCCACCTGACTTCCCCTATGAGGCCTAAGCGAGTGGAAGAGAGGCTTGATCAACCTCTGTTGGGTCCCTAGTACCCTCCAAAGTGGTTGGAGCTGAAACAGACCCAGGGAGACACCTGAGTAGTCTCTGTTCTGGGTCAGCGAGCAGACGGGAACCCGTGACTCCCTTTTTGTTTGGTTTAGAACTGTTGGAATTTGGGTGGTATAGAAATTCTGTCCTGGCAATGTCTGTGTGAAAGTGTGTGAATGAGATGGACAAAGGGAAGGGTTCTGACTCAACCCGAGGGCCGAAGCGAGTGCAGAGTCCTGATCCTCTGTTCCTTGGCACCTCATACAGTCTATGGTGGAATTTCACCAACCAACGTCTAGGTGAAAGCTCCAGGTCGGGTGTTGACACTGACCCGCAAGGCTTAGAGGGCCCTAAGTCCCCGGGAAGGGAATGGCCGGAGACGGACGAAGCGAGTCTTGTGGTTTGTTCTAAGTGTGCGACACTGATGCAGGGTGGAACATAGGAGGCACCTAAGGAAACTGAGCCTTCTGAAATGTGTGTTAGAAACCTTTAGGAAGGTTTTCCTGGTAACTGTGGGGTGAGATTCACTCCACAAAGGTTGCATACTCTGTGAATTAGAGTGGCTCACCCAAGATGAGGGCTGGCCACCAGAAGGATCTTTAGATGAGAGAGTCATTGCTGAGGTCCTTTTGTTGTTGGAACCCTGAACCACTTCTCTTATACTGAATGCTGGCAAGAGATAGTACAGAAACAACCCCCTTGGTTGAGAGCCTGTCTAGATGGACAGTCAAAGCTGATGTTAGCCAGAAGCATAGTGGTCTCTAAGACCCAGTGGAAAGCAGCTAAACAGAAAACCTGACTAAAAAAGGCAGGAAAGGGAACAGTTTTCCTGTGAGCCAGAAGAGGACCCAAGACCAACTTTGTCGAGACCACTGGGACAACAGATTGTCCCCTAGCCCCCTTGTCCTCAGAGGCAAAAAATGATGACCCCCCCCAATCCCCCAATACTGGCTATTCTTTCTTCTGTGATGTCCTCAGAGCCAAAGTCTTCCTAGGACCAAAGACTCTTTCACCTCCCAAGATTAAGGAGGGAGATTTGTCCCAATATCAGAGCCACAACTCAGATGAGAACTCTCCAGATGCTCCTGCAAGGGACCAAAGGACTTGCCCATATTGACCAGAGGGAAATGCCTAAGGGGAAACAAGCCAGTTTGGTGTGCCAGCCTTTCTCCACCATTGAGCTCATAAGCTGGGAAAATCATACTTCCTCCTACATGGAGAAACCTTGGACCATGACTGATCTGATGCAGCCCATTATTCAGACCTAGGATGGGGCCCCAACAAAGAAGGTCTAAAATAAAGAGTTGTCAAGAAGTCCTCATAGAAAGTCTAAAAGAAAAGAAAAAGAGAGAGAGAGAGAATAAAACACACTGTCTGTTCCCAAGAGTTAGAAGGAATTGGAGCCAGCCCTGAGCCTTAGCCTAAGTCAAGCATCTGCAGACAAACAGCCGAGATAAGCCTCCCACTGCTCTAGCATCTCCCTCTCAGACTCTCAATAACCCTGAATATTTCTCTCTGCCCCACATCTTCCTAAGGCCCCTCTGCCCTATCAAACTGGCAGCGATGATCAAAAGAAATGTGCCCAACTGACTCAGAGCTAAATGTCCAGGCCACTGCTGCTGCCGCCCCTCTCTCTGCCCAGAGGTGCCCGGGGGAGGAAGGGCACATATAAGTGTAGTAGCCACAGTGCAAGTTCATCAGTGAAGAAATGCATAGGCTCAAGCAACAGGTGACCAATGCAGCCTTTGTGGGACAGGCTCAAAGAGCCATTTGCCAAAATTTCAATCCTAGAGGGCTTTACTGAGAAGTGTGCCAGTGAGCTGATGAAGGTGGCCACCACAGTTTTCATCAATCGAGATCCAGAGACTCAAAGATAGGGAGACCAAAAAGATGAAGTGGAGAATGGATCTTCTTATAGCACCCATCACCACAAACCCAGAGGTCACTCAAAGGGGGTTTTCACTAGAACAAAGCCAATGGTCCAAATGTTTATAAGAAAAAAATAAAGTGTGGCCAGTTAAAATGGAAAGCCTCCAGTGGCCATGGCCAGCAAGCACCCACTGCCATGCTCAAATGCTAAGCCTTGAACAGAGAAGGAATTAATTTTTTGGCCCCAGCCCCTCCTTTCAGTTTCTTCCCACGTGCTTGTAAGTCAATCATTGACGAATATGGTAGGGGTCCAACAGACACACAAAACTGCATCAGATGCATGGAACCCAGCACCTCAGGAGGGCTCAGCTGCTGCAAGCCTCCAAATGAACCAGGAATATGTTCATGTTAACAGCCAGTAGTGGGACATAGGATGTTCACTCCAAAAGGACATGCCACCCTGGCTCCAAGCCACATGCTGTGAGCCATCAGCAGAAAGGGCCACAGAGCCCCATGCACCCAGGCATATTGAACAAAAACACAAGCGGGCATCTACTATAGACAATTAGAGCAGGCTCTCACCTGATAAAAGGAAAAAAGGCACACAGACAAGGAGAAACACCTAGGTGGACACAATGTGGCTGCCACATTGGGACCTGCACGGAACCGCACTGCTGCCCTCCAACCTTGGCAGACGGCCCACGGCAAGATTGACATAGGTGCCTTTTATACAAATGATGTCCCAGGTCATCAGTCTCTGCTAAGATTTACGTCAGATTTAAGAGTTGAAAAATTCCAGCAGCCAAGGTCTTGTACTGGGAGATAACAACAACAACAAAAAAATTTCCTGCATCTTAAAGCTCCGGATGCTCTATGTACACCTCCCTTCCCTAAGTGACAGTTCCTCCCAAGAACTTGAGTACACCATCCTTGGGAGAGCAGTGAACTCTGACTTAAAAGCCCATATCTATCAAGAAAAAAGTCAAATACTTTGGTTACCATCTGACTCGACAACAGAACAGACAATAGCAACTGGGCCTCAAAAGAAACAGGAGATCTGCTCAATTCCAGTCCCTTCAACCTGCCATCAGACTAGAGAATTCTTGGAGGCTACTGGGTTCAGACATGTATGGATCCCCGACTTTCAGTTATGACAAAAACCCCACTATGAAGCCACAAAGGAGGGAAAACGAGATCCTCTGATGTGGGGGCCAACTAAGCAAAAGGCCTTTGAGGACATTAAAAAGTACTCAACAGTGCACCTGAATTACGGCTCCCTGACCTCACAAAGCCTTTCTTTCTGTATGTCCATGATTGGTCTGGAATACCTATAGGAGTTTTGACTCAGATGCTGGGGACATGGCACCATCCAGTGGCCTATTTGTCCAAACAGCTGGACTCTGTAGCCCAGGGGTGGCCACCTTTTTTATGGGCCCTTGCAGCCACAGCTCTTCTGGTTTTAGAAGCTAATAAACTGTCCATGGTACAAGAACTGATTGTCAGAGCTCCTCATTCAATTTTGACATCATTAAAATATAAAGGACACTATTGGTTGACTAATGAAAAAATGGTCAAATATCAGGGCATATGATATGAAAACCCACGTATCCGCATTGAGGTCGTCAGAACTCTAAACCCAGCAAATTTGCTGCCCATTGGACGTGAAAAACCTGATCACAAGTGTGTTGAGGTCATGGGTGAAGTGTTCTCCAGCAGACCAGACCTAACAGACTAGCCTCTCAAGGACCTTGATGCAGAGTACTACACAGATGGAAGCAGTTTTATAAGTATGAAGTATGTTTTGCTGGATATGCAATGGTCATTATGGACTCTACTGTTGAGGCAGAACCTCTGCCTCAAGGAACTTCAACACAAAAAGTAAAATTTATTGCTTTGACTCAAGCACCTCAGTTGACAGCAGAAGTCTGTGTGGATATTTACAGACTCAAAATATTCGTTCTCTACCCTTCATGTTCATAGGGCCTATGTAGGCTAAATAACTCAGGAGAAAAAAGGGGGGGCATGATGTATGGACAAGAAATTCTTAAACATGGATGCACTGTGAGCTCCCAAGAAGGTTGTGATTATATATTGCCGAGGTCATCAAAAAGGAAACACTGTGGTTTCTCAGGGAAACCGGAGAGCTGAAAGAGAGGCCAGGTTAGCTGTCTGCAAGAAATGGGAAGAAAATCCCATCCCAGGTTTAAATGCTGCCCTTCTTCCTGGCTGACAAGCTAACAGAAAGGGAGCCAAAATACTCCCAACATGAAAGTAAGTGATTTAAGACTGAAAAAGGAAATTTTCTCCCAGGTGGATGGTGGAGATTTTCTGATAGCCAGAATAGCCATCCCAGAGATTTTAGCCCAAGCCTTTATCAAGACAGTTTCACAGGAAAACATGTCGGACATACAGCACTTGAAACAGTTCTGAGCAGACTTTTCTATGTCCCCTGGCTCACAAGCAACACCTGGATGATCTGCAAACAATGTGAGGTTTGTGCTCACAACAATACTTGTCAGGGGCCAAAGCTCCCACCAGGAATACAAACTATAGGAGGAGCACATTTGAAGACTTTCACTGAATTGCCATGCTCACAGGGCTATAAGTACCTTTTGATTTTTATGTGTTCATTCTCTGATGGGTGGAAGACTTTCCCACCCACACTGAAAAGGCTAAAGAGATACTAGGGTGCTTCTCTGGGAAATTATTTCCAGATTTGGTGTCCCAATAATTATTGGATCAGAAAATGGGCCAGCTTTTGAGCAGAAGTGATACAATTACTGATCAAGAGTTTAAATATCAGATGAAAGTTACATACTGCCTATAGGCTGCAGAGTTTTGGTAAAGTTCAAAAGATGAACAGGACTTTAAGGCTCAATTGGATAAGCTGGTCAGGAGACTCACATTGTGATGAACTTCTCCCTTTTACACTGCTGAGGATTAAATCCACTCCCACTAGGAGGACTGGATTCTTTTCTTTTGAGATAATATATGGGAGACCCCCCTCTTATTAGGGGACTACAGGGAGACTTAAGAGAGATAGGAAAATTAACCCTGAGATGACAGCTTCAGGTCTTCGGGAAAACTTTAGAGGTTCTCAACCAATGGGTTAGAGAAAGATTGCCAGTAAGTTTGATCCAGGTGCACATTCCTTTAAGCCTGGAGATTGACTCTACACATGGCTGAAGCTTGAGGAGACTACGACCCTGTTTCAGCCACACAGAAGGGACTGGCTGATCAATGAAAGATAAACTTCCCACCAGAACTAATGAACTCTTTTCAACCTCTGAGATAATTCCTATACTGTAATTCATTGCCACTCCTTGCTTCTGGATATATATACACAGTAATCTGCTTGGTTTTTGCAACTGCTTTGATAACAGTAACTCTTACTGACTGGACTCTGGGTAAAAAAAAGTAACTTATAGTTTCTTTTTATCTTGCTTATATAAATTTTCTAGGATTTGTTTGGTGTTATTAGTTTGGCTTTGTTAATTTATGCTGTTTAACCTATGCTAACCAAAACACTCACCTATTATTTAGTTTGGTTTCCTTTGATAACCAAAAGGGATTCTGCCCTACTCCTATTGGAACCATGGAAATCATGTGAACCATGTGCTAAGAAAATCCATAACTAAAAGGTGGTAAAACATATATTTAGGACCTGTCCCACTAGAGAAATGCTATAGTTGGGTGACTGTTTAAAGAAAAAAAGAGGTCCATTGGAAAGAAACTTGATTTAGGAGGTCACAAATCTTGGGGTGAAAGTAACTGGCCACCCCAGAGGATTATTGCCACTTATGCTCCAGATATCTGGGCACAAAACGGCAGTTGGAGTTATAGAACTCCTATTTACTTGTTAAACTGAATTATTCACTTACAAGATGTACTAGAAATTATTATTAATCAGACTGCCACAGCCTTTGACCTCCTAGCCACACAACAGACCAGATGTGAGTGGCTAACGAAAGAATATATGTGGAGAGTTCAAGAGCTCAGATTGTTGCATCCAAATGGATGACAATAGACACACAGTTAAGAATATAGCCAAAAACACAAATGAACTAGCACATGTGCTCATTTATACCAAGAAGGGCACTAAACTTTGGGTCCCAAACATGCTTTTAGGAGATGGTATTCAACTCTTGGTTAAACCTTAACTGGTGTAATGGGTACTCTGCTGTTAACTTGTTCATTGCTCCCATGTTTGGCTCCACTATGCATTAAAACTATTGGGTCCACTATAGAAGCTGCTGTTAAAAGGATGGAAACAACTAAGGTTTTGACATTTTATAAGACTTTAAGCCAAGATAATAGTAATGATGATCTTAAATTTAAAGGATTAAATTATAGGGAGCATCATTAAAGGGGGGAATTGAAGTGGCACCCCCTTTTTCCACAGAAAAGCCCTCTTAACCATGGCTAATTATAGGACTGTCAGCAAAAGAGTACATTGTAGATAAACTTCCTATTTTCATGTCACCCTGTTTACTTGGCCACTGGCCAAGAAGATACCAGCATTCCAGGTGCTGGACTTCCCCTTACTAGTTTTTCACAAACATATCCAGTATAGTACTTTGAAGAAATGTGCATACAAGGCCTATGGCCTTGAGCTGGGCTTCACAGAGATGTCTATTTTTAAGATAAGTTACAAAAGTGCACATGGTAAAAGCTGGCAGGGGGAGGAAAGAAAGGGGAGAAGCAGCTCTCCCCTTCTCAGGTGTTGTCCTTGAAGAGTTAACTTGCCCAGAACAGTGAAAGAAAAACCTGCTTTTATGTGAACTTATGCAGACTGTGAATTTCTGAGCCCCTCCCCTTACATGCTGGGTATAAAACTCTGAAACTCCCTGAACTCGGGGTTCAGGGGATTGATTGATTACAGCAAGGGCTGTACCCTCTGAACCTGACTGCAGCCAAATAAAACTGTATCCTGCTCTCTTTGGTGCCTGGCCTCATTTGTCCCAATAATTCCATACAGCTTGCCCCCTTGATTGTAGCAACGTGATTCTGAATATTGCCCTGAAACCTCTCCACATAACAAGATGTCAGTCACAAGTCATTTAGAAGCCAATGGCAGATACACATGGCCCCACAACAGATGTTTTATCACACACCTGCACTTCACAAGAATCTATGTGTGATACCAGATAGGATTCTGTATATGCATATAAAAAGCCATGTTCTGAATAGACTACAGAAAAAGGGAGACAGGAATTTACATATTTGTTAACTTTAAAAACGCATGGAGAAGTATTAGAATGAAAAGTTAACTAGATTTATAACACATAGCCTTGATAAAGCAAAAGACAAGTCAAAGTAGACACCATGCCTCCAATGAACTACTTGTACTTCTTTTCTGTTAGGTTTATTTTTCTCCATCATGTTAGGATTAGTAGTTTCATCAGGTGCTGAGAATCTAAGCCACAGCCTCACACAGGGCCAAGAGGCTGATTCAGACACATCCCTTTACAAAGCAATTAACCAAAGAGCCACAGGTGATGCCCCTTCATTTCCATTTGGAAACTCTTTTCTTCAGGCTTTACAAAGTTTTGGCCTGAGGCAAAGACTTTTCTGACATTCAGGGAAACAGAACAATAGGTAAGAAAAAGGCCCAGGGACAGACTTTTCCACAAGATTAATACTATGGCACTGAAACCTCTCGATCATTCCTCTTGGGTCTTTATGTAGCCAAGTAGAGTTTCTCCACTGAGACTTTACTGGTCACATTGACTTTACTGGTCACATTGATCTTCTCCAGGGATCATTCCTGCATCTACCTGTGAGGTTCTCATCAGGTGAAGAATCCCCTACATTACTGTATTGTAAGATCAACTCTGTACCTGCTCTTCTGTAAAGTTAGATTGAGGGACAGTGTATGGTTAGGTTAATAACATGTTGGATTTGGGTTAGGAATCATTCTGCTGGATGAATACTGGTATTGGAAACCTGTGATATTTATAAGAATGTATAGGTGAAATATAAGTATGAAAAGAGAAATCTAGGTAAGATTTGAATCACAGAAGGGTGTTGGGCCTTTGATTGGGATACATAGGTTTGAATTATATTCTGCACAGCTGTATCAGATAAATCAATATACAATGGCATAGGATCTTGTACCTCGGATTATTGAATGTAGAAGAGAACATCCAGTCAAAAAGTGATAGTCGGAAGATAGTTGGTAGGTTTAGGAAGAAGAGTGTGTATAAAATTTGGACCAAAAGTTCTGTTGCAATAGAGTTTCGGTTACGGAGTGAATGTAAATGTCAGCACATGTGAAGAGTCAGTCACAATGATGAACTGGGGAAAATATGTAGGAAAGCAGATACCAATATAGATATTAGGAAATCAAGCAAAGTGTAAAGTGAGTGATAGGATTAGACATTTTCAACAGGGGGGAGGTTGAAAATATAATCTTAGGAAGAAACAAATATGTAGTCACCAATAGGAATGAAATTTCAAAGCATTAGGCTACATGGACATGGATGTTTTTAGAAATCCATGCAACCTTTAATTGAGGCTTTGGTAAAATCCTAAGTTTGACCTTTGCATTTTGTGTCCAGAATATTACTGTGATGAAATGAATATGTAGATCAGGTGAGATGACTATTTTTCCACCATTTATGGGAGCAATATTTTGAAGACCTATAAATTAGTATTGGGGTTACAAATAGGTGTATACTGTGTCTATGTATATAGAGATGATGCATAAATAGACCATACTGTCAATAAATAATATAACTGGTTCAAACTTTAAATAATGGAATGAATTGATATCTGAAAATATACATGAAATCTCATATTGATATACATATATTCATTCCAATCAGTTATACATCTCTTAGAAATATTAGAGTTACTGGTTATCATGAAGACTGTGTGGGTTTTGCTTCAAAAATTATTATGCAAATTGAAAATAATGTGATTAAAAAGAAGTCTCATGAAAAGGCCAGTCAAGAAACATGGAGAAATACATGAGTTTCGAAGCAGGAAGTGATAGAATGTGAATGAAATGCCTAAAAATTTGTGAACTTGTGGATGAAAGCATATATCCTATGATGTGCATAAACTGAAGAAATAGTAATGAACCAATGTTGAATAAAAATTAACATCAAAATACACATCATGACCCATAGGAATCTACTTGCATTGATGTTAAACTGGGGTCAGTTACTGTATAAATATTAGAATTTGTATGCACCATTCACTGAAGTTAGTTTTCAGTACTAGGAAATAAATATGTATTTCAGGAAAATGAATATTTCTGAGAATAATCTTGTGAAAAGTTGATTATGAATCCACATGCATACATGAAATGAATGAATTTAGGGGTGTATAAAAGGACACATATTTTTCATATTTTGAAAAATCTGCTGAATATATATATATATATATATATATATATATATATTAAATAGCATCAGTATATATGCCAATTGAAATTCATCATGGAATATATATATATATATATATATATATATATATATATATATATCATCCACAGGCCCAAAAATATTCATTTTACTGAACATGGTTTTATGTATAGTGTTGGTCACCTAGGAAGCTCACCCATAGGTTGAATTTTCAGTTTCATCAGCATTTAGGGGGAGTGATCTTTTCTCACAATTTGTATCTGCTAAAGTCAGCGACTTCACAAGAATACCCGTGATACCTGTTTGGATTCTATATATGCATATAATAAATGTGCTGAATAGGTTACAGAGAAAGGGAGACAGGAATTTACATATTTGTTAACTTTAAAAACTCATGGTGAAGTACTACAATGTAAAGTTGACTAGATTTATAACACATAGCCTTGATAAAGCAAAAGGCAAGTCCAAGTATACACCATGCCTCCTATGAACTGCATGTACTTCTTTTCTGTTAGGTTTATTTTTCTCCATCATGTTAGGATTAGTAGTCAGAATCTAGTAGGGTATGGGTTAGTGTCAGGGACTCAGTATTTTGAATGGAAAATAGGAAAAGGAATCCAATCTGTATGCAAAAATGTGCTACACAAAAATCTTCCAACTCTCTTCCAGAACACTGACTTGACATTAACATTGCCCCAAGTAAGACACAATTGCAGGAGAAGAGGAAGAAAATCTGTAAATACATATCTGGAATGGAAAATGCTCAGGAGTTCACAAGCTAGGAGGTGGTAGAGGAGATTCCAAAAGTGAGGGACAGGGTAAACTCTCCACAAACATGAACATCTGCTGGCCTAATGACTTCTTGAGAAAATGCCTTTGAGGTTGAACACATGAAATATATGTTGTTGTCAGAAGCTTTAGTTACCTTTGTACTGAGACCATCAAAGCTGGGTCTGCATCTATGTTACTTGCAGCACATGGTTTCTTATTTTCCAATGAATATGAGGCAGCAGTGCTGAATCCTCTCTTTGTAGGTAAACAGTGGCCACTGGGGGCTTAGCGTCTCCCCTTGTGGACTGTGAAGCCATTTGGTCATCCTCCACTTTTCATGGTGCTTCTAAAGCTGGAATGGGAGTTTGGTATTAGTTTCATGAAATACAAGGAGTTCAACTGGGTCACAGTGCTAGAGGGAGTTCTGTCATGTGTGGTGGGTCAGGGTCTGCTGGAGAATACACCGACCAGGCTGCTATTCATACATCTTCCCCCTTGACTGTAGCAATCTGATTCTGAACATTGTACTGAAACCTCTCCACGTAACAAGATGCCTTTACATATAAGAGTCTGCAGGCTGCACCATTTCAGTCAAAATTCATTTGGAAGCCAATGGCAGATCTACATGTCCCCACCACAGATGTTTTATCACACCAATGCACTGCACTTCTCCACTTCTGAGCAGGCTCCAACTTACAGCCATCTCTGTTCTACACCATTTTCATTAAATTTAGTCAATTCAAGGTACTGTCTGGTATATTCATGATCAGCAACAGGACATCCAAGGGTGCTCCAGTGCCTCCTGGTAATGGGAATTTCAAAAATTTCATGGTATTTATCTAGTCATATTTCAAGGTTCAAGTAGGAGGCACTGTGGGTTTCAATTCATTCTGGAATCATTAAATGGTGAAGAATATCCATTCAATGAAAGCTCTGGAGAAATCTCGCAGGCAAGGCTTCCCAAAGAATGGCCCAAAGGTCACATGAAGCCAGGCCCATTGAGGTCTACCATGTGAAGTCCATGTGTGTTTTGACTCTCAACTATGGCTGCAAAACCTTTAAGAATGAAATCATGTGATATCCTGGCTGAGATTCCCAGTGCTGTGTGGAAAGCCACCCTGAACCCAGATCTCAGTGTCCAAGGGTGACACTCATTAGTCGCCTCCTAAAATCCCAACCTGATTCATGGCAATACTTCTCTGAGATCAGTTCCAGAACTCAGTCTCTAAGTAGAATCATACCAGAGTTCAAGCTGAGGGGGACCCAGTCATCTTTTCCAACCACCACAAAAATGACCAAAATTAAAAAAAAAAAAAAAACACTCCCACATGGCCCTAATCTTCTTCCATATAGACACTCATCATAACCTCTGGCTGCAAGTTTCCATGAGGGGTGCAGCCCAAGACAGTATCCAAAATAAGCTCCCATGCCCCTCATTTCCCTAAGGTCAGGGTGGCTTGGACACCCTTCCTGAGAACCAGGAGAAATCAAATAGGCCTGCTGTTAATACTGCTCCACTTCTCAAATTTGAGGCCTACTGACTCTGGGGTATAGATTCTTTATGTGAATTCGAGTCATGAGAAAACCGAAGCACCTATGGGCTAGACTCTGCAGAGATTTGAAGAACTCATTTGACCCAAAGGATCCCTATTCTCACTTCACGGAGGTCAGGAAACTTACAGAGGAAGGTGAGAGACTTCATCCACAATGACTGCTCTTTTGACCAACTTTGTTTTGGATGCACACATGGGATCTTTATTTAGTTTCATCAGGTGCTGAGAATATAAGCCTCAGCCTCACACAGGGCCAGAAGGCTGATTCATATACATCCCTTTACAAAGCAATTAACCAAAGAGCCACAAGTGATGCCCCTTTATTTCCATTTGGAAACTCTTTTCTTCTGGCTTCACAAAGGGGTGGCCTGAGGCAAAGACCTTCCTACATTCAGGGTAAGAGAACAAGAGGTAAGTAAAAGGCCCAAAGTAGGATTTCTCCACTGAAACTTTCCTGGTCACGCTGAAATCTGAGTTTTCTGAGATGCTTGGTATTCCCTTCAGCTATCCATTACATTACCATGTCAAAGAGTTGGAGGTGGTACATATCTTGGACACAAAACCATGAGCCTATTCTGGAGAGTGGCCAGAATTCAGGAAGAATACAGGAACTTAGGAAGATAGTAGGTATTGCCCATTGATAAAGCAATCCTCAGTCCATTCATAAATTGGGCAGGAAGAATCCTGGAACCTTTCCAATAGACAGGACACATCCCTTGATGCATCATGTTTTCTAATGTCTACATCCACAGACACAGTGAGATACATAGACATAGAAAAACATGCCATGTGCAAACGACTTACTAGAAACAGTCCAATCCAAACCAAACAAACCAACTTTCCTACATATTCTCAGAATATGAGACAAAACCATAAATTCAAACACACACCTACAAAGGCACCTCCTTCCCCCAAGTAGGTGTGTGACTATCTGGAGTGCCCTTTGACTGGTGGGCCATACTATGTTCCGAGCAGAGGCCTGTGCTGTCTCAGATCTGGTCTCCTTGGCCAAATCTGTGAAGTCGTCAGGAGCCAGTGATTAGCCAATACCTTCATTCTCAGGAAGGGACCCTGTTCAGAAATTTCCTGGCATTTGTCCATCCTCTCATCAGTAGGTATCGAGAAAGACTGACACTGTCCTTGTTAAATCCAAACAAGTGAGCCCAATGGGACTAGGACTGGGACTGTCTCTGGGCGCCTCACTACCTGGATCCCAAGTTAAGAGATTTCCATCACCAAGGAAGTGATGTGAGGTCACTGCCTTCAAGGAACTGAATGAGGTCACTGCCTTGGCAACCACTTTTTCCTAACAATTGTTTCCAAGTGTCCCATGAGATAAAGGCTGCCCCATCTTCCTGTGACACATTCACAAGTTAGAATGGTATATAAACCATAGGCTCCAGGGAACAGCTAACAACACAGGCCTGGTTTGGACCATCTTCCCTACATTGAAAATAGAGACGCTGATTTAGACACATCCCTTCATCCTGACTGGGTTTTTTGCCATGGAAGATGACTTTTGCTCTTCATTTTTCTGAACATGGTTTTATGTATAATGTTATTCAACTAGGAAATTCACCAATAGGTTGAATTTTCACTTCAATAAGCATTTAGGGGAGGTGATCTCACAATTTGTATCTGCCAAATTCAGTGACCTCACAAGAATGTACGTGGGATACCAGGTAGGATTCTATATATGCATATAAAAATACATGTTTTGAATAGGCTACAGAAAAAGGGAGACAGGAATTTACATATTTGTTAACTTTCAAAACTCATGCAGAATTATTACAATGAAAAGTTGACTAGATTTATAACACATAACCTTGATAAAGCAAATGCAAGTCCAAGTATACACCAGGCCTCCTATGAACTGCCTGTACTTCTTTTCTGTTAGGTTTATTTTTCTCCATCATGTTAAGATTAGTATTCAGAGTCTAGTACGGTATGGGTTGGTGTCAGGGATTAAGTATTTCAAATGTAAAAGAGGAAAATGAACCCAATGTGTATGCAAAAATGTGCTACACAAAAATCTTCCAAGTATTATCCAGAACACTTCCTTGACCTTAACATCACCCCAATTAAGACAAAGTTATAGGAAAAGAGGAAGAAACTCTGTGAAGATATATCTGGAATGGAAAATTCTCAGGAGTTCACAACCTTGGAGGTGGTAGAGGAGATTTTAAAAGTAAGGGAAAGGGTAAACACTCCATAAACATGCAGCTCTTACAGGCTTATTGACTTCTTGAGAAACTGCCTCTGAGGTTGGGCACTTGAAATATATGTTGTTGTCAGGAGCTTTAGCTTCCTTTGTAGTGAGACCCTCAAAGCTGGGTCTGCATCTATGTGACCTGAAGTACATGGTTTCTTATTTTCCAATTAACATGAAGCTGCAGTGCTGAATTTATTTCACGAAATACAAGGAGTACAAAAGAAACACAGGGCTTCAGGAAGTTCTCTCACATGTGCTGGGTCAGAGTCTACAAAAGAATACACCAACCGGGCTGCTTTTCCATACAGCTTTCCCCCTTGACCATAGCAACCTGATTCTGAACATTGACCTGAAACCTCTCCACATAACAAGATGTCGTTACATATAAAAGTCTGCTGGCTGCACCATGTCAGTCACAAGTCATTTGGAAGCCAATGGCAGATGTTTTATCACACACCTCCACTCCAATGCTCCAGGCCCACTTCTTAGCAGGCTCCAACTTACTGGAATCTCTGTTCTACACCGTTTTGATGAAATCCAGTCAATCAAGGCACTGTCTGATACATTCATGATCAGCAACAGGACATCCAAAGGTTCTCCAGTGCCACCTGCTCATGGGAATATCAAAAATTTCATGGTATTTATCTAGACATATTTCAAGGATGAAGGAGGAGGCACTGTGGGTTTCAATTCATACAGGAACCATTAAATGGTGAGGAATCTCCTTTTAATGAAAGCTTTGGAGAACTCTCGCAGGCAAGGCTTCCCAAACAGTGGCCAAAAGGTCACATGAAGCCAGTCCCATTGAGGTCTACAATGTGAGGTACATGTGTGTTTTGACTCTCAACTATGCCTGCCAAGTCTTAAGAGTAAAATTATGTGATATCCTGTCTGAGATTCCCAGTGCTCTGTGGAAAGCCACACTGGGCCTAGATCTCAGTTTCCAAGGGTGACTCATGAATGGCCTCCTAAAACTCCAACACAATCATGGCAATACTTCTCTGAGGTAAGTTCCAGAACTCAGTCTCTAAGGGGGATCACACCTGAGTTCAAGATGTGGTTGACCCAGTCATGTCTTCCAACTGCCACACAATAGACAACAATTAAAACCAAACACTCCCACATGGCCCTCATCTTCTTCCATATACACATTCATCATAACCTCTGGCTAGAATTTTCCATGAGGGGTGTAGCCCAAGACAGTGTCCAAAATATGCTCTCATGCCCCTCATTTGCCTAAAGTCAGGGTGGATTGCACAACCTTCCTGAGAACCAGCAGAGATCAAATAGGCCTGTCCTTAATACTGCTCAGCTACTCAAATTTGAGGCCTACTGACTGTCAGGTTTGATTCTTTATGTGAATTGCAGTCATGAGAAAACCCAAAAACCTATGGGCTAGTCTCTGCAGGGCTTTGAAGAACTAATTTGACACAAAGGATCCCTATTTTCACTTCATGGAGGTCAGGAACCTTACAGAGGAATGTGAGAGACTTCATCCACAATGACCGCTCTTTTGGCCATTTTTGTTTTGGATGCACACATGGGATCTTTATTTAGTTTCATCAGGTGCTGAGAATCTAAGCCACAGCCTCACACAGGGCCAAGAGGCTGATTCAGACACATCCCTTTACAAAGCAGTTAACCAAAGAGCCACAGGTGATGCCCCTTCATTTCCATTTGGAAACTGTTTTCTTCAGGCTTCACAAAGGGGTGGCCTGAGGCAAAGACCTTCCTGACATTCAGGGCAACAGAACAATAGGTAAGAAAAAGGCCCTAAGCAAAGTTTCTCTGCTGAGACTTTCCTGGTCACACTGATATCTGAGTTTTCTGAGATGCTCGGAAATCCCTTCAGCTATCCAGTACATGGCCATGTCACAGAGCTTGGAGGTGGTACACATCTTGGACACAAAACCATGAGCCTGTTCTGGACAGTGTCCAGAATTCAGGAAGAATACAGGAACTTAGGAAGATAGTAGGTGTTGCCCATCGATAAGGTAAGCTGCAGTCCATTCATAAATTTCTTCAGTTTTTTTTTCCACATCAGAAATAAGGGATTGCTTATCACTGGCTTATTTACTTGACCTTTCCAATTGACCAAATTATACAATTTATACAAATATATTACGGTAAAACCCATATCATATATAATTATAATGCACCAATAAAAATAAATAAATGAAAAAAATAAAAATAATTTCTTGTGGTATGTGATCCCAATTTTTATTGATTCATTTGATTAAATGAACTGGGTGAAACCCAAAATCAAGACCATAAAGAATTAAAATTTTTTGTAGTTGGCAGTTCCTAGGAATATAATGTTATTCTTGCATCCTGAATATTTATTATGTTTTCCTTACCCATGATTGGAAAATCACAAATGAATTTTGAAAGTGTCTTTATAACACATAAATATATAATTAAGCATGAGAAAGATGAATAAGAAATTCAGTTAATAGTCATACCTGGGTAAAAAGTAGGAATCATATGAATTCTGGATAGCTGAATACAGAGGTTTTTGTTATTTGTTTCTTGTTTTTGTACCAAGGATTAAACCCAAGGGTGCTTAACCACTGAGGCATATCCCCAGCCAGTTTTATATTTTATTTTGAAACAGGGTTTCATTAAGTTGCTCAGGGCCTTGCTAAATTGCTTACGCTAGCTTGGGACTTGTGATCCTTCTGCCTCAGCCTCCCTAGCAGCTGGGATTACAGGCATGTGCCACCACACCCAGCAATCACAAATATATTAATGATACCCAAGCCAAGGTTAATACTTAAAGCTGAGTGATTCAGTACTCATGTGTTCACAATCCTATTAATTCTTTTTCATGTATGTGAAATATATAGAGACAGGTTAATGAGACAAGTTAATATTACCATAAACAATGAAGATTCCTACAATGACATCACCTAGGCAGTGCATCATGGCTGGAAAGTGGCTCTTACCCAAGAAAAATCTAGTGCCCATCTTCTTACTCTCCAACAGATCTCTAATTTCTGTGCCCTCCTGTGAGTAATCTTGTCCTTCACAGTAGGCTGGGTCTATCTCCAGCTGCAGGGAATGCATCTGATCATTTCTTTTGCAATAAATATTTGAGGCAGGGATATAAAGAAATTTTGGCCAATGAGAGGGAAGGGCCATGTGAGGGGATTCTAGAAAAGTTTTTAGTTTTAGAATGAAGATACATAACAAAAATTGTTGCTTTCCTCTTTTGCTACCTGCATGTGATTCCTGGAAGGGCCTGCAGTCATGTTAATACCATCTTGATTCCACGGGCCCAGTCTTCTGTGTTAAGTGTATACATGGAGAAGAAATAACAGAAATGTGGGACAGAGACAGGTTAATGAACCATTGAATTAACAAATGACTGTTGTCTTTTCTGTGAGATAAAAATATGCTTATTTTAAGGTTATTTTTAAGTTGTGGCTGCTAAACTTTCCTAAATGATTCATCGTTTTTTTATTCTTCTGTTGGATTATTTTAGAATGCATTCTTAGGACTAGAGTTTTTATTCATATTTGCTCTCAAAATGCATTTTAAAATTGCTTTTCAGTATTACTGTAAAATTCAATAGCCCTTTAAAGCAAAGACAGAATAACAAGGAAGATTATAATGTCTTTTATGAGTAATCAGCCATGTTATAATTTATTAAGAACTAGTGATTATATACCCATGAAAAAACAATTCACAAATGAGCCTGAACTCACAATATTGCTTAAAAAAACCAAACTGAACATGGACTGAATATTAGGCAATATGAAGAAATTGTTTATGTAGTTGGCTGTGATTGTGATATTGAAGCAATACTATTAAAAAAAAATCCTTGTTTATCAGAGAATTTACAAAATAGATGAAAAGTATGGTAGTAACAATTGTTAAATTGAGGTGATGGGTGTGGGGATTCATTATGCTATTCTATCTGTTTAAATCCTTATAAAAGTGAAGAACAAAAAAGGAGAGAATGAGAAGAGGTGAAGGAGGGGGAGGGGAAGGGGAGGAGGGGGAGAGGATGAGGAGGAGGGGGAGGGAATGAGGAGGAAGGGGAGGGGGAGGAGAGGAGGAAGGAGAGAGGAGGGTACACATCAGACAACCTGGGTTTGAATACTGACTATCACTTTCTAAACAAGATGAGCAAGTTACTTAAACTCTGTGTGCCTCAGTTTCTTTAATCTGCAAATTAGGCTAATAATGGTGGCTAATTCATGATTGTGATAGTGAGTTAATATCAGTAAAGTGTCAGAACAGTGCTCCCTAAATATTAGAGCTTCTTATTCCAAGCGTGAATTCCAATTTGTAACAGCAGGCAGGGGGGGTGGGGAGGGGGACATCCAGGGACTGCTGCCCTCTGTTCCCTTCACAGGTGGCAGTGGGGGAGGTGATTATGCAAAAACCTTGCATCTGCATTTGGTGGGAAAGTAGAGAGATGCTGGGGGAAGGAAGCACCAAGGGAAGGAGAGTATTAATTGACAGCTAGTTGGATTGGAGAGGAGATGCGGCTTTCTGGGTTTTTGCTTCAGGGCCAGAAAGAGGTGACTTTTAACTGCCAACAGTGGTGAGGCCACACGAGGCAAAGTGGGAGGGGGCTGAAGGAAAGCCCAATGGTTTAGCGAGTGCTGGGAGACCTGGGGCTGTGAGTGCTGCTGCTCAGTTCGCTCCCCCAGCCAAGGGGCCCTAGGCTCTGGAAGAGGAATCATCAGGAGCAGCGCATACCCATTAATTACTACCCACAAATAATTCCCTGGCAATGGCTGGACGTCATAAACATGCGTGGGAGTGGCTGGTCACTCATCTAATGGTTCTCACCCTGGAAGATAAGTAGTGTGCAAATTTCAAAGAGCTCATGGGACCGAAGTTATATCTTCCTACCTCAACGCAAACCTCTGAAACCAAAGGAAGCATTAATGCCCCACCCTGGAAAAGAGGTTTCTCCTTATAGTTTCTCTCCAGCAGCCTCAGGACACTTAGCCAAAGCGAGGATGAGCAGTGTTTGCGGAATTGCTTGAGAGTAGTCCGGGTTCCTCTCCCTCCAAGTCAGCTCCTGGCAGGGTGTAAATGCCTCTGAGTTCACCCCTGCAGAGTTCTGGATGGAATATTGGGTTTGCTAGGTTCTGGAGAAAACCTGTTAACACATCCTAAATAGCCTTGATGGGCCTGGGGAGAGTTTTCAGGGCCCAGAAGCTATTCTTCCTCTGCTGATTTTGCATCTTTCCACCCTCCACTCAAAGGGACCATTTTGCCAATGGCGGATTTGAGAGCTCTTTGGGTGAGGACCAGCTATAATTATTCCTAAGAGCTTGGAAATGAGAAGAGCCAGAGCAGCTTAGTGCAATGGAAAGATGTTGGAATTTTCAGTTGGAAGAACTCGTTTCCAATTCAAGAATTGCCACCTGCTTGTTTATTTGTTTTATCTTGGACCAATCAGTTAACCTGTCTGGTCCTTATTTGTAAAGTGAGAATAATAATCATATCTTGACTACCCAGGGTTTTTGTGAGATCATGTGACATAAGGGGAGAACAGAACAACTTTTCCAAAATCCAATTTTATGCAGAACTTCAATATCTAAAACAGATTAAAATGATGCTTATATGGATAAATACATTTTATAAGTTAAAATTTCCAATATTAACATCTTAATAACTATAATAATAAGGAGGTTGCTTTCATAAATACAAAGTTTGAAATTGAGATGCTGATTGATAGTTGAAACCCCATGTATCCTGTTTATTAATTTTATTTTGGTTACCCAGAACAAAAATTCTGATTCCACAAATAAATAGTTGTAAATCATAGCCATATTATAAACCTTGTAATTAGAGGATCCTTTTGAATTATCTATCTTAATTTCAGAAGTTTCATATAATAGTGGAGATTTTCCTCTGAAACAAAATCAATAACAATATTCAACCACAGCTGACATTCTTTATTTTGATACAAAATAAATCTTGTTCCACTCACATTAAGTTAACCATCTAGAAGACAATATTAGCCCAATGCCTCATTTGTTAACTTGTTATACACTGGCAATTATGTCATTAAAAAAAATGGGCTTCAAATAGATATGCTTCAAGCCTCCCAGGGTCAGGGTGAAAATTTATAAACACTCCATGTACAGCACATAATGCTAAACGGCCAAGAATTGCTAACTACCTTTGAATGTAATCTGCCCTAGAATACAAATCCTTCCAACCATGCTCATAGATTCTGGGAGTTGGAGGCGGGGAAAGTGTAAGGAAGAATTTAAGTAGCAGGTACTCAATCACTATACTGTGGATGTTGAATGTCCCCCAAAGGTCTATATTTAGAAGCTTGGAGGGCTGGAAATATAGCTCAGTTGGCAGAGTGCTTGCCTCCGATGCACAAGGCCCTGGACTCAATCCCCAGCACCACACACACCAAAAGAGTTTGGTCCCCAGGATAGTGCTGTTCAGGGTTAGGGCCTATGGAATGTCCTTAGGCCATTGAGGTTGTGCCTTTGAAAGGGACTGTGGGACCTCACATGTCCCTTCTCTCTCTCTCAGCTCCTATCAGACATGTGATCCTTTTACTCCAGCATTCATTCACCACCATTGCCATTCTTGCCATGAGATGGATGAAGTCCAAGAGCACCCCTGATCAAGACTCTGCTAGGCTCTTTGGACCTTGAATCTCCCAAACTGTGGGCAAAATAAATCTTTTCTCTTTATAAAATTAATTGCCTCAGGCATTTCTCTTGGTAACACAAAGCTGACAGATACAATAGTCCATAGTAGCCACTATTATTTCACTTTCAAGAACAGAGTAACTGCTCAATGGATCCACAGAGGTGTGAGAAATCATAAATGCTTGCTTTAAGCCACTGAGTTTGGGAGTGATTTGTTGTGCAGTAAGTGTGATATAAAATGTAATTTCCATTATCTTTCATCTTTGCCTCCCTTGCATCCCTTTTCCTTTTATGCTTAAAGTATCACATTTTCCTCCATCATTTTCAGTCCATGTGACTCGGTTTCAGAGGTGGGTGTGAATCAGACCTGGTCAATCTATGGGAGACATCATTGATAGGCAAGCAACTCCCCTTCCCAACCCTTTCTCCTTAATACACTTAAAGTGGCTTCATGATCCACTGTTGGCCAGTAGGTTATAAACAGGAGTCTGTCAAGTATCTCTGGAAAGTACCAAAGAAAAGGAAAATTCATGGCAGTGCTTCCTCTTTCTTCTTACTACACTTGAACATGACAATGATTTTTGGAGCTGCTTCAACAGTTATTTATTAAGTATGAGGCAAAAACCAAAACATTTTCAACATGTTGATTTGTTCCCAAGCCATTAAATCAGCAGCAGCAGCTGTCTACCTACAGCCTTTCTATTACATAAGTAAAACAAATTTCTATTTTAAAAATACCTTTTTATCTTTGTGTTGGTGATCAAGTTGTATTTCAACTGAAAACATTCCTAACAGTATCTATCTTTAATAATTATTAAAAGTATAAAGAAGAAAATAGAAATCACTACAGATTACACATGATTTTTATATACTTCTTTGTAACTTTCAGTATTTTAAAAATGCCTTTCAGTAAGCATGTTTTACCTGGAAACCAGGGGGAAATGAAGATTGAAAAATTTAATAGTAACAAACTAAACTTTCAAAACCCAAAAGCTAGAAGTTGCTGTAGTTTGAGTTAAATGTCCTCCAGAGACCCACGTGTTACTGTTAAAGGACTGGTGGTCAGCAAGATAATATGGGAAGCAGTGGAGCCTTTAGGAGGTGGGGACTGAGGGGAGGTTTTTAGGTCACTGGGAAAATGCCCTCAAAAGGGATAGTGGGAACCTGGCCCCTTCCTCTTTCTTTCTCTTTTTCTTCCCATCCATAAGGTGTATAGGTTTGTTCTGCCATGCACTTCTACCATGATGTACTTCCTCACCACAGCCACAAAACAATAGAGAGCCACTACAGAATGAAACCTTCAAAATAAACATTCTTTCGTTATAACTTAATTATCTCAGGTATTTTACTACAATAATAGAAAGGTGACTAACATAGAAGCAGACTAATTCAGCGTTAGGAGCCAGACTCAGGCATGACTTCCAAGCATGACTTCCAGGCATGATTTTTGTTGTTGGATTGAACCCAGGGGGCACTTAACCACTGAGCAACATTCCCAGCTCATTTTATTTATTTATTTTTAGTTTGAGTCAGGTTCTCCCTAAGTTACTTAGGGCCTCGATAATTTGCTGTGGCTGGCTTTGAACCTGTGATGCTCCTGCCTCAGCCTCCTAAGTTCCTGTGATTACAGGAGTGCCCCCCCCCATGCCCGACCAGGCATGACATTTTTTAAAAAATTGTCAATGGGCCTTTATTTTATTTATTTACATGTGGTGCTTAGACTTGAACCAAGTGCCTCGCACATTCTAGGCAAGTGCTCTATTACTGAACCATGACCCCAGCCATTACTTTTGTGTGTATATGTGTGTGTGTGTGTGTGTGTGTGTGTGTGTGTGTTGCTGGGGATTGAGCCCAGGGCCTTGTGAACTTGAGGCAAGCACTCTAACAACTGAGCTATCTCCCCAGCCCCCAGACATAACTTTTTGGTGTTCAATTTTCTTGTCTCATGCCCCTGGTTTTAATCCCTGGTTTTTTAAAAAAATACTTATCTCTAAAGTGGAGGTCCTATTACCTAATTCTCTACTTACTATTGACAGTGTTAGAATTAAATAAGCCTAATATTTGTGAATGTTCCTGGTGCTATTTTTTTTTCTTCCTAATAAAGTAGGACTTCAGATAGAAGTGGCTGTGGTTAGTTAATAGATATAGGTAAGAAAGGTTAGGGGTGAGGACTGCAGGGCCCCCCATTTGCAGTGCCTAGTCCTTCCCATTTTGTGGGGCCTCTGTCCTCTCTGTGCGAGGACAGTGCAGCCCAGGCCACTCCCTGTGCCTCTTTCTACAGGGATATCCCCAGCTGGGCTCCGCCTCTCTTCCTACTTACTCCTCTCTGGGCCCAGATCCTTCTGTAACTGTTCACCACTAGTCTTCCTCACCTTCATGAAGCATGTGGATCCTTGAGGTTATTTTACAGAATTTGGGGAGTAACTCCTTTTCCCCGTTGCCTCAGCAGCATTTTTCTGGCCTTCTACAGCTCTGGATCTGTGTTTTATTCTCTCCTCCTTCTCTCTAGAGACTAATTAGCACTCACAGACAGACATGGTCTTCAGGGTCAAGTCCACCACGTTAAAAGATGTGAATGGTAAGTGAGGTTCCCAATCTGAAGTTTCTACTTTGAAGTCTTTTAACAGGTCACCAGGGATTGATAGAGGCATAACAATGGGAGCCCAAGAACTATTTTTACTGTAAGGGGTGGGTACTGCTGCCAGACAACCCCTGAGGAACCCCCTCTGATAGATCTGCCCTCACTACTCTGGAGACATCTACAATAAGACTGAACATTTTAAGCTGTTTGGTTTTTGTTTTTTGAGACCGGTGTCACTAACTGATCTTGAATGCCTGGGCTCAAGCCATCCTCCTGCCTTGGCCTCTTGAATAGCTGGGCCACAGTACACACCACCACATGCTTGAAATGCAGACTTTTTAGCTCACAGAGAAAACACAGGCCCACAGACCTCCATCTGCACACAGCCGCTTGCCACACACGCATCCTCCCAAGTCAGACCTTCCTTCCCTCACACATGTACATGAGGAATCTCCTACTCATAGATAGGCCTCTGTTCAGTGCATGAAACAGAAAAACACGACAATAGTTATTTAATGTGTGCCTATTACCTATGAAGAGACAACGCAGGGGGAAAGTATGACTCTGGGCAGTATGAATTGTAGGGTAGGCTGTTAGGATCCTCTCTGACCCTTAGTCTCTTTATCACTGCTCTCTTCTCTCTTCACATTGCTTCCTCTGCCTGGGGAGCAGCTCTATCAATGTGAGACAACTGCCCTTCCACCCTCTAGCCTCCACCCCTGCACCACTTTGACTTCTCAGGGAGAGGAGGTGAGCTGGGATCTGAAGTATCAGGCAGAGACAAGCTATTACTCAGACAAAGACTTGGTAGGAGCCCAGCCCAGAAGGCCCTGGAAACTGGGGTACAGAGAAAGAGTCACTTGCTGAATGGATATCCTGGGTGCCTTGATCTTTGGAGACATAAAGTCCTAGTCTGGTTTTTACAAGGCTCAAGTTTGCAGCTCTCCCTAAGATCCGGCCAGCTAAGTGCTGAGCACCAGGGTCTGGGTCCAGATGCTTAATAGATATGTATTATCAGAAGAATGGAATCATATCAAAGAAAATTGTGTGCTAACACTCACTCTGGATCACTACTTTTGCCAGTCTTTTCCATCTCTTCTCCTGGGTCAGGACTCTCTCTTCTCCTCCATTTCCACTGGCCTGTCAACTAAGATGCAGGTGTCATTTTTAAGGTACCCAAGAACAAAGCACTTCCCCTACCCTCTACCCATCCTCCCTTCCATTTGTTCTAGAGGGTAAAGGAGACTAAGTATATGGAATTGCTTTGACAATGGCCAAATATTTTGCAAATGTTGAACACATACCTAGACTTGTATAAAGCCTTTTCTATGAGGAGTTTCAGGAAATCAATGAGCTCTCTTTGCCTTCCCTGCCAGAGGTAGATTGGGGACCTCCCATGAGAAGGCCTACCTCACCTGGGCCTCTGATCTGCCCAGCACCTACTCCAGGCTCTATAATGTCAACCATTCAAAATAAGGTACTCCCCAGTCTCCTGGCCTGGATAAGCACATCACTGCAAACCCAGGTTTTATTGCAACACAGAAAACTTCTGCTTCCTTTGTGAAGGATTAACTGCTATGACAATTGACAATGCTAAAAAAACCTAGAAAAAGAAACTAAATATATAAAATAACTATTTTAATACCCTGGGTAACAGTGCAGGTCAACTGCAAAAAGAGTTTGACTGCATCTTTTGATGTTTGACTGCTAACAACCTTTAATCCCCATTCATTCTCTCTCCTTTTTTGATCCATATAAGCAAACCCAAAAGGACACATGCTTCCTTCCTTGGGACCAGCAGGGGCAAATCAAAACATGGCTCAGTCTGGGGACGTAGCTCAATGGAAAAGTGCTTTCTTAGTATGTGGGAGGCCCTGGGTTTGATCTCCACTGGAAAAACCAAACATGGTTTATGTGAAGGAATCTTTACCCTGGTTCCAACCACATTAAATACCAAGATCATTCACTCATCCTCTTGCTCAAATTATCCCAAGAGCTTTAGCATTAGCCTGCTGTGCTCATCCTCAGAAAGTCTTATTGTGTGAGCAATAAATGTTTTCATACCCTCTAGGTCCATGTGTGGCGTCATTCACTTTGACATCCAAATCCACTTGGGATGGGGACTGAATCTGCCCCAGTGGGGTAACCACAGAGCAATAGATAGCCCAGAAAGAAAAGAAACAAATGGAGTAAGACCTGTGATTGCATCCACTGACTTCCTGGACAGTGTTTCAGGGTACAGTGGAGAAGAAACCCAAAGAAAGCTCAGCAATCTCACAAAATTGAGGACTCCGAGATCAGTAGGACCACCCCTTCCTAGGAGCTAGAGAACCAACAATATGCAAAGGTGACACCAGGCTGTGTGTCATTCAACTTCTTTCCAGACAGCCATGCACAGACCTAATTTTAAAAGTATGGCTAAATAAGTCCTGGAATAAAGGCTTCTCAAGGACCCCAATAAAATACTCTTCTAAGGATGAAACTAACCCGCAAGTAACTTAACTATCTACCAGTAACAAACCAACAGTTTTTAAAGGAGTACAACAAAATGAAGCAAGCCAGCAAAGTCCAAAACAAGGCAGAAAATTCACTATGACAGCAACCAATCAAGATTGGTTGATTGGTTGATTTTGCCCAAAGATGAAAATCAAATCAGTCCATAAAAATAGATCCCCATAAATTGGCATGGTGGTACACGCTTGTCATCCCAGTGACTCCAGGGCCCAAAGCAGGAGAATCACAAGTTTGAGGCCCATCTTGACACTTCAACAAGCCCCTACCCCTAAATATAAAGGGATGGGGATGTAACAGTGATGCAGTGCCCTTTGGATTGATCTCCAAAACTGCAGGAAAAATATAGACCCTCAAATGACAAAAATAATGTATATAGCAGTCACAAATATTATAATAGCTAGCATAAATATGTTTCCTTTGCTTAATTAGGTCAAGAAGAACATAAAGATGAGAGAAGAGAAAGAAAAGTATAAAAAATTCAAATGGAACTTTTAGGGATGAAAACTATAATAGCTGAGTTGACAAGTACATTGGATAGGAAGAGCAACAGGTTAGACACTACAGAAAAAAAAATCAGAAGCAAAGAGACAAAAAAGACTGAAAAAAATAATAGTAATGCACCTCATTGACCTGAGGAACAATAACAAGTGGTCTAGTTTTATGTATGACTGGACATGTGTAATATGTGCAAGGTGTACCAATAAAGTCCCAGAAGTATAGGAAGGAAGAGGGAGAAAATAGTTGATAATTTTCCAAATTTGACAAAAACTATAACCCTAATGATCCAAGAAGCTCAAAAAAATCCCAAGCAAATCTTAAAAATCCTATACATCCAGATATGGTGGTGCATGCTTGAAATCCCAGTGGCTCAGGAAGCTGAGGCAAGAGGATAATAAGTTCAAAGCCAGCCTCAGCAATTTAGTGAGGCCCTAAGCCACTCAGCAAGACCTTTTTTCAAAATAAAAAGATAAAAAGGGCTGGAGATGTAGCCCCATGGTTAAGCGACTCCTGGGTTCAATCCCTGGTGAAAAAAAAAAAAAATTCCATACTAAGACAAATAATAACCAAACACTGAAAACTAGTAACAAAGAAAAAATCTAAAAAGCAACCAGAGATAAAAATACACTACAGAGGGATTAAAATAACAAGATAAGTATGACAGCAATACATCATAAAAACCATGTAAGTCAGAACACAATATTACAACACCTTTAAAGTACAGAAAGAAATTAGACAAAGAAAACCTGTCAAGAATTTTTCACCTACATTTTCAATTCTGAATATATGTTTCAGAAATGCAGGCAAAATAAAAGGCTTTTTCAGACAAATGAAAGCTAAGAGAACTCATTTTGAGCAGAATTACAAAAAACATTTTTTAAAAAAACTTGTTAAACAGAAAAGAAATCGTGTTAATGGAAATCTGCACGTATACCAAGGAATAAAGGGCTCCAGAAACAGCAGATACAGAGGGGAACACAAATACCTAGAGGAGAGAAACCCGACTGAACTCTTGTAAGGATCTCACAGATACTTAAAGGGGTATGCGATTATAAAAAGTAAACTACAATAAGTTAAAGAAATATATGTTGTGTCTGGGAGGATACACAGTGGTAGAGTGCTTTGTCTAGCATGCATGAGGCCCTGCATTCAACCTCTGCACTGCAAGAAAAAACAAACACAAAAAAATATATATGGAGGAGCTGAGGATGTGGTTCAAGTGGTAGTGCGCTCGCCTGGCATGCGTGCAGCCCGGGTTCGATCATCAACATCACATACAAACAAAGATGTAGTGTCTGCTGAAAACTAAAAAATAAATATTAAAAATTTCTCTCTCTCTCTCTCTCTCTCTCTCTCTCTCTCAAAAAATTATAAAATATATATGGAAAACCTGGGTTTGATCTTCAGCACCATATAAAAACTAAAATAAAGGTATTTTGTCCATCTACAACTAAAACATAAATGTTTTAGGGAGCTGGGAATGTGGCTCAAGTGGTAGCACGCTCACCTGGCATGCGTGCGGCCCGGGTTCAATCCTCAGCACCACATACAAACAAAGATGTCGTGTCTGCTGAAAATAAGAAGTGTGTATAAATATTAAAATTCTCTCTCTCTCTCTCTCTCTCTCTCTCTCTCTCTCTCTCTTAAAAAAGTAAATAAATATTTTCATAAAAGAATAATATGTTAGACTTAAATTTAACCATATCAATAATTACCTTAAATGAAAATGCTGTAAATATTCTAATTAAAAGGAAGAAACTGTCAGATCAAATTGAGGCGGGGGGGAGGCAAGATCCAGCTATATGTTCTTTACAAGAAATATGCTTCAAATCTGAAGACTCAATTACAAAGAAACTGATATAGCTATATTATTATCACACAAAGTAGAATAAAACAGAAAATATAACCTCATAGGATAAAAAAGGGAAAAATAGGCAAACCTACAAATATAATTGGAGATATCAACAATCCTTTCTCAGTAGTTGTTGAAATGGACCCCCCCCCGCTTACCTACAAAAGCAGTTAAGACATAAAAGACTTGAGCAAGCCTACAAACCAACTTATTTAACTGAATTTTTACACAATAGAAAATTTTTCATATTTTTCAAGTGAATACTAAACATTTACCAAACAGACCATATTGGAAACATTTACCACAGACTTATTGGAAAATAAGTCCCTACATATATGAAGTAATTAAAACCATGTAGAGTATTCTTTGTCTACAATGTAATTAAACTCAATAACAGAAATCTAAGTGGAAAATCCCCAAGTATTTGGAAATGAAGCAACATGCTTCTTGATGACATATGAGCCAAGGAATCCATTAAGAGATAAATTAGAAAATGTTTTAATTGGATAATAATAAATTATAACATATCAAAATCTATAGGAAGCAGCTAAGCTATAAAGGAAAGTAAGAGCATTATATATATTTACAGTAAAAAAAAGAATAAAAATCTCAAATTGGTATTCTAAAATTTTACCTTAAGAAACTAGAAAACAAAAGACAAAATACATCCAATATAAGGTAAAAAAAAAAGCAAAAATAAAGGTGAACAAAATAAACTAGTTAGAAAAGACAGAAATTAGGGAAATCAATTACTGAAAAGCTAATTCTCTGAGAAGACAATATTAGAAAAACTTGTAGCTAGAATGAATGTGAAAAAAAGATAAAAGATTCATTTATGAACATCGGGAATGGAAGAGGGAGCATCACTACAGTTTGTACAGATATTCAAGAAATAATAAGGGCATATTCTAAATAAGTTGATGACAACAAATTCAATGCCTCAATGAAATGGAAAAATAATAATTTTGAAAGACTGATGACTAATCAAGAAGAAATAGCTTGAATATTCATTATAATTATTGAAGAATTTTAATTTGTGGTTAGTAATCAAACCACAAAGAAAACTCTAAGCCAGATGTCTTCATTAGTGAGTAATAACCATTACAATTGGAACAACAAAATAATATAAACTCTACCTAAAAAGTAGAAGAGTGAATACTTTTCAGTTCATTCTATGAGGCCAGCATTACCCTGTTTTCAAAATAAAGACAAAGATATTATAAGTAAAGAAAACTTCAGAACAATATCATTCATGAACACAGATTTTTAGAAATCCTTAGCCAAATATTAGCAAATTTTAGCAAATCAAATTCAACAATATATTAAGGAACTACATTATGCTCAAATGGGATCTATTCTAGGAATGCTGCACGATTAGTTTAACATTCAATAATAAACATTATTAATTTACCATATTACTTACCAGAAAAAAAGAAAATCATATGATCATCTCAAGAGATGTAGAAAATCCCATGATAAAAATCAACACCTATTCATGATAAAATTTCTCAGCAAACTCAGAATAGAAAGGAACTTCTTCAATCTGATAAAGAATACTTAAGAAAACCTACAATTAATGTCATATTGAACAGTAAAGGCTGAATGTTTCCTCCAATATAAGAGCAATATGTCTGTAGTTACAACTTCTAGTAATTATTGTATCAGAGGGTCCAATCCATGAAGTGAGGCAGGACAAATAAATAAAAATCTTCCATAATAGAAAGTAAGAAGTAAAATTATCTTTATTCACAAACAACATGCTCATTTATGTGGAAAATCCAAATGAATCTTTTTTAAAGCTACTAGAAGTAAAAAGGGTGTTTAAAAAGGTCACAGGATAAAAAGTCAGTATAGAAATATCAATTGTTAATCATTACTACTGCCACAAATTAACTAAAAGCAGAAATTTAAAACACTGTATCAGCCATTTTATTATTAAAAAACATAAAATGTGTAGAGATAAATTTGCCAAAATATATTTGAAAGACCTAAACCTGAATATTCAAAATTACAAAATATTGCTTAAAAATTTTTAAGAAAACCTAAGTAAATGCAGCGACATTCCATGTTCATAGACCAGAAGTTTCAATACTTTCCCTACATTAAAATTTAATTTAATGCAAGCCAAGTTAAGATCTCAACAAGTTTTTTTTTTTTTAGGAAATTAATGAGCTAATTCTAAAACTGGTATAAAAGACAAAAAGCCTAGAATAGTCAAAACAATGTTAAAAGAAAACAAGATTAGAGGGTGTGAGTACTCACCATAAAGTCACCGAAATAAATACAGTGTGATATTGATGTAAGGATAGACATAAATCCAAGGACCAGAAAATTATAAGATTCCGGAAGTATTGTTTGTGTATGTTAAGAATTCAGAGGCAGTTTAGATGTGTGGTTCTGGTTCAGGCTCACCTGAGGTTGCAGTCAAGATGTTGGTTGAGACTAAGCATTTGAATTCTTAAGTGCAGTTCGAGGAGCTACTCCCAAAATGGCTCACCTACCTGTCTGGCAGGTAGATGTGGGCTACAGGAGGCTTCGTTTCCCTGCTAAAAAAAAAAAAAAAAAAAAAAAAAAAAAAAAAAAAAAACTCTCCATAGAGTAGTTTGAGTATCCAACTGATTTCCCCCAGAGAAAGTGATCCAAGAGGGCAAGGTAGAAGCTAATGTTTTTATGATTTAGCATTGTAAATCTTACTCCTCCATTTCTGCAAAATTATACCCTATTGATTGCAATACAACCAAGGTTGTGGGAGATTACACAGGGGCCTGAATATAGGTGTTCATTAGATGCCATCTTAAGATCTAGCTGCCAAGGTGCTAAGGTTATTCAAAAAATGAAATGATGCTGTAGCAATGGGGCATCCACGTAGAAAAAAAAATGGTCCTCAACCTGTACCTCACATCACATATTAAATTTACCTAGAAATAAATCATAGACTTAAAGATATGAGGTAAAACTATAAAAATTATAAGAAAAAGAAGAAAAATCTGCACAACTTCATTTAAGGCAAAAGATTTCTTAGCTAAGGGCTGTGGCTCTAGCTCAGTGGTAGGGCACTTACCTAGCAAGTGTGAGGCACTGGGTTCAATTCCCAGCACCACATAAAAATAAATACATAAATAGATAAATAAACAAATAAATAAAGCCATTAAAAAAAGATTTCTCTGCTAAAATCCAAACATCACAAACCATAAGGGTAAATTATCATCAATGGGCTTCACCAGAATTAAAACTTTACTCTTTGTAATGCAGAGTTGAGCTACTGAGCCTGCAGCAGAAGACTTGCAAATCTGAGGCTAAACTTGGCAAGTTAGTGAGACATACTCTCAGACTAAAAAATAGTGGTGATGAACCCCAATTCTAGCTACTGGGGAGACTAAGGCAGAAGGATCGAGATTACAAAGGCAGCCTCAGCAACTTAGTGAGACCCTAAGCAACTCAGTGAGACCCTGTCTCTAAATAAAATATAAACAGGGCTGGGGATGTGGCTCAGGAGTTAAGCCCCTCTAGGTTCATTCCCTGGTACCAAAAAAAATAAAAAGAAGCTAGAAATGTGGTTCCATGGTAGAGAGCCCTCTGTATCCAGTACCAAGAAAAAAGAAAGAAAAAAAAGACAAGTCACAAACTTAAGAAAATACATAAAAAACATAGACTTACTTATATCCTAAAGATACAAAGAACTTTTCCATTCAATAATATAAAGCAAATGACCTTACAAAAGCAAATGAATATTTGAACAGACATTGCACTAAAAGAGATATATGAATTGTTAAAATAAGCAGATAAAAAGAAACCCCACATAGAGACTTGAAATTAAAAAAATAGTAAGATACCACAAGACACCTATTAGAATAACTAAAATACAAATGTTGGTGAATGTGTGAAAATGATCAAAACTTCATATACTACAAGTGGGAGGGTAAAATTCTCCAACCACTTCAGAAAAATAGTTGTACAGTTTCGTATAAAATTGAATGCATTTTCTGATATGACCTAGCAATCCCATCCCTAGATTACCATTCAAAAAAATGAAATTTTATTCACCACAGACTCACTTGAATATTCATAACATCTTAATTTAAATAGCCAAAACTGTGGGAAAGCCCAAATATCTATAGACAAGGAAAAGTATAAACTTGCTATAAAACCAGACAATGCAATATTAGCAATAAAAGGAGTAAATTAATGACTTGCAACAAAAGGGATGATTCTCAACAACATTATGCTAAGTGAACGAAATTAGGCACAGTTAAATAGAAATATGTATCTATAGTGTTCAGAAAGCAGTCCATTGATTGCCTGGAACCCAGATGCATGGATGGGTTGGAGTGGGGGCTGAGAGTAGTTTGGGATACCACACAGATAACTTTGTGTGTGTGTGTGTGTGTGTGTGTGTGTGTGTGTGTTACTGAGCATACATGACAACTTTTAAGGAGATGTACGTGGTATATAAATAATCATGTCAGTGGTATGTAAATGTGTCAAAACTCATCTAAATATTCACTTAAAATGGGTGCATTTTATTGCATGCAATCTGTACTTCGATGAAGTTCAGTTTAAAAAAAGAAAAGAAAAGAATAGAAAAAGGAGGCAGCTTTGCACTGAGCTTCAACCTGGACAGGCAATATTCTGGCACCTTTGTATCTTCATTTTCACCTACAGAGCCCCAGGTTTTCTGCTCGGAGACTGTCGGGGTGCCACAGAGCCCAACATCAAGAGGAACTCTAGTTAATACCTTCAGCCCGGTTGGACTCCGGACAGTGGAGCAGGCGAAGGTGGCGCGGGCTGAGTCCAGCTAACAGGCCAGGAAGGGCTGGAGGTAGGATGCGCAGCTCCCTCGTCGCCCCCGCGAGGTTGGGCGCCGGGAGCACCACCCGATCCCACCGCTAGGGGCCGCTGATTGTTCGGAGGCTGGAGGTCCAGAACACCGAACCAATATGCGTGCCCCTGACTATGCGCGGAGGCCTGATGTCCCTGGAGGTCCTGGATCCGCCCTTGGGTCCCCAATGCCTCAGCCTCGCACCCGCTCCTGCACCAAGCGCCACGGCGTGCCACTTCTGGAGGACTGGGGCGGTGGACCACCCAGCAATGGGAGCGGGCAGGACCTGTCCGGCCAGAGCAGCCTACCGGGTGGGAAAGGAGAAGCCTCGGCCTCCTCTCAGAAGGCGGTCACCCGCCCAGAGGCGCCCGGATCTGCCCTCCTGCAAAGCCAGCTCGCTCAGGACGTGCCGGGTGGCTCTGGGTCGTCCACTAGCCTCCTGTGCCCCATTGTAGCCCAGAGGTGCATCAGTGGACATCCTCTGGGAGACACCGCCGATCCCAGATCTGCGGGCTCCGCAGCTCCCCGAGGGTCACTGACAGAGCCTAGCCCGATGCGGTCCAGTCCCAAGGGTCCTCGGTTGGTGCTGCTTCATTGATCCTAGGCATCTGCCTACCTCTAAGTAAAATAGAATTCCTGGGAGTCACTGTCCAACCAGAAGGGGATGGGGGCGACAGGGAAGCAGAATCTGTCTTGGAAGAGCTGTCGCCCTGCTTAACCCAGAGACAACCCTCCCTCCCCCCCATCTTGTACATATCCTTCACCCACTCCCCACCTCCACCTTTCCAGCCCCCCACCTTCCCCTTGGACGTCTAATTGACAAATGTCTATGATTGCAACCAATTGTTTCTATGTAAACTTAATTAAAAGATTTTTTTTCTGGAAGATTATTGTTTTGCAATCAGTTTACCAGCAGCTTAATCTTTAACAATCAGCAACTAAAAGCAAACGATGTTTGCATGTCCCCTGGCTTGTGTTGGACAACACAGAAAAGGGGCACCAGCTGGTGGAGAACAGCAAGGAAAAACCCCCTCAGGTGGGAAAAAGGGAACTATCCTCGACCTTCCAGCTTTGAAGACTTTCCCAGATATCACTCTCGAGGAGAAAACAAAAAACAAAAACACTTTCTAGTCCTGTCACCTGAATGCCTTGGGCTCAGTCCTACACAAGAGCTTAGGGACTGTGCAGGGTGAGACTTGGATACTGAGCTTCTCACACTGCTCCTGTTTTTGACTGGTCATTGATAGGTCTTGCAAGTCTGAATGGGCCTCGTTTTCCACATCTGTCACTCCTTTCTTGTGGAAAAATGCATCAGAGGAAATGTTCTATCATGTGCCTCTCCAGCTCCATCCAGGCTCTGGATGGCATGTAGCAATCTTGTTCTGGGCATCCTTGTGCCTTAAGAGAAGTTAAAGAGAAACTTGATGCTGTGTCAGAATGAGAGGGAAAAGACAAAGCTCAAAATTCCTAGAAGCCAAAGGGCAAAAATTATTTGTGTTCAAGGAATCCCCTTCCCGCCCCAGCAGTCCATCCTTCCTGGGCAGAGTGGCCTCTTTTCTTTCTTGGGAATTCCTGGACATCTAGTCCTCCAGAATGGCCATACCATCAAAACTTTTGCATTTCAGTCTTTCCTCACAGTTGGTTCAGATTCAAATGGTAGCCCTTAAAACAGAGTACCACTATGTTTGCTTGTTATGAATACAGCTGTAAAAATAAATAAATAAATAAAAAATAACTCACATGAAGGGATTATAGGCTCTGCGGAAGGCAGTATATTGGAATATTGAGCCTTCAGTATGTAAGCAGTCAGTCATCTGCCTAGTAGATGGAATTAGGGCTGCCACTCATCAATTGGGAAGAGAAAACACACACACACACACACACACACACACACACACACACACACCAAGCATTGACTAGAGAATAGAAAGAGCCTGGAGATGGAAAACATCTTCATCTTCCTCTCCCCTATTTCTGCACCCCCAGGCCAACTCTTGTTTTAAGAACTTATCATTTCTTATTATTGTCAAAATTTCTGATCTTTCCTGTGCAGTTTCACCCCTCATCTGGACTTAGCAGCTCTGTCTTGGATGTGCTAATCTACTTTGGCTTTTGCTCCTGAGTTCTTGTGTGGCTCTCCATTGTCTTTAGTGTAGAATTCAAACTACACAGTATCCAGCTTCTTCCAAGCTCACTCTGGCCAACTGTCAGCTTCTGCAGTGGCATTTATTACTCAGCCTATCCCTAGGCCTTCTCATCTTCCCTAAGCATTTCTTGTGGAGTGTTTGGACTGTGGGGAATTGGGTCCCCAAGTATATGACCAGGACACAGCCCACATGTTATAAAATGCTACAAACTCTAGAGCTGGGCAATCCTGGGTAAATCCTAGTTCTTCTGCTTGTGGGCTCTATGATCTTGGGCAAATTAGTTAGACTCTGGGTCTTAGATTCCTTGTCTATAAAATGAGAATATTAATAGCTATCTTATGGAATTGTTCTGAGGATTAAATGAGACAACTCACATTGCCTGATCCTCCCCCACCAATTCTCACTTTCCATATGCATTTTCCTGGTCTCTCTCCCAGTTAGTATGAAAGCTATCGAAGGCCCAAAGGCTTTTTTTTTCCTCTCTGCATCTGTAAACTGGTGTTAATAGCACTTACCTCATAGGTCTTGAGCAGATTAAATGTTTCAAGGTACATGTAGTCAGTTCACTGAAAATTTTTTTCCAGTTCGCTGAAGTATAATGACTTGGGTGGGGAGGCTCAAGCAGGAAATAGTTTCATTATTTACCACACCTTTGTCTTTAATCCCAACATATGCCCTCATTTTTGTGGTTCTGGATGAATCTCAGGCAGCTTCTGTATATATTTCTCGTTGCTTTGAGATAATAAATTGCCCTGATCAATTTCATGAGTTTCAGGGAAGAAAATAAATTTTAGTATTTATGTTAACATATTGTATTAATATAATGAATTATGTTATAATTGTATAATTATGGTCATAATAATATTCATATTAATGTAAAGAAAACATTTCTAACTATTGCAGTTCTCTTTTTTATAGCTAGTTGTGTGGTCATAGTTGGTGTTTTTAACTTCATTCTCCATTATTCAATCTATATTCCCTTTGCTTCCAGCACACTAAATGTCATCATTGAAAGATATCTGTATTATTGGGCTGGGATTGTGGCTCAGCAGTAGAGCGCTTGCCTAGAATGGGCGGGACCCGGGTTCAATTCTCAGCACCACATAAAAATAAAGGCATTGTGTTGGGTCCATCTACAAAAAAAGATATTCTCTCTCTCTCTCTTAAAAAAAGAAAGATATATGTATTACATGTTTTATTTACATGCCATTAACTAGGCAGTTATTTTTTTTCTAAACCTGAAAAGAACAAAGTTGTGGGGCTAGAATGCAAAAATTTCCCTGATGGATCACTAAGAATGACAATGAGAGGAATCATTCTCATTTCAACCTCTTGATTTTCAGACCATGAATCCTGACTATGGGGGAAAAAAGCACTACATATTGATCATTGCTTCAAGACATACACAGCTTCCTGAAGTACATTGCTTCAGCTCTGTCCAATGTGAGTATTCAACTGGCATTGAAACTGTGTCACCAAGTGACCATTCCACCATTCTATTAGGTGATTTACTTCAGAGTGACCAGGTACATTATAAGACTTCTGAATTCTATGATCATGAGTACTTTGCCATATTTTATTTGCTGTTAAAGGATCCTCGATCAGAAGCTATGTTTAGTGAAATATTATATTAATATGATATTCTGTAAGTTGGTGATCTAGTTAGCAGTATGTAGAGAAGGAAGGAAAAATCCATATTCAGATTAAGTGTCCCCTAGTGAGGAGAAACTTGCCCCTTCATGATAGAAGTGTTCCAATGTAATAAGCCTTCTACCATGTGACTGGATATTCACCCTGGGGAATGGCACCACATTGAAGGTTCAGTGTTGGTCTAAGCTGTTGGCAAGTTGGCCTCTCAGCAGTGATTGTAGACAGATAAGATTTAATGAATAGAAGCCCATATTACTAAGCCATGCACAATTTCTGTCCCTGAACTTATACAATGGAACTATGAGACACTGGACAAAGATAGAGATGGCTGATAAAGACAGTTGGGGAAAGAAATTTGCTGTCTTAGTGCCCTGATTATGAAGATCATCCTCCATTAAGATTTCACTTCAGTGGACATTCATGAAGACACAAATATTTTCACTTTGTCTCAGCTCATCATGGTTCATTCACATACCTCTTCCCCAGATTTCCTTATTACTGATTTTCCAAATGTGTATTTTCCTCTAATACTATAAGTATCAAGTCAAACTTTCAGCCACAGCACACACACCCACACAAAAACATTTTTTTAAGTATATATTTTTATCGCTGGCTATCTGGCCTTCCAGGAAAAATGAGCAACTATGTGTATTGCTCAAAACTTCTGAACAAAGGGAGGATTTTCCAGCTCTCTTTCTGGGTCCCCTCTGAGTGGGACAGTAGTACTGCAAATATTTTCCTTTAGGTCAACTGAGTCAGAGAGAATTTCTCATAGGGTCACATGACAGGGAAGCGGCAGTTTAGCAGGTTAGGAGCCAAGGGATTCTGGGGCACATGTTCATGCAATTTTTTCACCTTTAAGGCCTGCTCAAGTTCTAACACATATACATACCACTTCCATTTGATAGTAGAATATTGCTGTAAATAATATCCACCTCATGATAGGCATCTCAGGTCACATGGTAACTTGGTAATCCAGAGTCAAACATTGACTTTCTAGTAGCCCCTCCCCAATGAAGCCAAAAAGGGAAAGTATTATCTGAAGAGAATGGCATAGTTCGATCCAAAATCCTAAAGGTTTGTTCTGTGATTCATCTTTAGCATCTGCTGAAGTTTCCATACACTTATTCATAGTCCTATACACTACCAGACACTTGAAGAACCATTGAACCTGACAGCTTGGTTCAAGGAGCAGATAAGTTTGCACATTCTGGGTCCTACTCAAAACTGTCAGATATTTGAGTTATTTGATATATTAAAGCTGCATGACCAAAGGAATTGAATGTTACTTTCCAAATCTAAGGAGGCTCACCAAACACTGCACCCCTTTCTTAGTGTAGAGAAGAGAGAGGTAGCAATTTGTCTTTCACCTTAGATGTGATACTTTAATGTAACTCAAATCTCTGGGCCTCAATAAATTTTACCCAAGTTTCTGTGGTACTTATTTCCAACCATCTGGATCCATATGTCTTACCAAAGCCTCTGAAGTACTTGCTACTTGATACCTACCTGGTCCACTCAGCATCATCTCATTCCTGTAGTAGATAAAGCCCTGAGGAAGGAAGATGAAGGCATATTGCTGGCTTTACCAGTTGGCAGTAAGCTGAGTCTGATGACCTTTCCTAACAGGCATAAAGAATAAGCATTTTGCCAGGTCAACACCTGTAAACCAGATGCCGTAAGAGGTCTTAGATCCACAGGCTGGAAATCCAAGAGCACAGCCAGCAGCTGCTCAGTTTCTGTGAGGGCCTCAGTGTGGCAGGGCATATGGGTGTGTGTAGAAGAGGCAAAACCCACTCCCATGAGAAAGGCATTAACAACCAAATCTCCTTTTAGAGATCCCACCTCCCATCACTTCAAATTACAACATGAGCTTTGAAGGGAATAAACCATAATCAAGCAATAGCAATGATTTTTGGAGACACTGGGGGAATAAGGTTTGAATAGAGAAATTGGAGGATCAGAGAAAGGCTTTCAAACTTTTTGAGCTCAGGCAGGCCAGCTACTAGAGCAGGATCCTAGAGAAGTCAATGGAAGTCTGTTGTCTTTGCCTCTGAAATATGGACTGGGATTTCTGTGGGTCAAAAGGGCTGGAAGTTGCTACTACTTCTGGTAGTGGCATGGGACAGAATAAGTACAACCTGGAACATTCTGGAAGTAATTGCTGCTTCTGCTGAATTTCTCTGCCTTCCACATAATTTAAAAATATATCTTTTTGGCCAACCCTAACCATGACAAGAAGATGATTCTGGAAAATATAGTTCTAGCTTACCCAAATTGACCCTATACAAAACCACCACCATACACCATTTATTAGCTGCTTAATATTGAGCAAATTATTTAATATCTATGAATCTTTCTCTTTCTATCACAGTTTGGCATTGTCTTGAATGACATTGTCCTGGGTTTCTGGATGATGTTCTATTGCAGAGGATCTCTTACTTATAGGTATAAGTAAGTAAGAGATTCTCTGCAACTGATGTGGGAAATACTCCTCCTATTGGCCACTTAATACCATTTGGCCATGTGGCTTCTGTAATTCTTTCCCTAGTTAGGGTCACCTCTCTTTTCCAGGCCCTCCAGGCAGTCTACATCTGGCCCATGGAAAATGCAAACATTTGCTCTACTAAGCTCTCAGGGGTGTGCTCACCCTGAAGGCAGTCATCTGGACTCACTCTCAGAGCAGCAATCCTGCCACAGCCACTTGCCTTTAGATTATCTTTAGGCCTGAGTCCCTTTACCCCCACACATATATCAATGATTCCAGTCAAAACTCTTTTCCCTCTGGAATACCCACCTTAAGTGTTATAGTAAGAAATAATCAATACCCTTGGCTGGAGGGGGGAGAAAGTGACATCTCTCTGCAGACAGCTCTTCAAGTGTACCTTTTAGCCTCAATTCTTAGCCTTCTGTCATTCCGTGAGGAGGCGGGTAATGAGCTGTTGACCACCCACTTTACAAGTCTGAACAAATAGTCTTGCATCTTGATTTAGAATGTAGGGTTGCTCGAGAATAATTCGTATCCTATTTTCTTTTTCCAATATTTAATCCCTCTCTCAAAATTTTAGGATGGGAGGAGTTCCATTTGTCAACAAAAATAACAACTCTGCTCTAAGGAATAAGAAAAAGATTTATTCAGAGCCAAACATGAGTAACCATGGGCTGGTAACAGATTCAAGTTCTCTGGAAATGACATAGTTCTCCTGTGGAAGAAGTTGAATGGGCTTTTATAGTCACAGAAGAAAGTAGATGGGGACTACACACAGATGGAGAAATCTCTTCTAGAAGATTCAGGTGTTGTCTTTCATAAACTGAGGAAATCTTTTACAAGATTCAGTTGTTATCACATTTTTACCAAGCTTAGTATTCATTCCAAGAGTTTTATTTCATAGTCACAAGAATGCTAGGTCAGATACACAGGTCAATAATAAAAAGCTATTAAAGACATTAAAGATAGCCCAAGATAACTTTTCTCTTGATCTGCAACATTCTCTCCACTCAAGGTATGTTAGATGTCCAACATCAAACAGTCTTCAGGCTCTTTGGAGATCTTTAGTTCACATGTTTAATATATGGTTACCTCGCATGGTACTTGATACATGGTAGACATTCATTAATAGCAGTGATGATGGTACATTGCCAATCACCCAGCATGTAGGTCAATCCAACTTTTGAAAATGCATAATCGTTTTCAAACGTTGAACTCCCCTTCCAGAGTTAGTACCCTCATTAATGGTTTAAAAGGCAGTTGACTAGGCTTTCTTTTACCTATTCTACAAGGCTATTCCAAATACATGAATAGCCATCTGGGTCCAGTAGCTGCTGTGCCCATGTCCACTGCAGAACCACACTTAGTGACAAACCACAAGCTTAAGGATATCAGGATCCAGTTTAGCTACTTGCCCTGGGGGAAGAGAGAAATGAGTCCTCTCTACCCTGTAATGGAGTCCCATCTTAGCCCCAGCAGGTGGAGGAGGAATGTACAATTATGTGCTGGACTGTGTGCAGCCAGTGTGCCCTGGTCTAGCCATCTGTCTTGATTAATCATCTCTGTGCTAAAATAGTTTGATGATACAAGTATCATCCTTGATTGTAGATATGGAAATATGAAAATCAACAGATACCCCAAACACCAGCAGCATACAGGCATGTACAATTATATCATTACCCCAAGGTACATATGCAGTTTATTCTTTTTTTAACGTATTTTTCTAGATGGAGATGGACACAATATCTTTATTTATTTATTTTTATGTGGTGCTGAGGATCGAACCCAGTGCCTCACACTTATGAGGCAGGCTCTCTACCACTGAGCTACAGTCCCAGCCCCTGCAGTTATATTCTTTAAGTTTAAAAGTAGAAACAACATGAACTTGGAAAGCATGAACTGAACTGATATATGGAGAGACAAAACCTTAGGGAAGGCTCTATTTGCTCCAAGTCTTCTCTATGGCATCTCTCTTAGTCTTTCTTTCTTTCTTTTTTAAAATTCATTTATTTGTATGTGGTGCTGAGAATCAACCCAGTGCCTCACACATGCTAGGCAAGCGCTCTACCACTGGGCCACAGCCTCAGCCCCTCTCTCTTAGTCTTGATGTCTTCAATTCTTTTTAGGTATCACAAGTGACAATGGAAGGGAATAAAAGGGACACAGGTACACTCAGTGTCAAACAAAGAGGTCCCCCAAAGCAGGAATACAATGCAGTCTCATTTTCCAAATTGTGAATGTGCATATTGAGAAAGCTTAAAAAAAAACACTTTAGCAGGGATTGGCAAAATTGTTCTATAAAGGCTCAGATAATTTTTTAGGTTTTGGGGGGAGGGGGGACATATGGTCTCTCTTAAAAAAATTCAACTCTGGGTCTAGGGATGTGGCTCAAGTGGTAGTGCGCTCGCCTGGCAAGCGTGCGGCCCAGGTTCGATCCTCAGCACCACGTACAAACAAAGATGTTGTGTCCATCGAAAAAATTTAAAAAATATTTAAAAAAATTCTCTCTCTCTCTCTCTCAATCTCTCTCTCTCCCTCCCTCCCTCCCTCTCCTCTCTCTTTAAAAAAAATCAACTCTGCTGTTATAGCACAAAAGTAGCCAATAATAAGTAGGCAATAATAAGCAAATAAACATGGTTCTGTTGCAATAAAACTTTATTAACAAGGAAAGGTAACCAAGGAGTTTCATTTACAGACTCCTGTAGCAGACTGTAAGAACCTAAAAGCCATCAGGGCTGGCTTCACAGCTTTCAGGGGTTGACAGGGGCTCCATTCCGTTTCCTCCAGAAAAGGCAAAAATCAATTCTCTTTGTCATGACATTAGTTTTGTTTTATCGTGTCCTGTGCTCTGGTGTTTTGATGTTGTGGTGAAGTGATACAGTACTGGGATTGAACCCAGGGGCACTTGACCACTGTTATATCCACACCCCTTTTTACTTTTTATTTTGAGACAGAGTCTTGCTAAGTTGCCTGGGCTGACCTCAAATTTGTGATCCTCCCGATTCAGTTCCCCAGTCACTGGGATTACACATGTGCCCACTGCATTGGCTGCTTCTTCCCTCTTTCTGTGTGTATATCTCTAAATGTTTCCATTTTACTTCTGTCCTCTTGCACTCAAGCCATAAAAGTGTCCAGACTCTTTCACGTTAATAATTCTCCTCCTCCTTCTTTCTCTTCTTCTTCACCCCTACCTCCTCCTCCTCTTTTTCTTCCTTTGTTCTGGAGATTGAACCCAGGGGTGCTTAACCACTGAGAGACATCCCCAGTCTATTTTATATTTTATTCAAAGACAGGGTCTTAGGAAGTTGCTTAGGGTCTTGCTAAATGTTGAGGCTGGCTTTGAACTTAGATCTTCCTGCCTCAGCCTCCTGAGCTGCTGGGATTACAGGTGTGCACCACAGCACCTAGCTTCACATTCATTCTTGCTAACTACTTTCCAGGTCCCTCATCAGTTCTGGGGTAAAAAGTGATGAGCAGTAATGAAAATATCACTTGTCTGGGTGGGTCACTGGGCAGAACAAGCCAGCAGTCTGCTGCGTATCTTTGGGAAAATTATCTAAGCTCTCCAAGCCACCCTTTCCTTATCTAATAAATGAGCGAGTTAACTAACTGGCCTGAAATCCCTTCCAGCTGTGAGCTTGTGATTTTAGGAAGCTACAGCATCAACTCTGTGCAATTGTCTAGGGCCATTAATTAAGATGTCACTCACAAACCTTAAGGAAACTGCCAGGAGACAACAGAAATCCACTACATGATCTGTAACTAGCAACATTCCTAAGGCCTTCACAGCTGAGGGGCAGAGGGTGCCTGTGAACTCAGAGGATGTGAGACTCAGCACACTAAGGGGAGATGAGGAAGACAATCCATGGAAACCAATTTACATTCTAGGCTCTCATTTTACAGCTACAAAATGCACACAAATATTGACTTAGTTGGAAACAAGATCCCAGGGAGCTACTATTGGAAAGTGGGACAATTCTCCATCAGATCCTCTCATGTGGGGCTTTTCTGGCCATGCAAAGGATATCCTTCAAAGCCCGTCAGATAAATATATGAATAGGTTTGGAGGAAATGTGTCTTTGAGGAGCTAATAAAATAAACTACCAGATCCCAGCATGTGTCAAAGGAAAGCAGTCTCCTCTGAGCAGGGATGAGGGAGGCCAGGGAAGGTAGGAGAATGAGGTTGGCTGGTGCAGAGGCTGGCACTGGTTGGATTATGATGAGCAGGGGCCTGGAGCTCTGTCCCTACCTCCTAGACACAGTCTTGAGGGTGAGGAGGGAATGGAGGAGCCCACATCCTGGCCTCCAGAAGAGCAGGCTTTTATTGCCTGACTCTGCTAAAGTTGTCTCACTTGTAGTCTAAATAATTAACTTACCCATCCCTAAAGGAGCATTCAGAGAAAAACAAAACCCACCCCTGCCCTCAAGTTCAGGTTTCCACGGCACCCAGGGCAGGCCAGGAGGCTGGGAAGCCATCCCAAGCTGCAAACGTGGCCTGACTTCAGAGGTTCACTGGGGTTAGTGACCTTCTGAAAAAGGCCAAGAGTTGCTTTTTGTATTTGAGCTAAAGTTTTTTGCAGTTTTGAAAGTTTTTTAAAAAAAACCAAATGACACAAACAACAAAAACAAAGAATGTGCAACAGGCTGTCCTCAATCTGATGGAGAAGGTGTCCCACTTTGTGGTCTGCAAAGCCTAAAATATTTACTCTCCAACTCTTTCCAGGAATAGTATGTCAACCTTTACTCCCTCCTCCAGGTCCTTTCCCAGCCTTGAAGGAGGCAAGAATGGCTCTGATCAGCTCACTGACAACCCCACCTGAGAGCCCACTCTATGCAGAGATTATAGTTGTCAGAGCACTGTCCAGCAAGAATCTGACACCATTGTTTACCCCATTAACAAAAAATAAAGGAAAAAGAAAAAATACACTAGGGTGGGGTGAGGGAGACATCAGTCTTGATTCTACTGTATAAAGAGGTAGGCAGAGAGGGAGGAACTGAAACTAGTCCCAAATCATCTTATTTGCCTACTTGAGGATCAGAAAGCGGCATCATCCCAGTTTGTTTCTGATGACACCCTACCCTAAAGCCCTGGTGATCCCCACCATCACAGAGGCTGCATCCAAGCTATCATATGGTGCCAGCTGATCCTCAGCCCTAGACAAAGGCTCCAGCCTACCATCTCAGCAGGTGAATTTGAAGTGACAGGACTTTGGCCAGCCCTACACTCCTCCCAGACTTTCTCCTAGAACCAGAACCTCTGAGAGCGTCACAGGCTAAAGACCACAAAAGAGACGGGTCAGAGCAGGCAATGGGGATGCCAACAGAGCACCCCCACTGCAAGTGGGATGAGTGACCTCTGTGTTATCATGGAGCTTATTTGGAGTTTGGGGGGCTTAGGACAGAGTGGAGACAAAGTGACTCTACATCCTGGTGTGTGAAGATTCTGGGTTATTGCAGATAGGAGAACGGTAAACTTGGTCAAAGTGTCTAGCATGTTCCAAGAAAAATGTTGCTACTGTCCATCCAATGCTTTACAGGGTCAGGTGTAATAAGGAAGGTCCAGGTTGGAATCTCAATGTCCATACTAGTGAAAAGCTGCAGTCTTAGAGATTTGAGAGACCAGGCTGTGAGCTCATGGGATAATCATCTCAACCTCTGCACTCTGGGGCTCAGTTTCTTCTCTCTCTCTCTCTCTCTCTCTCTCTCTCTCTCTCTCTCTCTCTCTCTCTCTCTTGGTAATGCTGGGGATCAAACCCAGACCTCTCACATATGCTAGGCAAGTACTCTACCATTGAGTTACACCCACAGCTCTTTTTATTTTTAGACAAGGACTTGCTAAATTTTCCAGGCTGTCCTCAAACTTGTGATCCTCCTGCCTCAGTCCCAGAGTTTCTGGGATTATAGGTGTGCAGCCACCACATCCAGCTTTCTTATCTGTTACAATTAGCAAATGAGCAGAAACCTGAGGTGCTTGGATGAGGCTGATTCTAAGGACCTGTGCATTCCATACCCAACAAACAGCTCAAACATGCCGTGACTCCACAGATGCTTCGTTGTTGCTTTCCTTCCCCAAGTCAATCCAATCCTATCCAAATGAGAGATTACTGGCCTGGCATAGGGAAGAAAGTTTTCCTTCAACTTGTTAACAGTTAATCCAGGGAATCAGAATGGATGGAAAGGTGCTGAGTGTGAATTCTCATCTTTGTGCCTTGTGACCAGGGAGTAGCCAAAGAGCTTCGAAAATTTCATCCCCAAACTCCTACCATGCCCAAAGCAGGTGGTTCAGAAGTCTTGGTGCCATAGACTCTCAATGACCTAAATTATCTGTCTTCAATTCCCCAGCCCAACTGGATATTCCTTAAGGGCAGGAATTGTGTCTTGAACTTCTTTGTCTCTAGCAGAGCACAGTCTTTAAGATATGCGGTTGGAGATCCATCCATATTTGCTTAGCGACTTGATTAAAATCAAGAGAGGTAATGCTAAATTTGACATGGAGCATGAGTCCAGGTGAGTGAATCTCTAAATTTTCTGGGTGATGACTGGATGCCATTCTTTAGTCCAAGGCTCAATCAAGCTTCTCCTGTCCAGGCTGTGATCCCTAAGAGCTATCATGTGACCTAAACAGCAAACAATAGAGGAAGGTAAGAGAAGACAAGGTGGATCCATTCCATTGTGCCAGAGACTCTCCAGGATATGCAGGTCACATTGCTTCTGGTCCCTTGCTCCTGAAGCAGTCCAGGCTGGGAAAGTGGCCAAGGTGGACCATGCAAACATAAATCAGGCACACTTTACCCACCATTTGCTTCCAGGTCACTGTACAAATTGCAAGCACAGTGTAGGTTTTATGGGCTAAAAACCTAAACATATAATGTGGTGACAAATGTCACAAGCTCTGTGGTGGGTCTCACTCTCATCTAAGCATAGGTATATTCAGAATGGCTGTCTCCTTTCTCTGCCTACAGATAAGATGCTCTATAACTAGTCAAACTCCCTGCTCCATTTGTTCTGTGCTCTGGGGAAATGGTTGCTTTCTTCAAAATTTTTGAGGCCGCCTTTCTTTCTCTTCTTGTTTGTTTGCCTGTTTGATGTATGTGGTGATGGGCACAGAATGTAGAAGGCAGTGCCTTGGCTTGCCCCACAGTGTCACTTATCTGTACAAATGGTGATGACAAAGAGATGCAACTAATTAACCATGACACGCATAGAATTGCTAACAACTTTAATAAAATTTTAATTACCCCTTGTTTCATGGGACAGGCAACAAACCATGAAAATAATAATCCTCTTGGGTGCTGTCACAGCAGACAGAGCAATTTGATTAGAGGAAGGGAGGTATGAACTGTAAGGAGTTTAGAATTGTGGGAATGGGGGGACAGTCCATGGAGAAGTGTTAGGCAGAGTGACTACTATACCTGGAATTCAGGTAGGAGAAGATAATCCTCCCTGAATTATCTAGATGGTTCCCCAATTCCCCACTTTGTTCATATAGCCTTGATGTTTTCCAGAAGCAAACTCACTGTAGGCAAAGAAGAGAAACCAAGGCATATGGACCATCAAAAAATCTGCCAGAAAGACACTCCTGGATTTCTGATCCAGATCCCTAACACCAGTCCTCAGAGTCTGACTGTACATGGAAGGACCACCTGGGGATGCAGTGAGTATCCCACTGTTCACAGATACCAACTTGGGTCATGCCATCCTGGATCCCCAGGGCTCCTGTGCCCCATTGGCTGCCCCAGGTGAAAGAGGAAGAAGAGGAGTAGAATGAGGTGTCCACCTGGATACCTTAGTGGGTTTTGACTTTGTGTCCACTGCTGCAGCTCCATCCCGACAGGTCCTGGAGCACCTTACACTCCTCCCCTGGCAGGCAGGGCTCCATCTGTCACCACCACCTCTGCAGGATTATAGAGGCTATTGGGGCAGGAGGCAGGAGTGCAGCTCTAAGCTCTCTGCAAGCACACCCAGCAGTCGGGGGGGGGGGTCTGTGAATGAGGTACACATTTCCACACACCCCTGACATGGAGTCCCGTGTTTCGTTTCGCTTGTCTTCTGCCTACTCTGGGATGCCCAGAGAGGAAGAAATGTTGAGGCCTGGGGACATAGCCCTACCAATTTTAATCCTACAGGTCCCAGCATCTCACCAAAGACATTGGGGGGGAAAGGAGGCAGGTGAAGTTGTCTCTGAGGCAATCATGTCATTGGCACAGAGGTACCAATCTTCAGCTTGGTGTGTGTGAGCTACTATGCACCATGTGCAGAGGTCCACAGACCAGGAGGGCACAAGCTGGCATGCATGTGATCACACTGGGCATGGTTACTCAGATGCCACTTAAGCGTGAGAACAGAAGCCAGAGTGGGGATGTGAAGGAACACAAGTGTTCATGTAAAGGCAGGGTTGAGAGTAGAGCATTTGGAAGAGGCTGGGGAGAGAGCAGTAGGTGAAGAGCCCACGTCTGAAAGGCTGTGTGTGGCAGAAAGCCTAAAGTATGAGGGAACTTATCTGTCGGTGGGCAGTGAGGGACAGCACACAACAAGAGCTTTCCTTGTCTACGACAGAGAGATAGTCATATCTGCCCTCCTGTCCCCCAGAGGGTGCCCCATCATTTGAGACTCTGATCATGAAAGCCCTGAGATAGGTATGAAATTGGATCCCCAGAAGATGGCAAGGCCCAACCAGACCTCCTTATCTCTCTGCTCAGAGTCTCACTGACCAGGGCCTAGCTTCTCACTCACCATCCACACAGGAGGGCTTTGCCCGCATAGTGACAGCCACCTGGCTGGAAAAGCAGGAGCATTTTACAGTCTGGGAGTGCTCCTCGATGCGGTTCCTGTTGCAGCAGCGGTGAGAAGCGATCATCTCACAGGTGCCCTGCTTTACAAAGACTGATGGGGCCAGCCACATCAGATCAGGTCCCCAGCCCAGGCCTCCAGCCCTGCTCCCCTCCCACCCACCTGCAGGTCCTTGAGCCGCTTCTACCTGCTAGGGAGAAGGCCTTTCCTTCCTTCCTTTCTTGTTTGTGTGTGTTGGGTGGGAACTACTAGGGATTGAACCCAGAAGCCCTCTACCACTGAGCCGCACCCCCAGCCCTTTATATTTTATTGGGAGACGGGGTCTCCCTCAGTTGCTGAGGCTGGCTTCAACTTGCCTCAGCCTCAGAAGTCACTGGGATTACAGGTGTGCACCACTACACCTGGCTGTGGGAAGGTTTTTAAAGAGATTTCCAGGGCTTTGGTTTTAGCTCACTGATGGACCACATGCCCAGCAGCATCAAGTCCTGGGTTCGATCCCCAGCATCACACACAGAAAAAATCCAATGGCAGAGGAGAAAGAAGCAGATGAAATCTTCCTGTTCCTCTCCAGTGAAGCCGCACTCATCATCCTTTGGCAGACCCTGGGTCTGAGAAGAAGAAAGCTGAAGTCAGGCACCAGTTCCGCCCCCACCTCCCTGCTTTCTCAGGGTGAGGGCAAGGGCCCCAGGGCTTACAGTGCGTGGAGAGGATCATCCACTTATATAGGCTTCAGCCATCCTGGAAGGAAAACCCCAGAATTAGGCCAGGAGGCTAGACTTAAGCCCACACCTGAGGGCCTCTCTCCCTGCAGAACACCTTCTGGCCTGGAAGGGACAGAGAACAGTGGGTCTTCCCAGGCATCCTCCTGGTGGGGATAGCAGAAGGGAGCAGTTGCCTGGGTGATGAACAAAAAAGGAGTCAGAACCCTGAAATCTATGGATTGTACTTTGCCTCCGAGATCTGCTCGCTGTGTGGATCAGGGTGGGGTGTTATCCAGTTTTCCAGGTGTGCTGGAAAACCTCCTTCCCAGTCCCTACTGCCTCCCCTTAACCTGTGGCAGTTGGAGGCTGCGAGGAAGCAAAGGCCAGGAGGGTCCACAGCCACGTCAGGCACAGTGCCAGCAGCCAGTGGCCTGAGTTCCAGTTCTGCACGGCCCTTTCACTCATCCTGTGGAGAGAAGGGCCCACCTCGAATAGCTCCAGACAGGAGGAGCTCTCCTAGTGCCCAGCCCCAGTTGCTTCTCTGTGCTATGCCCTCTGGGAGGCAAGGGTGGGTAAGATGCCCACCTTGTCCCCAAGCAGCTCAAAGCCTGGCACAAAGTCACTGTAGGAAGCGATGGATGCCACAGAGAACAGGGGAGCAGGAAGGGAGGACCTGAGGAGGAAGTGACATTTAAAAGGGGTCTTAGAGCTGGGCACAGTGGCACACTTGTAATCCTAGCTGCTTGCAAGTCTGAGGCAAGAGCATACAGAGTTCAGAGCCAGCCTCAGCAAAAAGCGAGGTGTTAAGCAACTCAGTGAGACCCTGTCTCTAAATAAAGTACTAAATAGGGCTGGGGATGTGGCTCAGTGGTTAAGTGCCCCTGAGTTCAATCCCTGGTATCCCCCCAAAATTAAAAAAAAAATGGGCTGTGGTGTGGGAGGAACAATCATGCTAACTCCCATTTTTTTTTTCAGTTCTTAATCCAGGCATGTTCTTGAATCCTTCATGACTATTCCAAAAAGTAGGATAGTTATTACCTATTTCATAGATGAGCAAATGGAAACTCAAAAAGTCTGGACACAACCTCAACAGTCACCAGTGAAGGACTGGCTAAATACTTTGAAGAGAATCTGGGCAGTCTCTTCCAAACAGCCGTGGAAACACAATGGAAAATGCTTTATTTAATGATGCATGCAGTGATCTCCAATGATAATCCACTGTTAAGAGGGAGCAGCAACATGTGGGACGATGTGTATAAAATGTGTAAAAGAGAGGGATTATTTATGCTGCTTGAATAGGCATAAACTAGCTCTGGAGCCACATGTGGTGGTCTGTACCTGTAAATCTCAGCAACTCTGGAGGCTGAGGCAGGATTGCAAGTTGGAGGTCAGCCAGGGCAACTTAGTGAGAGCTTGTCTCAAAATACAATAAAAAGGGCATGCACTTCGGAGGCCAGATAAGTCTGGCTGAAGATTCCTTAAATGGTGTGTCCTGCAGTCCTGCTAGTAGGTTCTATACCAGGCTCCAATGTCATTGGTGTAGGATCCATATTTTAATACTGTTCCTAAAATTTCATTTAATACCAAGATGTCTTTGACTTGATTTTATTCTTTGTAATTCTAGAAACAAGATTGTAGTTTAGCCATTACTGATATTTTTAAAAAAGGGATATGATTTCTTGCACAGCGTTCAAAAGAGAAACAAGCTTTGGTTCTCAATGCTGACCTTTCTTTTTCAGGTACAAGTTTTCTAGCTCAGACAACTGAGAAAAACTATAGATCATTCTTGAGGCATTGGTTACACGTTGATTTTCTATATTGCAGGCAGATTGGGCTGTGATGGGTGGTGTGCAGGCAGATACAGGATCTGACAACCTGGGAGGTTCTGTACTAAAATGTTACTTTGTATCAGTTTTAGTACAACAAAATAAAGGACAATTTCAGAAAATAAATAATTAAAAATAAAAAGGGCCAAGGAAGTAGCTGGCAATAGAGTAGCCCTGAGTACAATCACTAATACCGCGAGTGAGCGCGCGCACACACACACACACTCACACACACACACACACACACACACACACATACAAAACACCAAATCAAACCAAACCTCACCAAACAAAAATGTCAAAAAATTAGCTATGGAAAAAAACAGGAATAACATTGTTTGCCATTAAGAAGGAAAAGTGGTTGGCTGAGAAAGAAGATGACTTATTTTTCTACTAATTTCTTTTTTACTCCCTATTTATTTTTTCCTTTTTTGTACCAGGGATTGGACCCAGGGATACTTAACCATTGAGCCACATCCCCTGCCCCACCCTTTTTATATTTATTTATTTATCGTTTGTTTGTTTGATTTGAGAAAGGGTCTTGCTAAATTGCTTAAAGCCTCCTTATGTTGCTGAGGAGGTACACAAAGGCTGGGAGCTGCCCAGCCACAGATGGGGGCAAAATCAGTCTCAGAAGGCATCAGAGTCTCAAGCTCAGGGATAGACCTGGGTCACTACCTCTGTTGCTCACCTAGCCCCTTGGGTCACTGCTGACCTCCCTCAAGTGCCAGCACAATTCTGAGAGTATTAGGGATCAACCAAATGCCAGGAACCTGCTGCCATATTAGAATAAAATGCCCGATGTCTGCCCACCCCTCACACTTCAAATATTCAACCGTTTCTTCACTTACCTTTTGCTAGGATCTTTTCGATTCAGTCTGCTCATCTGCTGGTCTCAGACTCACTCCACCTGGACAAGTAGGAAAGATTTCAGTGAGTTGTGAGGTCCAGAGGGAACCCGGGTCCTGGTCTGGTTGGGAGAAGGCAAGGGGGTGGGCTGGGCGGAGTCCAGTTTTGAAGCTGTTCTAGGCAGAAGCAGAGTCTCTTCTTCTGGATTGGGAATGGCCCTTACAGAGTCAGGATGAGCCTGGGACCAGTGGCCAGGGAGCTTCAATGTCACAGGAGTGAAGCAGTGGTGGGAGGGGTCTAAGAATCAGCACTGTCATCTCTCTGATTTGGGACAGAGCTGAGGATCAGGGGAGGGTTCTAATCAGAATCTGCCAGATAGATTCCTGCTGGGATAGACCTCTGGGGAGGATTCCCGAGCCCTGAATCCTCTTTGCCTCTACCACCAATGTCCCATGGCACTTGCTTCCTGGAATTACATACAGCTGGCTCAGTTCTGCCACTGTCACCCTCTTTCACCTCACAGAGCCAGAATGGGGATTCAGCAGGTCTCTGAACTGCAGGCCACAGCTCCCCAACACCTTCTCCTAAGTACTCCTCCTTTTTCAGCCTCCTAAGGAGGCAGAAGTGAAACGCAGGATGGTGAGGCCCTGGAAGGAAGAGAACCCTCCCTCCTAGCTCCCAGCAACAAGGGTCCTACAAAGGGGAATGAAGGTGTTCAGAGGAAGTGATGGCAATATCCTGGAGATAGTTAAGCTCCCACCTATCTGGATGTATCTCTTTCCTGAATAGGTCTCTCCTCTCTCCGCCCCTATCAGGAAACATCATTTCAACTATTAGAAATGCAGTTTCTCCCAGGTGAGGGGTGCTGGGGATTGAACCCAGGGCCTCAGGAATGCTAGACAAGGGCTCTACTACTGAGCTACATGCTTAGCCTGTCTCAAGTGATCTTGTTTCTGAGCTTACAGACCCTTCAATCCCACTCACCTGGTCTCTCTTATGAACCCCAAGACTCAAAAGACCTGGGGGAGGGGAGAGGATTGGGGCTAGAGGAAGCTGCAGAAAGCTTCTGGGAATGTTTTTTCAACTTCTATGCTCTACCTCAGTTTCCCAGCCTGTTTCCCCCCTGCTCCAACCCATGCTATAGTGAGACTGAGTGAGCAGCACGCACACCAACAAGGAGTTGAAGACGTGAACCACAAGAACCTCCAACCTTCCCCAACCTACCCTCACACAACTCCAGTGTCCATTCAGTCCTCAAAAATTCTGAGCACTCTCACAGGGACCTACCTGCCCTACAGAGGTGACCACTGTTCAACCTGCTGGCCTGAGGTCCGCACTGCCTCTGAACCTGGGACCAAGACTCAGAGAGCAGACTACTGTTGGGTGCGGCCAGGTTGAATGCCCTCCAGTCCAGGGCTCTGTCTGCGTCCCTCACCAAGTTGCTGTGCCCCCAGGACAGCAGGGCTCTGGCCAAACTCGCATCACCGACGCGGCAGTGATGAGACCCCTGGGCCCGGCTCTGATCAGTCGGACCCTCTCCGATCCTCCCGTCGGAAGGCTGGGGAGCGTGCTGCGGCCGCTGCAGCCTTGGCGCCGGTGCTGCCCCACTCCTCCACCCTGAGCCAGCACCACTGCTTCCTTCAGGACAGCGCAGGGCGATGGGCGGGCTGGCGGTCGCAGCCGGCCCGCAGCGGCCCCTGGCGACTCAAGACAGGAGGAGGGAGGGAAGAACTACTGGCCCCTATGGTCAGATAGGTAACCCCGAGGAAGTCCTCCCAAACATGCAGGCCTCCTGACGCCTAGTTCTGTGGCTCAAGGGAAGGAGGTGATGGTCGGAGGTGAAGGGCGGCGGTGGGGTGGAGGTGGCAGTGGGGTGCTGGAAGTGAGGAGTCATTGCCCGGACCTGCAAGGTGTCTTGAGTTTTGAAGATTCCAGAACTGCATTGTCCAGTGGGGTAGTCGCTAGCCACATTTTATTTAAATTTAAATCTAAAACTCATTAAAATTTTACTTAGCACTAAAACGCTATTTAAAGTGTCCAGTAGCCACAAGAAACTAGGGACAAGTGTATTGGGCAAAGCAGATATAGAACATTCCCACAGTTGCACAAAGTTGTTCCCTGTCCTCCTTCTACAAGGGCTTGATCAAGGGGCCCTCTACTGGAGTTACATCCCTGGTCCTTTTTATTTTGAAAGGAGGTCTTTTTTTGAAGGGGATATATATGTATGTGTATGTGTGTGTGTGTGTGTGTATATATATATATATATATATATATATATATATATATATTTATATATATATGATTTGTTTTTAGATATACATGACAGTAGGGTGTATAGATGAGGGCTGGCCTCAAACTTGTGATCGTCCTGCCTCAGTCTCTGGAATCAACAGGATTACAAACAATCACCATTAGACCCAGCTACAAAGTTCTTTTCAGCAGTCCTCTCCTAGATTGATATCTGGAAGGCAATATTTCTACCTCAGAAATGGTACCCTTAGTGACAGGCAGGAAGGCTATAATAGCCTGGTGAATGGTCCCTATGGATGATGGGTGTGCGTCTCAACTTGGGAACCAAATTCTGGGACCCAGTGTCTGCATCAGAAAAAAAAAATTCTAATATAATTTCCACTGTAGATTTATTTATTTAGGTACTGGAGATTGGACCTAGGGGTGCTTTACCACTGAGATACATCCCCAGTCCTTTTTAATTTTTTTTTTACTTTGATACAGGGTCTCATTAAGTTGCTTAGTGCCTTGTTAAATTGCTGGGGCTAGCCTCCAACTTGCCATTTTCCTTCCAAGCCACTGGGATTACAGGCATGCACCACTATGCCTGGCAATAGTAAAATTATTTGTAAGGTTATGTTTTGTATGTGAAAAGTACTAGGAAAATAAAGGCAAAGAGATTCTGTGAGTTTTTCTCTTCATATGAAGGACATACCTCTTACTGTAACAGGGCTCTGGGGTTGGGGTAATGTGGAGGGAAAAGGCAAGGAGGAAGAAATGGTAAGCAAACTATTCCTGAAACACCAAATAATAAAAATAATAGGCCCTGAACCCCTGCATGTGGACTGTGAAAAAGGGGCCTGCCTTGAGGCTCTACAGTCCCCCTTTATGGCTAGACATTATCAGTCTGAACTAAGGAAAATATCCCAGATTTGCTTCTTTCCAGCCTGCTACCTTTCTCCTCTCACCTTCTGCCACCTTAGGATGGGTAAGGGCGATGATTGCATTACCAGGTCTGGGACAGTCTGAGGATGGAGGAGGTGCGATCATGTCAGGATGGGTGGGTCGCTCAGGGAGATGAAAGTCTTAGGGTCTGGGTAGGCTGGAGTGCTGTGCAACAGCCCACAGACCCTGCCAACTTCCCTGAGGATTATCTGGTACAGAAGCAAGGGGTCTCCAGGCCCTAGCTCTGTGGCCTATTTTTGCAGCCACTCCATAGATGCTGGGAAGAGCAGGGAATAAGGAGCTGTGTGACAGTGAGAAGTGATAAGTAAACTGTCCCAGGAACATTGAATAATAAAAATAGCTAGTAGTCATATTTTTCTTCAGTCTTTGACCTGGCAGTGATGTTATGTCATTTATCAGAGAGCTGATTCCCATTTTTCCTCAAACAGGAGGGGAACACCCATAACAAGCAGCAGCGTTTTCTTTGTCCCTGTCTTTGCTGCTCTGTGGGGTCTGATGTTTTCTCCCTCTTGTGACTTCATTTGATCTGGCTTTCTGCCCAAATCTCGGGCATAATTACAGCAAATCCATACACCTCAGTGACTATTGTAGGCCAGGAAAGCCACCCCTTCTGGGAGCACAGTTTAGCCTGGGGGACAGAGTATACTATTTTCAGGAAGCACTCAGTGGACAGAGCTCAGAGGTAGGGTCTCTATAATGAACTTGATTCCAGTGTCCTGTGATGGCTAGCCCAACTTGCATTAGGGCACAGAGACCTTGACCTCATTTGAACTGTGTGTTGGGTGGGTGTACCTGGGACCTAAAATGATCTATTCCCTGATACCGTATGTAGGAATAGAGCTCTTCCCAGGTCAGGTCAGTACCACCTTCCCTGAAAGAAAGAATAAGAAAGAATAAGCATCCCACCTGGTACTTGGTCTAGTTTCAGTCCTGGAGCAAGTGGGCTTTTAATCAGTCCAGGCAGGAGTTTAACCTGGCCTCTGTCTCCCCCTGGCTGCAGAGAACTTGCCCAGCATTCCAGGACTTCCCAGCCTCTGCGCAAAGAGGAGGAAGGCAAAGGAGGAACCTCATCCCTCTAACTGCTGTCATCTTCTCCCTAACTCTCCCTCCCTGATTCAGAGAAATCAACTTGATCCTCAAGTCAGAACCTGGTTTTGGTATCAGGAGACTGACGTGGTTATGAATCTCTCAATGGCCGTATGATCTCTTCTGGCATGCCATATTAAATGACAGGTACATCCAGTCCCGTCTCATTTGTAAAATGGGAGTGATAAATTGGTGTATAGAGTGCGCTTTGTAAAAGGCCTACTGCCCAGTAGGTCTTCTATAAATGGTATTTATTTATTATATTACGTTGTTATCCTTATTAACTGATGAGACGTCTGAATCTGAGTGTAAGGGGAAGGTTCTGAGAAAGTAAGTGGGGTAGGAATGGCAACCGCTCTCCCACATGTGGAAGTGGCCTTCAGAGCTAACAGTACCATCAAGAGCCCAGGAATTTACCCCGGCTCTCTGATCCAAGGTGATCAGCTGTGACCTGCATGGTTACCATTGCCTCCACTCTGCACCAGCTCACTGCTCTCACTCTCACTCCAGTAGCTCCAGAGGTGTTGTCACACCAGCTGTTTCACACCCAGCATCCCTGAAGCGGCTGTTTGGATCTGAGGTCATCAGCTTCATTGCCCTGAAGGCAGCCTGACCACCCTGAACCAGAAGCTGGGAGACCGCCTCCCCCACCCTCGTCACAATAGGGAAGGTCTATTTGATGTCTCTCCTACAGCAGGACTGAAGTAAAATTTCCTTCTCTCAGACCTTTCCCACAACAAACCCATCTCCCTCTGAGAAATTGCGGCTGGACGAAGACAGAATGAGGTGGAGAAGAGATTGGGAGCCAGTGGGGCACTTCCGGGGTGGCCTAGAGCTAGGGGAAGTTCTGCCCCGCACAGTCCCAACCAGGCAGGGAGCCAATGGCCTCAAAGGACCAACAGGGGTAAGCACCACCCACGCTGAGCCCTAGGGTCAGGGCCTGAGAGAGGCGGGGCCACAGCCGAGGGCGGGGCCAAGAAGCAGCAGGCTAAAACTGGTTCTCTCTACTCCAGGGGTGCTTCACCTCCGCGCACCAAATCCCCAGACCTGCCCAGCATGACCTCTGCACCACTTGCCGCTGCTACAGAAACGCCCAAGAGCCCTCCAGCGAGGCCAGGGAGCGAGAGCTGGGCGTCAGCGAAGACCGTAGAGGCTCCAGCGAGCTTCTCCAGACCGACCTTTCTGCAGCTGAGTCCCAGGGGGCTGTGACATGCCGAGGACCACGCGGGCTGGGCTGTGCAAAGCCCTCCGGACAGGGGCCGCCGCCTGCCCTGGAGCACTGGCTACACTGATTGAACGCCCTCCCAGGGCACCCAAACCTGGATGGGACTACCACTTCTCCCCAACTCTGCATCCCCGCTAAAGGGATGCACCCCCTGTGCGGCGCTAGGAGCCATGAACCCCCCTTTCCCGGGACCTTTGCTATCCTCTGAGCTTTGGGCACCACTCGCTCCGGGCCCTCTCTTCAATCGGGTGCAGCCTGAATCACCTTCCTCAGGACCTTGTAACTTGTTGATAACCCTCACTCTCTCCCCTCAAAACCCCGTTTTTACCCAGAGCTGAGGGGGTGGGGGGGCTCTGCCAAGGATGAGTTGGCCAGGTCCTAATCGCAGCTCTGCAGGTTAAAGGCTAAGAAACTTCGGGGTGAGGGCGGTTGTTCAAAAAGGAGCGGAGTTCCTTCTAACCAGGGGATAGGGGTTGGAAAGACTATCAGCAGCTTCCAGCCCTAGAGCCCCAGTTCCCTGTCCCTCTTACCTTTCCCCTCCCCTTCCACACCCAGAAATAGCCAAACACCAGAAGGCCGCTGGCCTCCCAGGGTGGGGGACGGGGCAGCCTACTGCAGTGGGAGGGTACCCTTTGGACTGCGTTCTCTGGGTAGACCTATTGGTGCAGCTGATAAAGGAAACAGACCCCTTGATCAGGACGGCGGGCATGCTCCTAGGCTACATGGATTTTTTTAATGCATCTACCAGAAAACCTAACCCTGAGGGAGATGGGGACACTGAGATGGCTGAGAAAGGTGGCTGGTGTTCTCATGTCCCCACCACCACCTGTTTTAACTTCCTACAAGGGAGAAGTTTGTGGTTAAGTGGCTCCTTCCCAGTCCAGGTGGGCCTATACTCTTACTCTACTTTCAATTCCTCTTTCAGGATCTGAGCTGAAGCACTTCCTCACTGCCAAAGAGGCAGAAACTTTTGTGGGTAGTTTTAGGGTGAGGGTGGGTGTGCCCATGAGTTGTGGAACGCTGGGGACAAAGTACTGGGAGAACTGATTGAGGTTGGAGGTGGAATGTAGGGTCTTGGCGAGCAGAGAAGTAAAGCTTCTTATCCTCATCTTGCCTCCTCCAGCAGAACCCCTGAGGGAGCCTCTTTTGCCAAGTAAGGGGGGATCTGAGGCAGGCAGGTGCTACTGTCTACCTTTCTATAAAGTAGGGCGTGCCACCAAGACAGTATTCCTCGTCAGCTCTCCCTGCTCCTTTTCTCTCTGGCCTGGATACCAGGTGGCTGTGACCTTTCTCAGCTTGGCCAGCCCACAGGGGAGGATGTGTATATGTCTAAGGTGGGGGTTATTCCAGGACCTGTTCTGGTGTCCAACCTGATGTGGTCACTCTGGCCTGGCAGTGTCATCAACACTGGCAAGAGCCGACACAATGAGAACCAGGCTTGCTGTGAAGTGGTGTACGTGGAAGGATGGAGGGGTGTTACAGGGGCCCCTAGGGAGCCTAGCCAAAGCCCAGTAAGACCTCACCCTTTCTCTTAGCCTCCAGAGTCACAGACACTTGTCCTGAGGGATAACAGGCATCTGGTTTTATTTCTGAGACTGGGAAAAACTGCCTCCTAACTCACTAGCTTTCTGTGTTTGCCACAGAACCCTTATGTGGCATTGATTCCTGCCATGTCAGATGAATGTTTACTTTTCTACTTCAAATGTAGATGTTCTTGTATTATGGATAATTTAATTAATTATTGATACTGATTTTTGCATCTTTTATCCTCAGAATTTGGCTTTTTTGAGGGTCTCCTTTCTTTTGACACATAGTGTGCCCTGGGTGAATAAGTGAATAAATCTAATTTGCCTGTAATGTCAACCTCTCTAATATTTATTGGATGCCTACAGTCTTTTTCTTTTTCCTATACTATACTACACACACACACACACACACACACACACACACAGAGATTTACTCACCTTCAACTTTTTCCCCACCAGGGACTCTGCTTTTATTATTGGGGCCTGTTTGATGGACATGGCAGTGGTGGAGCTGCCAAAATGGCCTCACGGCTCCTGCATTGCCACATCCGGGAGGAACTAAAGGACCTAGTAGAAACACTTCAAGACCACTCACCAGGGCTGGAGATGTGGCTCAGTGGTAGCGCGCTCGCCTGGCATGCGTGCGGCCTGGGTTCGATCCTCAGCACCACATACCAACAAAGATGTTGTGTCCGCCGAGAACTAAAAAATAAATATTAAAAATTCTCTCTCTCTCTCTCTCTCTCTCTCTCTCTCTCTCTCTCCTCTCTCACTCTCTCTTTAAAAAAAAAAAAAAGACCACTCACCACCTCCCCTCTGCCTCCCGTGCACCTCAGGGACCCCAGGTTCCTCTGATTCTACTCACTTGATTGGTCCTCAGTCCTGCTGGTCCTCACAGAAGGAAGTGACCCATGAAAGCCTGGTAGTAGGGGCCATTGAGAATGCCTTCCAGCTCATGGTGAGTGGGTGGCCCAGGACAAAGGCTGGCTAGGCAGACACTCTGGCCAATTCTGTGTGAGAGTCAGGTGGCCTCAGGGACTGACCCTGAGAACCCACAATGCTATTGAGAGCCAGAGCAGAGTTTGGTTCTGAGGGGAGGCAGAAGGGATAGTTACCCCCATGTGTTTCACTATTTTTCCAGTTGTGGTTTGGCTGTGCCAGATGATTTCTGCAGATGGGAGTGGGGAGGGTGACTCGGTGTCTACAACCTCTTCTTTTACTCTCCTCTCTCTTGACCCTTCCTCACTTGGCAGGATGAGCAGATGGCTTGGGAGCAGGAGTGTCTTGGCCACCAAGTAGAAGGGGGCTGCTGTGCACTGGTTGTGGTGTACCTGCTAGGCAAGGTGTATGTGGCCAATGCAGGTGACAGCCGGTATGAAGGAGAAGGGCTTTAAAAGTGGCAACAAGGGGACATACTCTCTAGGATGGGGGGATAGAAGAGTGAGGTGGTGGGGTTCAAAGTCAAATATTGGACTTGGCATGGTGGCACATGCCTGTAATCCCAGAAACTCAGGAGGCTGAGGCAGGAGGATCACAAGCTCAAGATCAACCTCAGAACTTTAGTGAGACCCTATAATAAATTGGGTCTCAAAATAAAATCAAAATGGCTGGGGATATATCTCAGTGGTAAAGCTTCCCTGGGTTCAATCCCCAGTACTGTAAAAAAATAAAATATTTAAAGAAATCCTAAAGATTGAAGGAGCTTGGAGGACCATAGATATAAAGAAAGGCCTGATATATCCACAAGGAGAGGAAAGATGGAGTCCTGGGTAAGGAATCCTAAGCAGAAGGCCTGGTCCCTCTGGAATTATCCATGAAGGGGGCTGAGGAGAGCCAGGCCTTTTCTGTCTCTGGGCAGGGCCATCGTTGTCCGGAATGGTGAAATCATTCCAATGTTCCGGGAGTTTACCCCGGAGACTGAGTGCCAGCATCTTCAGCTGCTTGTAAGTAGAAACCAAACTTCCTACTCCCATCGTTTACTGGTTCTTGTGCCTCTCTGCACTCTTGTCCCTGAGAACATCCCCCAGCCCTACCCTCTCTCTGTCTCTCTGTCTCTCTCTCTCTCTCTCACACACACACACACACCACCACCACCACCACAACCACCACTACCACTAAACACAGAATACTCCCTACTGGGAGCTTCTTGGGAAGTTGGCTGTGTGGGCTCTTGAGTGCAGGGCTGAGCCCAGGGGATAATGCTACAGGAAGGAGCCTGAGATGGTTTGCAGCACCCACTGTGGCCCCAGCTGAGGAAGGAAGTAAAATCAGAGGTGGGGGGAGGGAACAGAAAAGGCCCCTGGACTCTGGAACTGGACTGCCTGGATACTGAATCCTGGTTTGTTGTTCTCTGCTAATTATGTGACCTTTGACAATTCCTTAACCTCTCTGTGCAGTAATAGTTCCTGCCCCATGGGTGGTTTTGAAGAGTAACTGAGTTAATGTGTGTATCAGAATAGGGTGTAGCATGTGGACCTTTACTTAAAGGTCTGCTATAATAAATATCATCTAGCCAGATACAGTGTGGCACACCTGTGATTCCTGCAACTCGGGAGCCTGAGGCAGGAAGAGCATAAGTTCAATGACAGCCTCAAAAAATTAGCAAGACCCTGTCTCAGAATAAAAATCAAAAAGGGCTGGGAATGTAGCTCAGTGGTAAAGCACCCCTCAGTTTAATCCCCATTACTGCAAAAGAAGAAAAAAATTAACATTATCTATATATTGTACTAGGGTACGCTGTGAGTGTAACACCCCCTGGCCCTTTGCTCTGTCTGGCCATTCTCAACCCCAGGGCTTCCTGAAATCAGAGCTGCTGGGTGGTGAATTCACCCACCTTGAGTTCCCCTGCAGAGCTCAGCCCAAGGAGCTGGGGCAGAGGATGCTCTACTGGGACCAGAACATGACTGGCTGGTAACACTTACCTCAGAGCTGGGTCATTCCCATGGCAACCCAACCAGTCCCTCACCAGTAGCAAGGTGGAAGCTGAAGGCTGGGCCAGGCTGGGAGTTGGGGGATGGGGCCCTTCTAAGGGGTTTGTGTGCGGGTGTCCAGCTCCTAGAAGAGAGGGGGCTTTGATGCCTAGGTGATGCCTCTACCCCACCCCCTCCCCAGGGCCTACAAAAAGATCCAGTTGGAGGACCTCAGGTTTCCTCTGGTCTGTGGGGAGGGCAAAAAGGTAAGATCCACAGTAGAGGTGGGAGAGGGCAGGAGGACCCACCACAATTTGTCTAGAGAGGTGGAGGTTCTACCTGAGGGTAGGTGTGGTGCTGAGGGCCATTGTCAAGTAGGAATGACGCTTCAAAATTTCCTTGCCAGCGTACCCCATGTTAAATAGATTTCGCTGTTGACATTGCATGTAAGGTGACCTTGCTCAAGGACCAAGGCGGATCCGGGTTTAGAGCTGATCAGGTTTGAGGAAGTATCCCGCTCCTTAGGGTGTTCCCGGTTTAAGACAAAAGGAGTTTTAGGGAAGTAGGAGGTTGAAGATTATTGCTGCTGGGAGTAGGGCGTGCCTGTTGCCTGAGTTCCTGCTGAGTTCTCGTGGAAAAAATGTATTTTAGGACGTGTTGAAAGGGTAAAGATTCTAAGCTGGAAAGCTTGAATGTAAAATATTAGGTATTATTAAGTTCCTCTGTTACACCCAGAACCTGGAATTCCTGAGATAGTTAAAACAGCTCGGGCTGGGGATGTGGCTCAAGCGGTAGCGCACTCGCATAGCGTGCGTGCAGCCCGGGTTCGATCCTCAGCACCACATGCAAACAAAGATGTTGTATCTGCTGAAAACTAAAAATAAATAAATAAATAAATATTAAAAAAAATTAAATAAAATAAAACAACGCCCTACTGGCCATTTAGCCTAGGGCCCTGTGCAGTTTGTCACAGGGCCCGAACCAATCAGTTTGAATGTGTAACCTGCTTAGGAATGACCAATCACCCCCGCCCGACCTGTTCCCGCCAATGAATGTGCCAATCACTTCTCAGAGTTGTTGTTCAATTTTCCCACGCCTCATGATGATTTGTTCTGATGTATGCAAAGCCCACCGCCCTCTCCAAAAAGTGTACTTAAGCTCTGCTTGACCTTTGCTCTGGGCTCCGGCCTGCTCTCCCTTCTTGAGTGAGCACAGGGCCCCAGCGCGCTGGAATGGATCCCCAATAAATCCCCTTTTGCCAATTGCATCGAGTAAGTCTCTTGTGTGGTCTCTCCCTCCGACGCTCTGCCGGACCCCTCTTACAGTGTATTGTGGGGGAGATAGAGAATTTCCCCTGAACCTGTGTGGAGGCGGTGTGAGATCGGGAATAAAGAATTGCTGTTTGAACCTACAAAGCTGTGTGGTGGCTTGTGATTCTGTGCCAAGCCGAGACATTGGCATTTGGCAGTGTGGGAGGGCTGTGTGGTTTCAGAGAGCCTGGCAGAGGACTAAATAGCTGTCTCCCCTCCATGTTTCCCTCAGGCACGAGTGATGGCCACTATTGGGGTAACCTGGGGATTGGGAGACCACAACCTTAATGTCTGCAGATCCACCCTGCCCATCAAGCCTTTCCTCTCCTGTTTCCCTGAGGTGAGCTGTATGGGGGCCTCCTTAACTATACCTTCCCTCCTCTGTGGGTCTCAAGCTGGCTTTCATCCAGGGTCCTTTTATCCCCAAGCTTCCTGTCCAGCAAACCCCACACCTCAATCCTCCCTATACTCTTTCCCCACCAGGTTCTCGTATATGACCTGACATAGTATGAGCACTTCCCAGACGATGTGCTAGTCCTGGGAACACATGGCCTATGGGATGTCACCAATGATTGTGAGGTAGCTGCCACTGTGGACAGGGTGCTGTCAGCCTAAGAACCCAATGACCCCAGCTGGTAGGGGTTGCATGGCATGATGGTAAGGGGGTGGCACTGGCAAAGGAAAGTGCAAAGGGAAGCAATGCTTGAGGACCCCATGTGGGCCTCTATGTCTATCTTCCCATATACATGAATGTGCACATGTGCTCCTGGCAAGTATACAGCTCTTGCCCAAGCTCTGGTCCTGGGGGCACGGGGCACCCCCCAGGACCATGGCTGGCATCTCCCTAACAACAAGCTGGGTTCCCGGGATGACATCTCGGTCTTTGTCATCCCCCTAGGAGGGCCGGGCAGTTACTTCTGAGGGGATCAGCCCATCCCTCCCACCACCACCCAGCCTCTCCATGCTTACCTCTCTCTAAGCCCAAATTCTGCAGTTGTCTCCCTTTAGTGGCAGTTTAACCCAAAAAGGGATATCCACTAGACCCAGAATTACAGCTCTTGGCAAATAAACCCGATGGATAAAGGTGTGTGTCTTTATTTGCTTTGATTAGAAACTAAAAGTTAAGGAAAAGTTCTGTGCTGTGGTGGAAAGGACATCAGAAAAGCCCCCCCCCCCAAATGAATTTTTTTCTAGGTTCTTCTTTCTGCCCTCTCCTCTCCTCAATCCACTCACTTGCCCTAAGTGTTCTCAGACACTTCTGTATCTTCATCCATCTGCTGATGTTTCTTCCAAATTGGGCTCTCTTCCCAAATCTTTCCTGAGCTTTAGATTCATACATATCAATCATCTCCCAAACATTTCCGTGAAAGCCCACTGACACTTCACCTCAACACACCTCAATCCACTATTTTCCCCACAGCATGTTACTTCTCCTACTTCATCTTCTCAAAGGGCATCAGCTTGGCTGCTCAAATTAGAAATCTTGGAGTTGGTAACCCTTTAATTTCCTCTTCATCATGCTAATCATCACTAAGTACCATCATGTACTATATGATGACAATGAGCTGCATTTATGATGGTATACACCATATAGCCTTGGTGTGTAGTAGGCTATGCCTTCTCAGTTTGTGTAAGTACACTCTATGATGTTTACACAACAATAAAATTGCCTAATGATGCATTTCTTATATCCCCATCATTAAATGATGCATGACTGTATTGTTGAATATATACATTTATGTATCCGTGTGTGTGTACCTTTTCCCACATATCTTCACTCCCACTGTCATCTCCTTATTTTTTCATTATATTAGTTTCCTAACTCTAGCAGCTCCTTGCTGTACCTGAGCAAAATTCACAGTCAACTCCTGGACATGGCATATAAGGACCTTTATGGTCTGTCTCTGTTTCCTTCTCCAGCCTCATCTTCCATCACCATCACTGTCTTCTGGGGAGTTCCCATGACTCTGTAGGCCTGCAGTACCTTCAATTTGTTATTTAAAATATAGACATCAACCTAATTTGAATAGTTCATTTGTTCTTCAGGGCTGAGCATCCCACAGCTAATGCATTCTCTCCAACCCCAACAGCAAATGCCTCCTGTATGGCCGCCTGCAAGAGTTGTCCATAGGGAATGGCAATTAAGAGCAAGGTCTCTAGAATCCATTTGACCAGACCCAAAATCAACTCTGTAATCTCTCTGAGCCCCCATTTGTTTTCTCAGTAAAATGGAGATAACACTACTAGGCCATCAGGTTATTGTGAGGACTGAAATAGTTAATGTATATAGAGTCAGGTTCCCTAAGCGTTAGATATCTTGAGATTATCTGTATTCCTCATTTAGACTATAAATTATTTGAAGGCATAAATCAATCTTCAGCACATAGCTCTCACTTCATACTGAGTGAACTATTGAGTGGATTAAGAGTCCTGGGGACCAAACTGCTCTTGAACTCAGTTTGCTCATTTACCAAATGTGTTGGCTGTACTTCAGATCTTTAAAGTCTGTAATACTTCTAACATGCATCCATTTGGCAAATATTTCTTGAAAACCAATCATGGGACACACACTGTGCTAGACGAGGGGAAGGGAAGACTGGAGGAGCACAGTAGTCATCAGAAGACAGCACCAGCATTGTAGTCACACAGGACTGACTGTATGAATTCTTGCTATCAGAAATCTCAAACATTTGCTAAGCTGTGTCTTCAAATCTCAGTTTCCTTACAGGCAAAAGGAGATGGGTATACTTCCCCCGAAAGGATTGTGACAAGTATTTAAAAGGTTGAGTTATGTAGTTCCTAGAATATACAAGTCAATAAAATGTTGATAGATTTCCTCCTTCTTTGTCCACCTCCTCAGTCATTTTTACAAGAAAGATCTACATGTAGGTAAATACGGTATCAGACGGGGGCTAAGCGTGACTAAGGGCACAATAATACAATAGGAGTGGGAACTGTATTCCTGGTTGGGGATCCAGAAGCACTTCCAAGAGTACCCTTGGAGAAGTAGGTAGGAATTGGACTCAGGGAAATTCCAGGCAATGGAAGGAAGGGAATATGAGGCAGAACGGTGGTCTGGGTCTGCAGGTCCCAGAAGGTCCGCAAGGATTCTAGTGGCAGAGAGTGGTCTTCTGCACACACCACGTCCCACTTCATCGCTCGCGCTGGCACCCTGGTTTCCCAGTCCTGCCTCCCGAGAGCGCCCAGGTGGGGCAGGAGCGGGTGCTGTTTGGCTGAGGGAGGGCAGCAGCGGCCTTTCCTGACGCCACCCTGAGCGCCTCTCAACTTTCTCAACTTTCTCTACGCCCATCTGCCCCTAGGGGCTGGAAGGCGGGGCAGAGGCCGAGTCCTCCAGGGTCCCACCCGCTCTGGTCACCGCCCACTCCTCTGCAGTCTTGGCAGCTCGCAGCGATTCTCCTTCCAGCCTCTCACCCAGCCCAGGGCAGGCGCCCCCAATCTTCGAGCCGCAGCGGATGCGACCCTTGGCCGCCTGGGGCTGGGCCAGAGGCCAGCCTAGCCAAGGACTGAAGGAGGGAGAGGGCGGGGCCCGGCCCCTAGGGTCAGTCTCAGCCTCCTGCAACCGCCACGCAACTCGAGGCCACGGAGCGGAAGGTACAGGGGTCCGGACAGGGGGAGAAGGGCGTACCAGTTCCCGGGAGAACACTTTCCTCCTCTCCACTCGCTGGGAGCTCGGGCGGGTCAGCGAGGGGTTTTGGCCCGTTCCCTCCCCTTGGACGCGGCATCCGGGCTGTGCTGGGGTCGGGCCTGCTCGGCTCCTCCCCGGACTGCAGCGAGGGGCCCCAGGAGCGGCCTGGCAGGGGCTCTCTCCTGCTGAGGCCCTGATGGGAGCCCTTTCCCTTCCCTCCGGGTTTCCCCTAGCCTCCCCTGCGGAACAAGGGAGCGGCCTTGATCTCCCTAGGCGAGGGAACCCAGCCCAGACGCCCTGGCTAGCCCCAAGCTAGACGGCCCAGCGCGGACCTGGCCTGGGGTGCTGGGGATGCGCTGGGAGTTCTCCCAGGCCCGGAAGGTGGAGTGGAGGGAATAAGGGCGCGGTGTGACCCTTGGGGGCTGCCACTGTTCTGCGGAGGTTGGACACTGCCCTCGAAAGTCCTTGGAAACTGCCTGGGGCATGGGGTAGGGGAGAACGGGAAGGGTCCAGCCCTTGTGTGTTCGTGTGTTCCTTCATGCGAGTGTGTGAAGGAATGTACCCTCCACACTCCCTAGCTAGGCTAAAGATTTATTTTAGGGGTGTTGGCTGGGGATCCTGGGGCACAGAGTTCTCTCAGTTCTGGCTTTAAAGTTGAGGAAGAAGTGTCAACTGAAGAGTGAGTATTTCCCAAACTTCAGGGGAAGTCAGCTTCCCAGGGTTAACATGTGTCCCTCATGAGTACCAACACACATGAAGGAGCAGTTCATCACACCTGCAGTTCATCACACCTTCACAGCTCCCCTCACTTCCTCCTTCCCCAGGGAGGGGAGCCAACCTCCACCCAGCTAGATTCCCAGCCCTGCAGTCAGGGAGAAAGAGAGGGTGTGCTCTGGAGCTGAAATGAAATCTAGGCTGTTGGGAAGAGGGAGGGAGCTAGAGCCTGGGCTGGGAGGAGCCCCCAAAGAAATGACAAATGAGGACCAGTCCCTCCATCAACTAGGCAGGGAGCACAGGGTATGGTAGGTAACCTGATCTCTGCCTCAAACCTAGTTTTTCCTCAGTCCCACATCCTGTCATGCTGGGCTGAGCTCTTCTAGTCCCTGCATTCCACCACCTCACAAAGCCTGGGTCTGCTTTTTAGGAAGCAGAATACTCCAGCCCCAGGCTGTTTCTCTTCAACAGTGGGATGCCTGGCGGCCCCTCCCTCTCCTCCACTTACACCTTCAGAAAACTGGGATGTGGGGGAAGAGGACATGAGTCACTGAGAATTTATCGGAACCACTCTCTGGATCACAGAGGGGATCTTGCTGATACCCCAAATAACAGGGAAGATGTGCTCTGCCAGCACATCCCTTTCCAAACAGGGGTTCATTGAAGTCTACCCAGGTGACTAACACTAGGATTTCTTCCAACTCCGCCACCTACTCCCATTAGTTCAACTCATGCAGCTGTGTAAACATGTGTGGTGGTACATGCCCATCATGCCAGCTACTCGGGAGACGAAGCAGGAAGATTGATCACAAGTTTGAGGTCAGTGTGGGCAACTTATCCAGACCCTCTCTAAAATAAAAAGGGCTGGAGTGTGGCTTATTGGTAGAGTACTTGCCTAGCATGTGTGAGGCTCTGAGTTAATCCCCAGTATCCCAAAGAAAACCTGGATATATCCTCTGGTTCTACCACATACTCGCTTTGTAATCAGGGCCAAGTCCCTTTGCTTCTGGGTTTAAAATCCCCACCACCACAAAATGGTGATGATGGCATGACTTACCCCAAAGGAGTGTGAGAATTAAAGTGGTATTCATGATAGCAATTCATTTGAGATCACAAAAATCAAACACATTTTAGTGATTTTTTTTTGGAGAGGGGTTACTAGGGGTTGAACCCAGCAGCACTTTGTCACTGAACTACATCCCCAACCCTTTTTACTTTTTTAAACAAATTGAGACAGCATCTTGTTAAGTTTCCCAGGATGGCCTTGAACTTGGCAATTCTTCTGCCTCAGCCTCCCACATAGCTGGTTTATAGGTATGCACCAGTACATCCAGTTTACATCTTAGAAATTTAAAGAAAAACTCAATTGAGTTTGTTATGACTGTGATTAATACGGTGCCTTGCACACAGCAGGACCAGTGGTTTGAGAGGATCTCTGGGTAGTAGGTTGGGGCCCTTGGGGTCAGCTATGCATTGCCCATTTGTCAGGTGGAACTGGCTTTGTGCGACACAGCAGGGCAAGAAGACTATGAATGTCTATGGCCTCTCTCCTATCTGGACACAGATGTCATCCTCATGTGCATCTCCATTAACAGCCCTGACAGCCTGGGTGAGGACTTTGGAGAGAGGAGGTGGAGACCCTTTGGAGTCATCCATCTTCCGAGGCTGTGGGGATGGAGTCACAAGGTCCACACAGGCTCTGCTGGCTCCTTTGTTGTGGCATCTCTGGTGTTTGGAAGGGCTTGGGGGAGGATATGCTACAAGGGACGGGGTTTTGAGGTATGAAGGAGACCATCAGCCTCAGACTGCTATGGGAAGGAAGACCAGTGCTCACATGCTTAAACTGAGGTACCTGTTGGGACATGTCTGTGCAGAAAACATTCCTGAGAAGTGGACCCTGGAGGTGAAGCACTTCTGCCCCAACATGCCCATCATCCTAGTGGGGAATAAGAAGGACTCGGGCAAGATGAGCATACCAGGAGAGAGCTGGCCAAGATGAAGCAGGTGGGTGGGGCTGCCTGATGGGGAACCCTGGGGAGGAAGGTGCCCTCTGAGGGGTTGCAGGCTGGGGCAGAAAGGAGCTCTCTCTTCAGCCAACTGTCCTGTGTTAAGCAGTCATAGTGATATCTACCTCCCCCACTCCCATGTGTGTGCCCTGCTAAGAACCAGAAGAAACCTCAGTATCAAATCAGATGATCAGAGAGTGAAATGACTTGTCCAAGGTCACTTGTCATTTTCATTTATTCCAGTTTATTAATCTGTCTTTGGAATTGGGGCTACTAAGATGAATAAGGAAGTCCTTGTCCATGGGGAGACAGTTTATGTTTCACTTAGGGTATGCAGACTGTGCCATCAGTGTACCTGGGGAGGAAGGGCATCATCAATGGCTTAAGAAAGGCTTAGAGGGTGAGGGAGCTGGCTTATTCAGGGTCTCACTAAGTGGTCCACTGACCAGAGGAAGAGTTTATTATAGGAAGCTGCCAGGGTATGGAATAGAGACTATCTTGAGAGGATAATTATATAAGGCAAGGTTTTAAACTGGGGACAGCAGGCAGAGGATGGGTTGGGGGGATGATGGAGAAGGTAGTAATTTAGGAGGTAGCCAACACACATTCAGGCAAAACATATGTGGACCATAGGGTCTGCAACTAGGTGGGAGAGGAGGGGCTAGTCTGGGGACAATTTTGAATGTAAACATGAGGTTTAGATCCCTGCCTGGGGCAGCCGGGGCCTGGATGCTTTGTGGGCTCAAGGCTGGAGGAGGTATTTGTTAAAATTACTATACTTATGGGTGATGTGGTGAGAGGTGCACCTAACCAACAGCTTCCTCTGCCTTATCTTCTGTCTTCTCAGGAACCTGTCCGATCTGAGGAAGGCCGGGATATGGCAAATCATATCAGTGCCTTGAGTGCTCTGCCAAAACCTATGAGGGAATGCCGGAGGTTTTTGAGATGGCCACTCAAGCTGGCCTCCAGGTCCGCAAGAATAAGCACCAGAGGGGCTGTCCCATTCTCTGAGATCCCCACAGCTCCTGATGCCCTTTTCCTTCACAGGGGCTTAGGGATCACCCACCTGCCCTTGAGCTCCTCCCTTAGGACTCCATGCTGAAGGCTCCTTTTTCCAGTTCCCTCATGCCCAGGATTGCATCGTTTCCCTAGCCCCCAGAGTGGTGGCAGGCCTGCCCTCCCTCCCTGTCCTCTGGGAGCTGGGCCTGTGGCCTGCCCTTCTTGAGCAGTTCCTCTCCCTGCTGCCTTGGTCCAGGGGTAGGGCTCTTGCTCTCTTTGGCCCTCCCCAGAGGATGGTCACACACTAGCACTTTATATACTTATGGCTCAGAGGAGCATTTCTAGGGTAGGTGGATTGGGGTTTCTCCTTTGGGCAGGGGCCTTGTCTCTGACTGCACTTGGTGGGGGGCATGAATAAAGGCCATAGGTTCTAACACGGGTATGGCAGCTTCCTATTTCCTTTGTCTGGTTCCTATCTTGGCTACAAGCCTAGAGTCCCATCTCTCTCTTCATTTCCAAGTTGCTTGCCAGACTGGCCCCCTGTTGGCAAAGGAGGACTAGGGTGGAAGGGTGGAGTCTTAGAGCAGAGATGAGGTCATGCCTGGCTTAGCCTGGGAGGCGGGTGAGGGGCATGGTCTCTAGCCTGGACTAAACTTAGAAACCAGTGGGTGGCTTCCCACTGAGTTTCCTCCCCTGGACATGGAAGCTGTGAGGAGATGTGGCCCTGGACAGGGTGTGACAGTCTCACCCTCTTGTAGGTCAGCTTGGGGACACAGGAAGCTGGGGCCAAGATGAGGAGATACGATCAAGAAACTTTTGCATAGAATAAGATTTTTTGTTTTCAGAGTTTTTCTTCCTTCCCCTTCCCCCATAACAATGCTAACAAGCAGCTTGATGTGTCATTCTCCCCAGCAGTGGAAGGGTGGAATGGCTTGGTTGTAAACACCCTCCCCCAGCCTTCCTGTCCCTAAGAGGGGCAGCTCAGCTGGGTTCTGGTTCAGGGATGGGTGCAGCGGGCTAAGGCTTGGCTTGGTGTGAGAAGGCAGGAAGCTGTGTCTTCAGAGCTCATTCCTCCACTCGGGCTCCACTTGCAGGGACAGGCCCCCTTCACTCTCCCACTCCTGGGGGAGGTAGTCATGACCATGGGGCCCTAGAAAGAAAGGAGGTATGCTTTGTCTTCTTTACCTTCTCTTCCACCACTGTCCCCTGCTTGGCCCACCCTGGCCCAGCCATACCTAAGGTAGAGGGGCTGAGCTTGCTCAGATCTTGAAGTAAGTTCTGTCCGTTCTGTAGGTCCAGTTTGGCAGGAAAGGGACACCCTGTATACCCTCCGTTTTCTTTACAGAACTCCAGGAATCTGTGGGGTACAGAGGTGTTGGCACACAGAGTTGTGCAGGCCTGGATGAGGAGTACCAGCGCAGGCTGGAGGCCAGGCCTGGGTCCTGCCACATCTGAGCCTTGGTTGCTCAAGCTCTAAGTGTCAGCTCACTTACAAATAAGATGGAGGTTTTATGAAGATTAACTGATCCTGAGGATTGAGCCATAAGCAGGTACTAATGAAGATACAGCTGCCTAAGCTGGGGCTTGTGGCCACCATGAGGGATTACAGGGCAGGAATGCTCAGGCTTTCCAGTCGGGGTCATGGCCCAAGAGAATGGGGTTGCCCACTATGATGAGCAAAGCTTTGGCCCAGGTCACAGCCACGTTGAACCTCTGGAAGGAAGAAGTGGTGGGGTCATGGGAAGGAAGGGCCAGAGGAAGGAAGAATTTCTGCCACACCCACCAGGCCTCCAACCTTGGGGTTCTTAAGGAAACCCAGGTTAAAGTGCAGATCCAGCTGCACAAAGCTCTGTCTGCTTCACACAGAGGAGATAAATACCACACTGCATTCTTGGCCTTGGAATTCTTCCACAGAGCCCACCTAGAAGAGATAGAGGCAGGGCGTGAGAATAGGTGGGTTCAAGGGGAACTTAAGGGACATCCGCCCCATGGCGCTTGAGCTGCAAGGAGGGTACACTGGGAAATTGCCGATCAGTGGGTGAGTGCTGCCACAGGGGACAGGAGGCATGCTCTGGAAGCACAACCTCAAGAGTGAAGCTAGCTCTGGGATTGAGCCTGTAAAACCATCAGAACAAAGCAAACAGTGTTGCAAAGAACACAGTAACTACAAACAGTGTTTCTGAAACTTTCCTGGAGATAATCAGCAAGTACTTGTTAAGACTATAGAACCTTGGGCCCTAACCCAGACCTCCTGATCAGAATTTTCCGAGGCAGATGTCTCCAAATCTCAAAAGAGTAGGTTTCAGGCTTGTACCTGAGGAGCTGTAAAAAATACTAGTGCCCTGGCTCTGCCCGGAGATATCAGTGTTAATTGGCCCTGGCAGTATTAAAAGCGCTCCAGGTGATTTTTCTCTGTACTAAGAGCTTCAAATCACCATCTCAGAGCAAGTGTTAAGGTACTGAGGGTGGAGATGAGGTGACAATATCACATGACAGGCAAGGGTAGGCTGTGGCATTTGGACTTCATTCTTAGGGAAAAGACCTCAAACCTGCCCAATCACAGTGACCTGGGAGGTTGTTAAATATGCAGGCTTCCTGATCCCATGCCAGAACTATAAGCTGGAGCTTTGAGGAGCAAGAGGATGGGGAAAAACCCAGTTCTGTCCAAGGCAGTGGAGGTGGGACAGGGACATGGGCCAGACTGAAGCAGTGGCACAGGAGCTGAGGTCTCTGATTTGGGAAAAAGAAGGGTACAAAGAAGGTGAGAGTGAATGTGAAGTAGTGCGTCACCTTCAAGTCCTTTATGTCATCCAGTCTCCGAAGCTCCCTGTCAAGTTTGGTGATGCAATAATGGATTTTTTCCACCTGGAATGAAGGGAAAGGCATCTTTCTCTTATGCAGTCACCTCAATTCAAGAGGAACCAGGCAGAAAGGAGGCCAGAGAGCTGGGGAGCAAAGAGGGAGGAGGCGGATGACCTCTGCACTCTTCTGAGATATAGGGCCAGCAGAGGCCAGGGCTGTTCGAGAGGTATCACCTGGGGGAGGACCCATCCTTGCTGGGAACTGAGGGCCTGACTTGCTTCCGGTATGGCGAGATGACTCCAATGCTTCGTGGGCTCAGGCGGGCTTTCCCCTTCTTTTTTTTTTATATTTATTTATTTTTTTATTGGTCGTTCATAACATTACATAGTTCTTAATACATCATATTACACGGTTGATTCACGTGGATTATGAACTCCCGCTTTTACCCCGTATACAAATTGCTGTATCACATCAGTTTCCCTTTCATTGATTGACATATTGCCTTTCTAGTGTCTGATGTATTCTGTTGTCTGTCCTATTCTCTACTATCCCCCCTCCCCTCCCCTACCCTCCCCTTTTCTCTCTCTACCCCTTCTACTGTAAATCATTTCTTCCATTTGTATTATCTTGTCTTACCCCTCCTTTCCTCTTATATGACATTTTGTATAACCCTGAGGATCACCTTCCATTTCCATGCAATTTCCCTTCTCACTCCCTTTCCCTCCCACCTCTCATCCCTGTTTAATGTAAATCTTCTTCTCAAGCTCTTCGTCCCTACCCTGTCCTTGTTTACTCCCCTTATATCAAAGGAGTCATTTGGTATTTGTTTTTTAAAGATTAAAGGAAGGGGCCAGGAGCAGCTTCAGGTAGGAGGTCACCATGGCAGCATCTTCAGGGTTGAAGAAGGATGCCCATCACACCATGAAAGATGATGGAAATCCCTGGACACAGGGTTAGAAGAAACCCTCAGCTGGACTTCCCTGCTTCCCTTCCCTCCCACTCCAAAACCCTTGCAGGCAATAAGGAAGCTTAGGCCAAGGTGACAACTGGAGGGACCCCTGGTGTCCAGTCGAGCCTTTTCCTACCTTCAGTAAACAATCAAGATATGGGGGTGGGGGCCTGAGTCCTGCTCTGTCCAGCCTCACCTGTTGAGGCAGACCCTCTTAGCGGCAGAAGCACTCTCAATGCACCACATCTGCACAGGCCTGCAGCTCTCCGTTGTAGTAGGGAATGTCCAGGATGGTGGGATGGGACCTGACAGGCAGGAGGGAGGGAGAGCTAGACCAAGGCCTGGATTACTTTTGTCCTGCCCTGAGGGGACAGGCTTTAGGCCCACACATGAGCATCTTGCTTCCTGCATAGCAGGACACATTCACCTGCAAGCTCTCCTGCCAGGCATTGCACACCACATAAAGCAGAATTTGTGGGTCCATAGGGATCCAGTGACCAGCGAAATTATTATTTTTTCAAATTACTTTTAAAAACTAAGATTTGCCAGGTATGGTGGTGCATGCCTGTTATCCCAGTGGCTTTGGAGGCAGAGGCAGGAGGATGACCAGTTCAAAGCCAGCCTCAGCACAAAGCAAGGCACTTAAGCAACTCAGTAAGACCGTGTCTCTAAAAAATACAAAATAGGCCTGGAGATGTGGCTTAGTGGTCATGTGCCCAGTTCAATCCCTGGCACACCCCATCCCTCAAAAAAAAAAAAAAAAGAAAGAAAAAAACTAAGAAATTAGGGACTCAGCTTTCAATTTTGCCAAGGAAGGGCAGTACAAAAACAATGTATCACTTCCCATTATATGTTAAATCAAAAAATAAAAGTAGTAACAACACAATAACATTTCTTTTCTGCAACTGTCCTATTGGTACTCATCCAAGCATTTTTAATGTCTAAACTTATTCAGTAAAAGAAGTATATAAACAGGGTGTGGTTCTGTGTGCTTGTAGGTCCAGCTAGCTATTCAGGAGGCTGAGGCAGGAGGACTGCCTGAGGCCAGCCTGGGCAACAAAGAGATTCTTAAAAAATCAAAACAAAACAGAGCTGGCTAGGTAACTAAGTGGTAGAATTTTTGCCTAGCATGTGTGAGAGCCTGGGTTCAATCCCCACCACTGCAAAACAAACAACCCTGCCTAGCCCTCTAATTTGATAATATGTTTATGAAAAACTATTCATTTTCTCATTTCTCCTTGGATTGCCTGGAAATGCCATCTGAGACAGACATCAGACACATCCTGGTGGCTGACCACCCCCATATCTAGATAATCTCACTAGTCCAGAATGAAACCACTAGCTAAAGGAGGCCTCTGGACCTTCCAGTCTATAGTCATTTCTGCATCACAGAGGCGCAGAGCACCAGGAATGCAGACCAGAGCCTCCTGCTGGGGCGTAGTGGGTGCGAAGGCATGGGCTAGCAGTGGAGGGAGATTAGGGTGTGGGCATATCTGTAGTTTCATAGCAGCTTGGTTATGAACTGAGGTGATGAACTTGGTCATAGCCGTCAGGGCCCTTCTTGTACAGGGCACTGTAGGTGAGCAGCCATTCCAGCATCGAGTACCCCAGCCCATACTTCTGTGTCAGTGGGGACCACAGCACAGGTCCCAGCTGTCGAGGGTCTCCAGCCAGCACCAGTTGCCCTCCTGGATTGCCTGTTTCCTTAACTTCCATCAGTCCTAGAAGGCAAGGGTGGAATGAGGAGAAAGGTAAGTGATGGGATCTCCCCATGCAGGGTGGCACACCTGCACCCCACCCTGAGCTGCTCACCTGCTATGGCCACCTGACTCTCAGGTTCCATGCAGTGGTCAGCATCATCAATGAAGATGTGTGTGAAGTGATGGATGGGAAACTAGGCTGATACCAACCTGGGAGGTTTCAGGCCAGGCAGGGTCATCCCCAGGCACCCAACTATCAAACCTGAATGTTCACCCAATCTGGTCCCTCACTCACCCACTGAGAACCCTTCCCCATCTTCCCAGCCCACTACACTTTTATTTACACACACACTCCCCACCTGCTGGCCATGATGAGTGGTAATTAAGACTCGGTATTCCTACAGTTCCTGCTTGGCAGGAAACACATACTCCCCCTTTTTCACATCCCTGTTACAATAGGGCTGTGGACTGTGAAGCAACATGAGGCATCAGCTTGGCTCTACCCATGCCCACCCTCACTCTGACAATGGGCCACTTTATAGACAAGGAAACTGAGGCCCAGGGAAGGTTCTCACCCACCCAAGGATGAGGATCCAAGTCTCCCTACTTTTCTGGTTTGCCTTACTAAATAAATTTTAAAATTAAATTTGATTTTCAAATTGTAAAATATTTGTCTTATGAAATTTTGATTTGTCTTAAAGAGAAGCAAACATTCTACTCATCCATTTTTAAAAGCCAGGCTTGGTGGCACATGCCTATAATCCCAGCAGCTTGGGAGGCTAAAACAGGAGGATCATGAGTTTAAAGCCAGCCTCAGCAAAGGTGAGGTACTAGGGTACTCAGTGAGACCCTGACTCTAAATAAAATACAACATGGGGCTGGGGATGTGGCTCAGTGCCCCTGAGTTCAATCCTTAGTACCAAAAAAAAAAAAAATAGGAGTGAGCAATATAATGGGTAATATGTCTCATTTTCATTATAGGAAAAGAAAAAGGTGAACAAGTAATCACAAAAGTGAATAAGATATAAGAAATGGAAATAAGAATAGGTGGGTCAGAAATGGATAAGACACCTGGGGTTGTGGCTCAGAAGTAGAGCACTTGTCTAGAAAGTGTGAGGCAGTTGGTTCAATTCTCAGCACCATGTATAAATGTATAAAATAAAGTTCCATCAACATCTGAAAAATATTTTTAAAATGGATAAGACAGGGCTGGAGGTGGTGTATGTATTCCACACAACATCTGGAGCTCTAAGCCCAGCACTGAAAAAAAAAATACCTTCTCCTGTCCAGAGTTAGCTGGAGAAAAACCAAAATGATGGATGTGGTCATAGGTAAATCTGAGAACAGGAACAGAGGACACAGGGATTAGAAGCCAAAGAGCAATTAAAATCATCTTTGGAATTCATGTTAATATAATAAAGGAATCAGGGCTATCAGAAGATTCACAGAATGCCATTTGCTTTTGACACACCACTTATTTGCTCCAGTTTTCATTGGTTCTAGTACCTATTACAGAAAAACGCTGTTTGCTGTCTTTCATTTTGTGAGTAAACATATGGGATATGCTCATATTTCATATTTCAGAGATTTATTTTATTTTGGAAATTCAGATATGTAGGTTAAATTTTTGTATGCATAAGTCCTCTGCCATCTAGAATTCTGACTACCTTACTTATGTGCTCCTAAAAGATTAAGATTCAAACATTTCATAAAGCACTTTGTCATTCTTTTAAATAAATTAACAGTGTTTGATCTAGTTAACTCCCAGTAGTGAGAAGACACAGTGCAAATCCCTAAATAATGGTAGAACAAATATTCAGAGATAAGTAAGTCAGCACTCAAATTTTACAACTGCTCTTTGACAAGCTATTTCAAAGAGTAAGATCCATCAGTCTGCTTTAAAAGAAGTCTTGCTCCAAGTTAAAGCACTACCATCAACACAATCACATTTTATATGGTACTTGCCTCAGAAATTTGATCAACAAATAGAGCTATTATTCCATGTGTCTGAAGTCTTGCAGAATTATGTATATAACTCACCCATATATAGAATACAAATCCATTACTACATGAATCACAAGACAGCAAAGTTCATAAGACCACATATACATGGGGGGACTGTCTGTTGCAATGTACATATTGGTGAAAACATCAAAGAGAAAAGATTTTCCAATACCTGAATTCTTGAAAAAACAAAATTAGGGAAGTATTCAGTATCTTTTAAGAATCAAAGTTAGCAAAAACTCAAAGACCATAAATTATTAAATAACATATAAGGCCATACAACACAATACCAAAACAAAAATAGTACTTGTTTGAGAAACACTTCAATTATCAAAGAATAAAAGTTGAATTGCATCTCTATTTTACTGACATAATTGCATATGTTAAATGTTTTTCTTATTCCTCTTTGGTTAAGTGAATCATTTTCTAAGAGATCACCAAAACATTTAACAAAAAATTTATCCAAACTCAAGCTATACATAATTATAATCCATCTCTGATTTGAGTCATCATGCTACCAGAAAGTTCTTATGTGTGCAATCAGTAAAACACAAAAGATTTAAAGTTTGATGTCAATATCTAACATAACACAAAAGCCCAAGAAACCACTGAACACTGAATCCTTTCAAATTAATGTTTGGAAAATATAATAGATACATATTAAATTTACTGGGATGGGAGAAGTGATCATTTTTTGTTAAACTGAATCTTCAAAATGAGAACACAAAAACATAAATCTAATATTACATTTGGTGGCTGGGTGTGGTGGCATATACCTATAATCCCAATGGCTCAGGAGGCTAATGCAGGAAGAGCAAGATTCAAAGCCAACTCAGCAACTTATTGAGGTCCTAAGATACTCAGGTAGCTCTGCTCTCCAAATTAAACATGCAAAAATGGGCTGCAGATGAGGCTCAGTGGTTAACTTCCCCATACCCCCCCCAAAAAAAACTCCCCCCAAAAAACACCACCACCACCACAAACAACAACAGATTTTAGTGGGAGAAGAAAGGAGGATACTTTTTAGAGGAAGATAGTTTGATTTTTAGAATGTTTTAGTTGTAAATGGACAAAAACCCTTTATTTTACTTATTTATATGTGGTTCTCAGGATGGAACCCAGTGCCTCATATGTGTGAGGCAAGAGTTTTAGCACTGCTCCACAACCTCAGAACTGAGTTTTATTTTGTAAGCACTAATTTTCTATAAATGATTTAAAAATTTAATCCAGGCAAACTAGAAGTCAATGAGACTTTTTTGCATGGTTTTCTAGGGGAGTTACTAAAAGCTCTTGGACCCTGAGGCCCAGAGAACATTATTGAGCTTATAGGGAAGTCACCATAACAGACTCAGGATAAGGTAATTACTATATTGTATTGCTCCTCTGCTTCCCCTGTAATCTGTTACTATCATTAAGAGAACATTTTCTTGGTATTTTTAAATGCTCATTTGTACCAATATCACAAAAAATAAGATGGGCAAAGTTATTCCTTATATGCTTATAGAAAGCAAATTCAAAATCATTAATCTTAATTAGCAGGTGATCTTTAACAGTAGTTTCTTAATTAAATAATTATAAATAAGCAATACTTTCAACTATTTCATAGAAAAAGGGTGCAAACTTATAGAATAAATCCACCTAACACAAAGGATAGAGTTTCATAAAAGTAAAGTGTTATAAAAACTAAGATATATTAGAATCAGTCCAGACTTGAAAGTGTACCACATTTATAAAAAACCTTTGCTACTAATAAAGATAGTATGGAAATTCAAGCTAGACTTTAACAACAAATATAACAAGAGATTATTTGCCTAAGGCAATTGGAGGTTGGGGGTGGGGCAAAAGCACCAATGGATACATGTCACATGGATTCAATCACCAGGAAAATGTGAAAAGAAAGAAAAATAACTTCTCAATTTCACCAGGCTTACAAGATAGCTTGGAATTCAACAAAGAAGAGACTAGGAATGGGCCTATCAGTAACAAAAAGCTATGAGGTTGTAATGACAGAGATGGGAATATATCTTCAGGGCTCTCATATCAAACACACATGTTGTTTTTTAAGGGAGGGATCTCATTTCAAATATATGTATTTTTACCTAACATGGATTTTTTTCTAGCCCAACATCTGCAAGGTCATCACTGGCCCTTTGATGAATGTCCCTCTTTGTTTCTATTTTGTGAGAATCAGACAGACCATCAACTTTGGGAATAAATCCCTCAAATTTCATGTCTGGCTTAACTTTGTAGGCTTTATTTAAAAAATATTTATGTATTTTAGTTGTACACAGTACCTTTTTTAAAAATTTATTTATTTTTATGTGGTGCTGAGGATCAAACCCAGGGCCTCACACATGCTAGGTGAGCATTCTACCTCTGAGCCACAACCCCAGTCCCAACTCTGTAGACTTTAGAAACAGTAATGTGAAGTCTTGTTGAAGCCTCCCTGTAGTTATCCTGTCAGTCAGAAAAATAATTTTATAAAAAGAATCTTACAAAAGGCAAGGAATTCGTTAAGTGTCAAACTAACTCCCAAACCACAGAAAATATATTACACTATTTATTCAGAAATATCCAAACATTCAAATATACTAATAGTTAGTCCTTCCACTTCTTAAGATAAAAAATTAAAATCCCAAATTAATGCCTCAAATTTTAATAATGATAATATTAAGGAAAGGGGAAATGAACAATTCTTCCAAATAGTTTCTAAGCAATCCCAGCTCTGCCATTTATTAGATGTGTGACTTTAAACAAGTTGCTTCAACTCTGCGATTTCTGTTTACACATCTATAAAACAGGAATTACAATATTAACTTCACAATGTTGTGAAGATTAAATTAGATCATGCATGTGAAAGTTCCCAATATATGGTCTATTACTCAGAATGCATTCCTAAATAATGTATCAGCTATGAAAAGTAAGATTCTTAGGAATAGGGACATGTATCATTCATCTGACTGCCTGGCACACAGTAGGCCCTCAATAAATGCTTGTTGGACTAAATTCAATTGGGACACTCAAGGAAACTAATCACTCTAGTATATATTGACTCAGTTCTTTCTCATAGTCCATCTTATGTTATGGGCACTGGCAGGATCTTTTTGATAAGTTGTAGTACTACTATAATAGCTAATAGTAATGTGTAGCAAAATTTACTGGAAAGCCAATGCTAAGTGCTCATTAACTAGGGCTCAGGATGTAAACTAAATCTCCTAACCAACTGATTCTTTCAAATTGCAATGACATGCCTGTTCCAAAAGCACCTCTGCAGTTGCATGGAATACTGTTATGGAATCTGCTGGTAGAGAAATGAGCTGCAAACAAATGGCAATGAGACGAACAATTTTCCATTGTTTCTACATATTTTTGCCACCAGGGAAGAGAAGTGAACATAATTATTTCTAACTACCTGTGCATCAATAACATATATCAATGCTCTTGTTCCCCTGCATATAATCTTGCTGTCAAAGGTTGGGTCAAAAAAATCCATCGGCCCAGGAAAATCCCAAATCTGGAAATTCACAAAGTAGCTATTGGAAATGTCATCTTTATAAATCTTGTTGGTACTCTCCAAATAGAATGGGTGGCATCTTATAAAACACTACCTTCTAGGAGAAAAAAAATGTTATGTCTCTTCAACTTCAGAATTTAAATTTAAAACTCCATCCTGGATTAACATTAGAAAACTTGATCTTTTGGCATAAACAAACAAACAAACTAAGGTAAAAACTGAATGTTTATAAATGCATTGGTACTATCTTTTTACTTATAGCTAAGGAAAACACTAAATCATTTTCCATTCAATCTATTTTAAAGCTGAAACATTTTATGCTATTTTCTTTGCAACATACTCAGTACTAGCATTAGCACTCTATTGTACCCACATTGTTGTTGTTATTTTGGGGGGGGTTGTTTTTTGGTTTTGTTTGTTTGCTTTTATTGGGGATTTAAACTTGCCCAACTCTAATTTAATATCATTAAACTTTTGTAGCAAAATTTCCAGAAGTTTTGGTCATTCAAAAATTACTCCAATGCCTACTCCAGGCTCTGAGGATTAATAAACATTAAATCTTCCCTCATTAAGTTTGCACTCTTGTGGAAAAAACAAACAAGGAATGTAATTATACAGAAATGTCCAAAACATGAGGGGGACTTGTGGGAGCTGACAGGTTAGATAGGCAACTCTCTTGAGAAAAGAAATGGTAAATGCAAATATTAAGAATCAAAATATTCACAATCCATACAATCATAACATAAAATTAATTTGCCTCACCATTACACTGTATAAAAAAATGATTTACAAGGTTTTGTAACAAATGGGAGGAGCTAAAATCAGTTTGCTAAAAACCTATCATAAGTACACCCAAGTCTTTGTAGAGGTGAGAAGGAAAGTAAATAAAACACAGTAATAAAGCAAATTCAAGAGGGTACTTTTTAAAAAATCACAACTATGAAATACCACACAGACTTTTTTTGCATAGATTTTTTCAACAGAGTGGAAAGGGGGAAATTCTAGGTGTGCACAATAATAGTTTAGAAGTTTGTTTTGTGTGTAATGAGGATGAAAGAAGTCAACTATGCCTTTATTTTCCCCTTTACCAAACAGTATATAGTCCTCCATTCATTTCTGATAGACCCAAAGTGAAAACAAATGGACTAATGTGTATCTGCAAAACATTTTCAAAGTTTTCGAAGATGTTTCTAACTACACATCTACAAGGCGGATACCACCAGTAACTACACTCACCAGGTCACTAGGATTTAAGTAGGTGGAGTGACAGTACCCAATTCCCAAAAGTGTTGGAGCCAAGACTCCTCTGGAGTAGTAAAGTATTTAAATGCCTGGTGCCTTACTCAAAACCCTTTGGACCCTGCTCCCTGGGGCTTGGCTGGGAATCTCTGCAAACTCAGGTCACCTGAAAGGAGCCAGGGCAGGAGATGGAATCCAACAAGTTCTCCTAGTGAGATCTGGAGAGGGGGGTTCCCCCCGTCAATGCCCAAGGGCCTGTGTCCCCACGGGAGGTTTCGGTCTGTCTCCAGTCGGTTTTGCCAGAGTTCGGGATTCCTGTGCATTTGGCTCCATGCCCACTTGTGGGAGTGTGAGAGAAAGTGCGCTTCGACCCAGGTGTAGGCCAGCATGACCATCACCCTCCTCTGGGCCTCCTGATAGCGGCCACCTGGGACACTGGAGGGGAGCCAAGGGAGGACCGAAGGACCCAACACCACCAACTCACCCTCTGAATGCAGGACTTGCGGCTGTGCAGCATCCCCAAGAGAAGAATCCTCAGCTTTGAGCTCATCCTTCTCCTCTCCACCAGAGAAGAAGTCCTTTGGGAACCAATCCACGCAGTCGGAACTACATATCAGGGGCGTCTCCTCCGCCCCATACTGCAGGGACACGGTGGCAGAAAACAGAACACCACCGCCCGCGCCCTGACAGGCCAGGACAGACCAGGCGATGCCACCTCACCCCGCCTACCCACACGCCTGCCGCCGCCGCCGCCGCCGCCGCCAAAGCCTCAGACCTGCCTGCCGTGGCTGCCTCTGCCTCCCACCCGACTGCCGCCGCAGTCACCTCCGACCTCCTGCTGCGGACGCCAGGCCGCCTGACGCCCACGCCCCGCTGCCTGCCGCAGTGGCACCTCGCTGCCTGCTGTCGACGACGCCCAACCTACCACCGCCTCCGTTTCTGCCACCACCGCTGCTGTTGGCCCGCCTGCTGCTACCTTTTCCTCGCCTCCCGCCACTGGAACTACCGCCCCACCAGCGGCCAATGCTGCCTCCTCAGCCTCTGGTGCGGCCGCCCGCCGCCGCTCCGCATGCTCCCACCACCGCCGCTGCTCCACCTGCAGCTGCTGCCTCCTCCCCGCCTTCAGCGCCGCTGCCCCGTCTACCAAGGCCCCGCCTCCCGCGGCCCCAGCCCCGCTTCCTGCCACCTCCGCGGCCCCGCCTGCTGCTACCTTTGCCTTGCCTCCCGCCACTGGAACTACCGCCCCACCTGCCGCCAATGCTGCCCCCTCAGCCTCGCGTGCCCCCGCCGCCGCTCCACAGGCTCCCGCGCCTGCCGCTGCTGCCGCCGCCACCGCTGCTCCACCTGCAGCTGCTGCCTCCTCCCCGCCTTCAGCAGCAGCCGCCACCGACCCACATCCCGCTGCTGCCCTGGCTGCCAAGGCCCCGCCTCCCGCGGCCTCAGCCCTGCTTCCTGCCACCTCTGCTGCTCCGCCTGCTGCCTCCACCGCCTGTTGCCGCTGCCGCTACCTTTGCTGCCCCTCCGCCTGCTGCCTGAGCCGCTTCTTAGGAGCTGTAAGGTAGGTGGTGCCTTGCACGTGCCCGGAATCGTCTGACTCATGGCAGTGGGGCTGGGATGAGGATTCGTGAGGAGTGCGGCCCTGCCTCAATTCTTGCAAATCTTAGTCCCTCTGCCCTTGGCTCGGCCCTTGACCACACGCACCATGGTCCTTCCCTGTAGTGCAAGGCTCCTCACAGTGTCTCTACATTCTTCTGAGCTCTTGAGAGCACCCCACAACGGGAGATGCTTTCTGGGATTTTGGGGAAGAACTGATTGTTCTGCTCCTCTAATTATACTCCTGGAACCAATAATTACTGATGCCTTGATACTGAGTATCCAACAAAGGGCTTGAAACTGGAACGGATTTGGACCCTACCTGCCCTTAAAACTGCTTTAAGATCAAGAGATGTCGGACATCTGAGAAAATTGCCTCCACAGATTAAAAAAGAATAAAAATAATTAGCAAAAAATTCCAGAAACTCCTCAAAATCAAAAATTCTGGAAAATCCCCAAAAGCAAAACTTGAAATGACTACATCCTACATAACACCCTAAATGCACACAAGTGAAATATTGTGTAGGCACTCTATTGGATGTTTTATAAGTGGTCTGGAGATGATTTAAATTATATGGGAGGTTGTAGGTAAGTCTTATGTAAAGTCTATCCCATTTTATGTGAGTGTTGAGCTTCCACAGATTTTGTTATTGGGTTAGGAGGGTCATGGAACCAAACCTACACAGATACTGAGAGACAACATATGTTGATTCAAAGAAAATCTGATATTTCAGAAATGCAGAAAGTCAAAAGCAGAAGCCCTACTTCATTTTGGGGTCTTGTGAAGTACATCTTTTCCTAACTTTTCATCTAAGTATTGAAATATGTATGCGTCCATGTGTTGGCTTTTCTACAAATCTCATTTATCATTTATATCTCATCCTTCCATTTGGGTCTTCCATTATCATGACAGTGACTGTGTGTGAATGTGTATGTGAAATGAGTCTCATTTCTTTCTTTCTGTTTTTGGTACTGGGGATTGAACTAAGGGGTGCTTAACCACTGATCCACATCCCAGCCTGTTTTAATATTTTATTTAGAGACAGGGTCTCACTGAGTTGCTTAGGCTCCTCCCAAGACAGGCATCTAGCATTAGATGGGCAGCATCAGGTGAAGAAGGTGGCTACCCTGCCAAGGTCTCTGCTCTTTGGCTCAGTCCTGGTCTGTCAAATTCTGCAGAGGTTTTAACATCCTGTGTCTCAGAAAAGTCACTGCCTGGGATTATTAATGAGTCTCCCAGTCGGGATAAGGTAGGACTGCTGTAAGAACAGCTGCAAGGGACAACCCAGGCCCCGAATCCAAGCCCCTGCTTTCACAGTTGGCCATTTGTGTCTGTGAGTACCTACACACTAGAAATATTCAGGGCGGAGAAGCTGCAAGAGCATGCAGCCTTCTTTTCCTTATCATTATTCCCTAAAAATACAGTCCAACAGCTATGTATATAGTTACATTTTACTAGTCATGATGATTAATCTAGAGGTAACTCATATGGGATGATATATGTAGGTAATGTGCAAATGGTGTGTTATTGTATACAAGGGACTTGAGCAAATCTGGATTTTGGTATCTGCGTGGGGCTCTGGCACCAGCCCCTCATGGATACCAAGGGATGAGAGTCCAGGGGCAGTACCTAGATATGCTCTGTATTTCAGTGTCACAGGGAGAGCACTCTACAGGGGGCATTGTTTCAGTTGGTGGAAAATATGAGCGCTTGCTAGGCTGAAGGCTGAGCCTGTGAGAGCTGCTCCTCTAATATGGTTGCAGATGCTGAAGGACTGTTTGCTGGGAAAATGTTACTAGAAAACAGGCCCATTGCCAGCTTCGTGGTTGCACAATAATAACCCATCATTGATAGAAAGATTGCAGCAGCAGCTCTGCCCATTCTGTACCTAAGGCTTATTGAGACATCCTAAGCAGTTTCTAAACTAGGGAGTCTGTTGCAATTGTGTGTCTGAGAGATTCAGGCCTCTTCCCAGAGGTTGATCCCAGCATCACACTCAGGCAGCCCAAGCTCTGTGTTAGGTACAGTAAAGAACCCTGGAAAATTGACAGAGAAAGCTACTGGGGCACCTGGTCCACCTGAGATGGGTAGGTGATGCTTTCATCAGGAAAAGCAGTGCCTTTTTGAAATCAAAATCTGGGTTGACCTACTCACTAAATGAAGAGGGGAGATGCCTCCATTTCCATCTAGTACTCTCTCTGAATTTGGTATTTAGTATATAAACAGGAAGGTGCCCTTTTAATTCTAGAAGAGTGTGTCTCTTAGATACTATTTATGGTACAGTAAACCTGAGCAAGAATTTTCCAGAATAATAAGCAGCATAGGGAGATTTTAGTATCTGTTCACCAAGGCTGTTTTGAGGTTAAATTTCTAGTTTTTCAGAAAACTCTTAACCCTGCATGGTACCTAATTCAACTGTTGGGGTTTGCTTTTGTTTTCTTTTTCTTTCTTTCTTTTTTTTTTTTTGGCTGTGATCAAAGTAGTGTGACTACATTCTCTAAGTACGAGATTAGCTTGATCTTGGGCATGTGAGCATAAAAGACCCATCTCCACTAACAATGTGGCATGCCCCCAGACTTTTCTGAGAAGGTGTTTGATGGGGGAGCCTGACCTCACTTTGGTGTGAGTGGGTGGATTGTTCTCTGAGCGGGGATGGAGATGAGCTAGAAGTGGTTCTGATCTGGCTTGCTCTCTCCTTCAGAACCCAGTGGCCCTCTTGTGTGCAGTGACTGCAATGCTGACATGGACAGTTACTCCAAGGAGCAGGCCCCAAACTCTCAGCCCACATCCACAGACAGCAGACAGCACATAGCCAAGTGCACTGCATGGCCAGGAGCCCAGCCAGCCTGATGGAGGAGAATCTCCACATCATCTTTGCAGTGGTGCCTAGGGACGGGTGGAGTGAATGTTGCTAATCCAACACACACCATGGGTCAGAACAGTTAGGCTTTCTTCCTTCTCTGAACCCCATTTTTTGTTAAAGCAAATGTGGTGTTGTCCATGTTGCCGGATTATTAGCTGAGGCTTTTATTAAGGAAAAGGCTACTGGTGTTGGTAGCTGTGCATCTTTCAATAGTGACATTTTAATTCTGCCAATATAATATTACATTGGGGGATAAAAAAGATCAAGTTCTCACCCTTCTGGGCTATTTCTACTGAGGAGCCAGAGCAGGCCTGTCCACACCCTTCCCTCACACAGACGGGAATGGGTGTGGACTATGTAAGATTTTTCCCTAGACCTGGGTGAGTTTTCACTTTTGAGACCTGTAGCTAACCATCTTATGAGTGCCAATTCACTGAAAATTACATTGAAACAAATAAGGTCCTTAAAAAAATCTCAAAGTACATTTATTTAGCCAAAAATCTGAAGGGGAGATATTAGCCAAATGGCTACCTGTGTAAGATGTTTCTGTCAGAGGTTATCATTGTTCCAGAAGGTAAGCACATTTAGTTTTGTCCTCAACAGTTAACTTATTAATGTTACTTTCACAAAATATGTGAATCTGCTGCTTCTGAGAGGCATTGTGAAACAGGAAGTATTACTTTTATGTACAGACTTATGTATTTATAGAAATTTTGTTACAATGTACATTGAAAATCATGTAAAATATTGAAGTGTCTAACAAATGGCATTGAAGTGTCTTTAATAAAGGTTGATTTATAAGTGTTGAGCATATGGCTTGGCTCGTTCCTTCTTTTCCATAGATTACCTTATCAATTCAGTCATTCTGCTTTTAATATTTTCCCCAGTAGGGGGAAATTTGGGCAAGGCAGGATCATGTACTATGGCTCCAGGGTAGACACGACAGTTAGATTCCTATGATTTCTCTCTGAATTTTTCTACACCTGCATTTCATTAGTAAAGCCATAAACCCCCAAAGTATAGTGATTTTTCCATTTCATCTTCTCTCCTTCCAGGGATGACTCCACTAAGAAAGAGGAAGCATTGCTGTTTCCAGCTCTAGTCCAGGCCCCATCTGAGCCTGGAGGCAGAACAATGGAGTAGGGATCGATCAGACTTCCTGAAGGACTGCATGCCCCTATTTAGCCACTGGAGCTGCACATGCCCACTTCCTCTCACACACCACATGGGTCACTGGACCATGTATTGGTAGATGCCACCTGAGGGTCATTGAATATAGCACCTTGTTAACAGGAAGAAATCCTGTCTGCACCTGCCGGAGGTGCTTTTTAAACAGAGCTCTAACCTTACACCACAGGAACTGACCCCAGGGAGAAATGCCCACATGCACAGCTTTTGCACCCCCACCCCACTTCCTCCTTCCCTTGTCATTCTTTTCAAATTATAACAATCTCTCTACAGCATCCACTATGGGGTGGTAGGAAATGATAGATCATATACAGATCATATGCAAGCTTTGCCAGGCTGGCTGTGGCACTGCCAGGGACATTTCTTATGGTGTTCTGAAGGGATGTTCAGAGTCCCACCATGACACATTTTCTTTGTGGCATCCTGATGACAACTCCAGCCAGTCTGACCATGAGTACCATGGTCATAGTCATAGCAGCTTTAGGCTTCAGCACAAGTTCTGCTGCTTCCCAGAAGGCAGGGCTCTCACTGGGGCCCCCTTTCTTCATGGAAGTTCACGAGTGGCATCCGCTCAGGAACCCTCTTTCCCCATGTCTGACAGCAGGCAGTGGGTCTGGTCGTAGGCACCCAGAAAGATGAACCCTCCCAGGCTAACAGATGCCATTCAATGGAAGATACCCACAAATAATCCAGAGGAAAGAAGAAGAGACTCACAATGAATCTGTGTCAAACTGGTTAAACTCCAATGCCCACAGTGTGCTAAGGGTTGCTAATTTGGAGCCAGTGAAAATCTGTGACCATGAGAAGACTGCTACTCTGAGCCTCAATTCTCTAGGTACTTGTGCTGGCATGAAGACTTACAAGGACCCGCTGAGTGCAGTCTCCAGCAGAGGTATCAATAAATGAGAAAATGAAGTCTAGAGAGATGAAAAGATCTCAGGCGTTCTGGTCCAATAAGCACCCCACAGCTAGCTGAAAAAAATAGGCTCTTCCAAAATTTGACATGGGGCACATGGGTAGAGGATACCAGTCTCTGCAATGGTCAGGATGCAGCCTGAGCCTGGACCTTCTAGAAGCCTGAAGCTGGAAATGAATGTGACTACCAAATGCAAAGAGAGATTTCTGGGCTTTGGGGAGCTGGCATTCCCCAATGAACCAGGTGCTTCGGATTCTTTCCTGGCTTTGCCACTAGCTGCCCCCAAGACCCTGAACAAATCACTTCCGAGGGATCTTCCTCTGCATGGGTGGAAAACCAACAGTTGTCTAAGGGTCCCGGACACACTCAGCATGGGCCTAAGGACATGGGCTTACTTACCTTTATCATATTTATTCTTCTTGCTTTTGCTTCTTGGGTCATTTGTATCTCCAACCTTGACCTTCACCATTCCCACCTCCCCTTCTGGCTTGATTTTGGCCCCTTGGGGGTCATAAGATTCCTTCCCCTTCTTTTCCTTTTGGATGTCCCTTGCTTTGTCTCCCTTTGATGTCCCTTTGGAAGGCATGGAGGGCTTTTCTGATAAAATAGCTCCCTCTAAGCCTTCCCTGATCTCTGGCTGTTGCTTCTTCTTAATCTTGGGGTTTGACCGGTCTTCCGACAACTTCCTTTTCAAGCCTTTCTTGCTGCTTTCCTTGGTGGCATCTGCTGAGAGAGGACTTGGGGTCACAGACCATTGGGAGCTGGGACAAATGTCCATATAGTGAGAGCTGAGAGGATGCAAGGGAAAATGTTCATTCTTTTACAATGCTGTAGAGAAGAGGTCAAGGTCCAGGGGTCACTCTACCCCAAATATGCTCCAAAGTTCATGCCTTTCTCATACATGGACCTTACATTCAACTTAGAGCTCTTTGTCTTCTTATTCAATCCTCCATTCATATAAAGGTGGGGAAAAGACTACAAACCCAGAACCCAGAATGTTTAAGTGAGGCCCTCTCTACCTATGAGATGAAATGGAAACCAGGAGGGAGAAAGAATCTTTTATCAAGCCGACCCAGAGCTGGGTCAGAAGATCTGGTCTGTGATTCTGACTTTTCCACCAATGTAGGTAATTGCTTCCAGGACCTATCTCCTCTCAAAGACTGAGTTTCCCTGCTTGTAAAATGAGCAAATGGATGAATAACAAAGTCCCTCAGTAACAAACTGCGGATTTAAAATAAAAATGAAGGGATTGTAGACACTTGATTCCCAATCCATTGAAACAGAAGCCCCTTGGCCTTTCCAGTCCTGGGCTCTAGGCTTTCTGGTGGGGGGCACTGAATACACAAGTGGTGACTGACTAAGCAGATTTACTGCCTGCCAGAGTGACTTCTGGTGCCGCCTTTTTTTTTTTTACAATTTTCCACACCTCTGCTTAGCATTTTATAATTGTGTGGTGACTGCACAGGCATAGAAATCCTTCTACACCCACTTCTAAACTGTCTTTTTGTCACACCTACATCTAACAGAAAGAACACTGAGGAGGAAAGTCAGCAAACAATCTGCGGCTGTCCCAGCCAGTGAAGCTGTATCTTGAAGATCAAAACCTGGGCCTTGCCACTGCCTCAGACCACAGCCTCTGACCTAGTCAGAGATCTACACCATTCTGGGCTGAACATGCATAAAAATCTTATATGCTGGGCTCTTCAAAAAAGCTCAGTGGACTGGCTCTGGAGGTACTCACATTAGGAGTGATATAGGTAAGCATCCATGTCACACCTGGCGGAGGGCAGTGACACTGACTGTTCCCACAGACCCTTGAATCTTCTCTCCAAAGGCTATGTGATTTTTTTCTGTGTGCTGTACCTTGCCATGTCCTGGAGTCATCACGCTCTGCAGAGCCTTCTTGAGACATACTTAGAAGCCCAGGGGGGCCAGGGGATGGTCAATGCTTTACAGTGTGTCAGAGTTGCTTTGGGCTGATCCATTGCCAGCTCATTCTTGGTCTGAGACACCTTTAGTGCCTATAATCCACAGCATGATAGTGTGTGTTGGGAATAAAAGTCAGAAGGGCTGGCTGGAGAGAGAAATGTGTACTTCACAAGTCAGGGTGCTGCTTCCTTTAGGCAGATGTTCTCCTATAGCTGCAACCAGCTTCCCCTCCTGGATACACATGGCTCATGGACTGCCAGACCATGCAAGCTGACACTTTGGGGTAGGCCCTACCTGCACTTTGAGGAGTGTTGCTCTGTCTCACTGGAAACCCAAACTCCTCATTTGGAGAGCCAATGGTAGTAGACAGGACCATATTGGTACTACTATTGCTACAGGAGAACAATAAGAGGCCCACTGCCTTTTCCTTTACCTGTCTTAAGGGGAACAATGGCTTCTTCATGCTGAGATTCCAGTCTACCATGTGGGTCATCTTTATTCTCCAGAATATGGGAAGCAAAGAGTCTGTGTGTCTTTATAGTGAACTTTGAAGCCTGGGAATTGGCTCAGAGAAGCTCCTGGTTCACATAACCTTGGAGGAGAAACTGAAATCACCCAGTGTAAAAGAGGCTGCAAGACCACCCACCCTGCTCAGAGGTATGGCCTGCTGAGGAAACCAGCCCAGAGTGCTCAGACTCAGGCCTTCTCTGTTTATGCAGATTGAGTGGGCACTGAGGCCCCAAGGGTGACTCAGCCTTCAGAATGCAACCCGAGATCTATTTAGTCAATACACATTTTAGACCTAGGGGACCTATAGAGCACTTCAATTCCCACAGGCATGGAATGCAGAGTGGTCCCACTCACCTTGGCTTTTTCTTTCATGCTTGAAGGCAAATCAGACTCAACTACTCAGGCATTGGTAGATGTGAGTTTAGGGGCTACAAGACACAAACACGAGCCACAAGGGTCTTCTCCTCTAAATACAGCAGGCAGGTTTCATTTCAACAAACTACTCTTGGATGGAGGATTAGAGGAGAACTCGTTGCTGGCATGACCCTGAGTTAGTGAACAGACACTCCCCCTCATAGGAGCCCCCACCTACAAATTTAAGCTTCATGGAGCCTGTGTCAGGATTTTAAACAGCAACAGGTCAAAAACACAGTCCAGAACTCGAGAAATTCTGAGTTCCTCCATGCACAGAACCCTGCCAGCAGAACAGCAGCTCGCCAAAAATGGGAGGAATTGAGCACTGCAGAGATCTGGCAGCATAGAGACACAGAGTCTCAGATTCTATGGAGATAGAGCACACCACTGTGACCTGCATCTCCACATGGCACCAGACCCAGGACTGATATTTGGACTTAGTGGAGAAACAGCCCAGTTCCCTCCTCCTCACCAGACATGAGGAAACAGGAGGTCACCATCTTGGAAAAATCTACCTCATCAACTTTTGGTGGATCTAAAGGGCAGTGAGATCGGCAACAGAACAGGTGTGTGACCCCCAGCCCCCTCTTCCACACAGCTGTGATAACTCAAAAACTTTTCTTGCCAGTTCTCAATGGGCATGAAAATCAGAGCCGAGTGAAATTGAAAAGGTGCCTGATCTCCAACTCCCCCTCCCCCCAGCTGTGATAACCAAAACCTTTCTCACCAGGTCTCTGTGGGTGATATCAGCCCAGTGAAACTGAGAAGGTGCCAGATCTCCAACTCCCCCTCTTCCATTGTGATAACCCCAAACTGTTCTCGCCAGCTTTCAGTGAGCATGGCTATCATAGAGGATAAGTCAGAACAGGTTGCCATTTTCCAACTCCCTTTCTCCATAGCTGTGATGACTTGGTGACTACCCAACACAGAGAGTGCTCAGTTGATTAGACCTAGGGGACTGTTCCTATAGGGCACCTCAATTCCCACAGGCATGGAATGCAGAGTTGTCCCACTCACCTTGGCCTTTTCTTTCACGAGCATGGGGCAGCCTGGGTGCCACATGCCCAGAGTGAACCCAGGGATGTGGAGAAGTGTCCCAGTAATTGAGGCCTGGTGAGGAGGAGAAGTGAGGGGGATAGAGACCAGGAGCAACCCAAAGAGACCAGGATTGGGGAGGCACCTGGCAGGGGAAGGAGAGCCACCCCACAGGAATTGATTCCTATGTCCTGAGGGCAGAGACTCAACCTGGAAAGCACAATGCCACCTACTAGAAGAGAAGAAAACAGAATTCTAAGAGTACATTTTTTTTTCTTTCTTCTTTTCTTTCTACTTTTCTTCCTCCTTCTGTCCCCCTCCCAACCTCCCAAGCATTATTATTTCTACTATGTGTAATTTACTAAATGCAAATATGTGAATGTTTCTATGCTTCTTATAGTCTTCCTAAGTACTTAGCTACCCCAGAATACTTCTATTAATAACCCCTTCATTAGAGCTCTCCTCCAAATTAGCTAACATATATTAACCCCCATATCCTCAAATCTTTCCCCCTAAACATAAAAGTCCTACATCCAACCCTCAGTTCTCTATATGCCTTTTTGAAGCTAATGAATTTATTTTAAATTGCAATTGAACCCAATATATCTAGACATTGTCTCCCCTCACAAAGGAGAGATCTTGGAGCTATACAAAAGCAACAAGAATTTATAGGAGAAAAGAATGACAAGCAATCACGCAAAGCTGGAAGGAAATGTGAATATCATGAAAAAAACAAGGAAAAAAAGTAACACAAACAATGCAGGACAAGTCAACAATAGAGGAGATGGTAGCTACAGCAGAAAAAAAATGTCAGATAAATATTTCAATATATACATGCTTCAGATGATCTGGAGTCTCAAGAAAGACCTTAGACAGCAAATGGAGACAATGAAAGATCACTTTGACAATGAATTACAGAAACAAATCCAAGAAGCAAAAAGATCAACTCTACAGGGAGATAGAGGTTATACAAAAAAATCAAGCAGAATTCCTGGAAATGAAGGAAATTATGAACCAAACTAAAAACTTAAATGAGTGTATCACCAGCAGAGTAGATCAACTAGAAGTCAGAACATCAGACAACGAAGACAAAATATACCATCTTAAAAAGAGTCTAGACAACTCAGATAGGTTGATAAGAAACCAGGAGCAGAACATCCAAGAAATTTGGGATAACATTAAAAAGACCAATTTTAAGAGTTATTGGGATAGAGGAAGGTATAGAGGTCCAACCAAAGGAATGAACAATCTGTTAAATGAAATAATTTTACAAAACTTTCCAGACATGAAGAATGAAATGGAAATCCAAATCCTATAAGCGTACAGGATGCTGAATGTAGAAAACCACAAGAGATCCACACCAAGACATATTATAATGAAAATGTCCAACATACAGAACAAGGAGAGAATTTTAAAAGCCACAAGAAAAGGAGGCAGATTACATTTAGGGGTAAACCAATTAGGTTAACAGCTGATTTTTCAACACAGACACTGAAAGCTAGAAGATCCTGGAACAATGTATTTCAAACACTGAAAGATAAAGGGTTCAACCAATTTTGTATCCAGCAAAATTAAGCTTCAGTTTTGATGATGAAATAAAAACCTTCCACAATAAGCAAAAGTTAAAAGAATTGCAACTAGAAAACCGCCCCTGCAAAGCATCCTGGGCAAAGCATTACATGAACAGGAACTGAAAAACAACAATGAAAATCAACAGTGGGAGGTAGTAAAGTAAATGGAAAAACTAATCAAAGAGGAAAAAAAATCAAGTTAAATAACAGAAATTAACAAATATGGCTGGAAGTACAAACCATATCTCAATAGTAACCCTAAATCATAATGGCTTAAACTCACCAATCAAAAGACACAGGGTAGTAGTCTGGATTTTAAAAAAGGATCCAACAATATGCTGCCTACAGGAGACTCATGTGATAGGAAATGACAAACACAGGCTGGAGGTGAAAGGTAGGGAAAAAACATACCACTTTCATGGACCTTGGAAGCAAGCAGGGGTGTCCATATTCATATCAAATGAAATAGATTTCAAGCCAAAGTTAACCAAAAGGGATAAAGAAGGACATTACATACTACTAAAGGGAACCATTCATCAACAAGAAATAAAAATCATTAATAAATATGCCCCCCAAAATGATGCAGCTATGTTAATCAAAAAAAACTTTTCTCAAGTTCAAGAAAAAAATAGACCACAACACAATAATCATGGGTGACTTTTACACACGTCTCTCACCACTGGGCAGATCTTCCAAAAAAAAAAAAAGTTGAATAAAGAAACTATAGAACTCAATAACACAATTATAACTTTGACATATATAGAATATATCAAATAACCTCAAGTGGATACACTTTTTTCTCAGCAGCACATTGTTCCTTCTCAAAAATAGACCATATATTATGCCATAGGGCAACTCTTAGCAAATATAAAGGAATAGCGATATCACCATATATTTTATCCATTCATAATGGAATGAAATTGGAAATCAATGATAAAGTAAGGAAGAAAAATTCATATATCAACTGGAGAATGAACGATATGCTACTGAATGAACCATGGGTTACAGAAGACATTAAGGTGGAAATTTAAAAATTCTTAGAGATAAATGAAAACATGGACACAATATATCAAAATCTGTGGGACACTATGAAAGCAGTATTAAGAGGAAAATTCATTGCATGGAGTTCATTCCTCAAAAAAAGAAAAAGTCAACAAATAAGTGATCTCACACTACATCTCAAAGCCCTAGAAAAAGAAGAGCAAATCAGCAGCAAATGCAGTAGAAAACAAAAAATAATTAAATCAGAGCTGAAATCAATGAAATCAAAATAAAAAAAAATGAAAAAATTGACCCAATACTCTACAATCTATTTCAGGAAATAGTAAAAGAGGGAGTACTTCCAAATTTATTCTATGAGACCAACATCACCCTGATTCCAAAACCAGACAAAGACACTTCAAAGAAAGAAATCTTCAGACCAATATCTCTAATTTATATAGATGCAAAAATTCTCAATAAAATTCTGGCAAATTGGTTACGAAAGCCTATCAAAAAGATCATGCAACATGATCAAGTGGGATTCATCCCTGGGATGCAAAGCTGGTTTAACATACAGTAATCAATAAATGTAATTCACCACATCAATAGACTTAAAGATAAAAACAATATGATCATCTCGATAGATGCAGAAAAAGCATTCAACAAAATACAGCATCCCTTTATGTTTAAAACACTAGAAAAACTAAGGATAACAGGAACTTATCTTAACATTACAAAGCTATGTATGATAAACCTCAGGCCAGTATCATTCTAAACAGAGAAAAATTGAAGGCATTTTCTCTAAAATATGGAACAAGAAAGGGATGCCCTCTCTCACCATTTCTATTCAACACAGTTCTGGAAGCAGTAGCCAGAGCATTTAGACAAATGAAAGAAATTAAAGGTATAACTATAGGAAAAGAAGAACTTAACCTGCACTATTTGCTGATGATATGATCCTATACCTAGCAGACCCAAAAGGTTCTACCAAGAAACTTCTAGAACTAGTAAATAAATTCAGCAAAGTGCTAGGATATAAAATTAACAAGCATAAATCAAAGGCATACCTGTATATCAGTTACAAATCCTCTGAAATGGAAATGAGCAAAACTACCCCATTCACAATATTCTCAAAAAAATTAGATACTTGGGAATCAACTTAACAAAAGAGGTGAAATATCTATACAATGAAAACAATAGAACCTTAAAGAGAGAAATAGACCTTAGAAGATGGAAATATATACCTTGCTCATGGATAGACAGAATTAATGTTATTAAAATGCCCATATTACCAAAAGCATTTTATATATTCAGTGTGATTTTGAACAAAATCCCAATGGCATTCCTCACAGAAATAGAAAAAGCAATTATGAAATTCATCTGGAAAAATAAGAGACCCAGTATAGCTAAAGAAATTCTAAGCAGGAAGAGTGAAATAGGTGGTATTGCTATACCAGATGTTAAACTATACTACAGAGAAATAGTAACAAAAACAGCAGGGTACTGGCACCAAAACAGGCTGGTAGATCAATGGTACAGAATAGAGGACACAGAGACAAATCCACAAAATTACATCTAAAGTTGCTAAAAGCATGCACTGGAGAAAGGATAGCATCTTCAACAAATGGTGCTGGGAGAACTGGAAATCCATATGCTCAAAATTAAATTGAATATCTTTTTCTCACCATTGCACAAAAGTTAACCCAAAATGGATCAAGGATCTAGGAATAGAAGTAAAATTTGGCCCTAATCTCCATCTCATGGGATTATGCCCCAAGTTCCTTAATAAGACACCTATAGCACAAGAATTAAAACCAAGAATCAACAAATGGGATTAATTCAAACTGAGAAGTTTTTTTCTCAGCAAGAGAAATATTATATGAGGTGAATAGGGAGCCTACATCCTGGGAACAGATTTTTACCCCTCACATATCAGATAGAGCTCTAATCTCTAGGGTATACAAAGAACTCAAAATGGTAAACAACAACAACAACAAAAAAAACAGCCCAATCAACAAATTGCCCAAGAACCTGAACAGACACTTCTCAGAAGAGCATATACAATCAATCAACAAATACTTGAAAAAATGCTCACCATCTCTAGCAATCAGAGAATTGCAAATTAAAACTACTCTAAAATACCATCTCACTCCAGTAAGAATGGCAGCCATTATGAAGTCAAACAACAACAAGTGCTGCAGCAGTCTAGCTGGGCAAATATCTGGGAGGTGAGTGACAAGCAACTTGTGAAGGTTGAAACAGTGGGAGCTGTTTATTGTAGGACAGCAGAGGTATTTATACCTAACTCATTTTACACAGCTTGTTTCAATTATCATCATCTAGATACAGCAATTGGTCATTAAGGAATCGTCATCATCTTAATAATTACACACAGCTTAACTTAATTAACATCAGCAGTCAGTCATTAAGCAATGTCCATCATCTTAATGGCTCGCTGGCGTTACTTCTCAAACCACTCCTCCTGGCAAAGTGCCAGGCGCCATCTTGACTTTATCGTGGCCCTCACCAATGTGCTGGTGAGGAAGCAGGGAAAAAGGTACATTCATACATTGCTGGTGGGACAGCAAATTGGTGTAGCCAGTTTGGAAAACAGTATGGAGATTCCTTGGAAAGCTGGGAATGGAACCACCATTTGACCCAGCTATTCCTCTTCTCAATCTATACCCAAAAGACCTAAAAAGAGTATACTACAGAGACACAGCCACATCAATGTTTTTAGAAGCACAATTCACAATAGCTCGACTGTGGAACCAACCTAGATGCCCTTCAATGGATGAATGGATAAAAAATGTGGCATTTATACACAGTGGAATATCATTCAGCACTAAAAAATAACAAGATCATGGCATTTGAAGGGAAACGGATGGCATTAGAGCAGATGATGTTATGGGAAGTTAGCCAATCCCTAAAAAACAAATGCTGAATGTCTTCTTTGATATAAGGGGTTGATTCAAAGTGGGGTAGGGAGGATGAACATGAGAAGAAGATTACCTCTAGATAAGAAGGAGAGGTGGGAGGGAAAGGGAGCCAGAATGGAAATTGCATGGAAGATGGAAGAAGACCCTCATTGTTATACAGAAAACATGTATGATGATGTGAGGAAAAAAAAGAAATGTGTCACATTATATTGGGTAGAGAGAAGTGATGGGAGGGGAGGGGAGGGGTAGGGGGTAAGGAAGGACAGAAGAATAAAATAGACATTATTATTGCTGTGTGTATATATATGACTGCATGACCAATGTGATTCTGCAACCTGTACACTCAGAGAAATGAGAAATTATATACCATCTTATTCAAATGTAAAAAAAATAAAATAAAATAAAAAATAAAAATAAAATTTTAATGAGAAAAAAACAAACAACTCTTGCTACTGACAGCCTGGGGCTGCTGGAAGAAGCAGGGGCTGATTTCCAATATGGGAAAGAACTGTAATCTATTAACCATGTCTGTCAGGAACATGGAAGCTCTGTGTCCATATCCTGAGGGTCTCTGCTCCCCTGTGACATGAAACATCATGGCCGCAGAAAGAAAGAACTGGCTCACTACCCTGCTACCAACTATCACTAACACTGCACAACACTGGTGGGTTCCCTTCACAAAGGACACCATACCATAGCCCTGAAAGTCGCTTGCAAGTAGAGGCAGTGGAGGCTGGAGTAAAGTTCTGTTGAGGGCCACAAACAAGTCAAGATGGCACCTGGCAGTTTGCCAGGAGGAGTGGTTTGTGAGCCAACGCCACCGAGTCATTAAGATGGTGGAGATTCCTTATTGGCTGACTACTGTATCTAAATGATGCTAAGTGAGACAAGCTGTATGTAATAAGATGGGTATATATACCTCTGCTGCCCTGCAATAAAGCGGTTCCCACTACCTAAACTAAGTTGCTTGTCACCCCCCCAGGGTTATTTGCCCAGCCAGACTGCGGCAAAGTTCAGTCTTGAGACATTCGCCTAGCATTCTTGAGGCCTGAGGCTTCCATCTGAGCTTCCCTCAACTGACCCCCCCCACCACCATCAGATACGAGAAAAGAAAAAGGCATGGTAGTCAGGCTGTCAGCCCAGGGTCTATAGGTAAAGATACCTGGAATTCAAATGGCTTTCAATGGAGAAGTCGCTGAACCATGATTCATGCAACAAAATAGTTGTTGATTTTATAGATTCGATCTCAGATAGAAAGAAAGTGATTACTAATTTGCTAAAAAGAATGTTGCTGAGAGGAAAACATAATCTTTTTTTTTTTCCTGGCACTTGTGTCCATGTCTATTTCTTTCTATACTTATGGAATATTTTAAAGAAATTCCTTAGTAGAGGGGAGGAATACTGAACCTCCAAGCTCAGTCCATTATCACCTTGTAACCAATTTTATTTCATCTTTGTCTCAATTACGTTTCCCCATTATGCATTGTTTTGAAGAAAATCCTGAAATCTTGTCATGTTGCCCACACATACTTCAATATATTTTCCTCAATGTGGCCTCTTTCAAAAAGTATATTTAAAATTCCATTATCAGGGCTTTAAAAAATTGCATAGCCAAGCCAAGCACATTGGCACATTCCTGTAAAATCAGCAGGTCGAGTGGCTGAGGCAGGAAGATTGCAAGTTCATCACCAGCCTCAGCAACTTCCTGAAACCCTTTCTCAAAGGAAAATATAAAAACTGGCTGGAGATGTGACTCAGTGGCTCAGCACCTCTGGGTTCAATCCCCAGCATGAGAAAAAGTAAAGTAAAATTTGCTTAGGCAGTCATTAAGAAATTTGACCATTTCTGTTTAATGCATAAGTTTGTACTCATGCTTTCAATAGTGAACACTCATTTGAGCCTATACAGAAGAGAGGAAGTTTTACAAGGCACACACCAATAGACACATGCAACGAACAAAAGGAAGCAGAAAAGGAGAAAAATAAATCTTCCAGGTTCCTTGTATATGCTTTTTCTAGTTCCAAATGTACTTGTTTTGCATTTATAAATTAAGAAGTTAACGTGATATATATATATATATACACACACACACACAAACATATATATTTATATATATATATATATATTTTGAGATATATATATATATATATACATACATATATATTTTTCAGTGTGATCTCAACCATATTTCAAAGCAGTCTGAGAAAAATAAGTAAAATAATAATTTACTTAATTATAGATGGAGAGAGTATGAGTGATTTTTTTTCTTTTTCTTTTTCAAAGCAATTTTCCAACTTTCTAAATTCAATTAAACTCCTCCTCCCCTGTTGTGAAGGTTGCCACACAAGTGCTCTAAAACTGAGCTACAGCCTTTTTTAAAATTTTGAAACATGGTCGCACTATTACCAAGCTAGCCTTGAACTTCTGACCCTGCTGTCTCATATACTTCTGAATTGTATAATGTATACTTTATAATGAATCCTGCCTTTCTTTTGAAATAAAAAATTGTATTAAAGAATTCAAGAAGGTGAAAAAAATAGGAAACTGTATTTTATGTAAGAAAAAATGGCAACACCATGCCCAGAAGACATAGCCATTGCTCTGGAGAGTCATGGCTACTGCTGTGAAAGCTCAGGGAGACTTTAAGTCAGGAGAAGGGAAAACAGGATAAGGGACAACCAGTGTGCACATTCCATAATGAGGGTGGAGATCAGTACTCCTAAGAAAGCCCCCAGGTCCACACAGAAGACAGGTCTGATAGAAGCCTTCTATAGTGTTTCCAAAAGCACTTCTGAAAATGTGGTCTTCTTTCCACCCAATCAAGATTTGTAAAAATGCAGCTTCTGGGTACTTCTGAAGGGTAGACAATAAGCTACATGGACCCACCTGGTTTGGGGGGTTTACCCCTGCATCCCTAGTTATTTGCCACAGCTAAAAGTCTCATCAGATCTGTTACAGCTTTTAAATCTCTCCCATTAAAAGGTTTGGTCTTTCCAGGGCTCCCACTAGCAGAGAACCTAGGAGGGTTTCCCGCCCAAAAAATCCACTATCCCACTGGCCTTCCCAATGGTGCAGAATATAATTTTGTATTCTGCATTTTCAATCCTTTATTAAAGTGCTTTTATAGTTCTCATTTGGCATTGAAAATAACCATGAGTGAGAAGTAACACTAAGGAACAGCAGCAGTGAACTGTTTCTGACAGGCGCTGGTTTGTGCAGGCACTTTTTAGAACCAGCTGGATCCCTACTAGCACCAAGGCTGGGGACTAAACTGGGTGGCCTAAGTCCCCTAGCAACGACCCACATGCAGGGCTCTTACTGGCTTTGACAGTCTTCTCCTCCTCCTCCAAGCTCTCTGAACCAATGGTGATGTAAAATCCTTAGATTTTCTTAGCTTGCAGGGTTGCAGCCTTCTCTGACTTCAGCTTCTGGCTGAGCTCTGTCATTCTGTAGGACAAAAAGAAATGCCTATACCAACTGGATGGCATGACATTTCTAGAAGATGAGAGTTAGATCAGTGATTGCTAAGAGCCACAGCCAAGTAATATGATACATGTCATTTTTGGTTGAAAGGTGACGCCAGCTAGTCATTGAGATGATATGATTATGTTAAGATTTACATTCATATGGATATTGGACTCCTGCTCTTCACCTCGGCCTGCTGCGGGACTCCTGGAGAGTTCCTATTGCTTGGGTAAGTGCAGTAGGAGGGAATTCCGGGGGAGGAACTTGCTGGGGGTTCCAGAGAACGCGGGAGAGAACGCCACATGTGATCTTCCGGGGCGCATACTGGGCATTGGCGGCAGTTTCAAAAATAAAGTTTGTTCCTGCTTGAGTGGCTCATGATTTTGTGCCCAGCCAGACTGCGGCAAGTGATGAGGACACAGTGTAGATGAAATTTTGTATTAAGCATTCTCACTGCTTTTGTAAAATGTTTTACAGTTCTCAATTGTTCTTTAACAAGCTTGTGAGACCTTTTTGTTCTTCAATTATTGAAGCCTTTAATGTGCCCCCCACTACCAGATACCCACACATGTGATGTGACATGGCTTCCTGGAGGAAACAAGAGTATCCAGGGAGCTGTTTCATACCACACTAGTAATCAAGTTTATTCCATGAAGATTGCTCTGAGGTATCCCTATTAAAACCCTTCAGCCCAACCAGACTTACTGTTCCCAGTGCTCATAGATGTCCAAAAGGTTGAAAGGCTGAGGAAGGATTTGTTTCTGCAAAGAAGAAACACAAAGAACCACAATTGTCACCTGACACTGTAAGGCCTCTTCTTGGGCTGAACTATCCTCTCCTTGACCTTAGAGCTTGCATAGATATGGTTCAGAGAAGACTCCTTTGCTCTAGTACAAATGTCTGCTTGTTCTTGCCAATCTTCTAGAGATGGGAAGTGCATGCAATTCTACTGGCAAACCCTTTTAACACAATGTGTCAGTAAGAGGCATCTTTGTGAGGCTGGAGCTAAAATATTCCCAGCTAGCATTTATCCAGCCTCCCTGGCACTAGCCAATCTTAGAGCCCACAAGGCATTTTTTCCACCCCTTATCTTTTAGAAGGCCTTCAAAGGACTAAAGAGTCAATTCTCAAAGCACAAAGTGGAGCCCAGATACTCACACATCCAGAGGGCATGAACGGATCCCACTGGTCTGTGGGGAAGAGGCTGAGCCCATGTGGTACTGGGTTATGGTAGAAGGCAGGGAACCAGGTGGAAACAAAACCCTTGGAAGAGATGCCACAATGTTGTCTGCTCTCTCGCCCCAGGGAGGCAGTTCTCCTTCTGCCCTGGTGAGCCCCAAGAAGTGAGATCACCTGCCTCTGGAGTGTCTGGCTTCCAGGCAGAACAAAAGCACATGGGAATAGACAAGGGCCACTGGCAGTGGTGGAGGCAGCTGGGAATGGGGGCAGATGAGGTACCACGGCCCTACTGAACCTAGGCATTAGACCAAGGCATGTGTGAGGTGCTCTGCAGCCTGCCAGAGAGCCCTCCATTTTACTAAGAACCTGCCGTGCCTCCAGGGTTTTCCTGTCCCAGGAATTGACCCCCTTCCTACAGGGAGTCATAAGGTTGTTAATTTAAACTTTGACTCCACCCCACAGCCCTGTAGGCTTTGAATTAGAATGAATTCTCATAATTTTGTTTTCAATTTGTTTACAACAGCAACAATGGCTCAGATCCCAGTGATATTATCATCTTGCTAAGGACTGTGGACAACATAAGATACTGGAAACTACCACTGATGTATAAAACAATAATAGCTGAAATGAACAGAATCTTTTAAAAATTAATATTAGGAGCTGAAGTATAGCTCATTGTTACTTTACCTAGCATGCATACAGCCCTGGGTCCAATCCCAAGCACAAAAACATGTAAAATGATAAATCATGCAATGTGATTGTGACCAGCATGACATTTGGAATAAAACTTGGCAAAGTCAGTAATAGGGTCTTGAAAGCTAAAGACTAGTTTCAACATTATTTTCTGTAGCTTAACTATTTCAGATCTATTTTTCCCTTCTTGCTTTATTTCAAATATTAATAGATTTCTTAAGCATGCAAATTCATTTCAAACATCAAAGATACAATTATATTTAAATTAATAAACTTTTAGATTAGATCCTAATTTCACTGGTAAATGACAAAACTTGCACAAGTTAAAGAAAGTTTATTCAACAAGTCTTTTTTTTAAAGAGCAGAAGAGTAAGAAGTTGCACAGAATCAGTCAGCACTTCCAGACACAAAAGAGATGCAAAGTACAGGAAGAGCTCAACTTGTTACAAAGTCAGCTTTGCAGGTTGCAAATGGTTTTTGCCTCAGTTGGTCAGTACAAACCTCTTTGCTGTGATTGGTTGGGACTCTCTGTTAATTATAAAATAATTCTCTTAGCAAGGCTTTCAGTATCTAAATAATAAATAAATTGCAAATGGAGGTTAATTTCACAATACCATGGGTGTACAAGAGCCAGAGAAGAATAATGTGTCCACGGAAGACATGGAGCCACACTAAACCTACTAGACTATTTTCACATGGAATTATAAACAGCAATCCAGGTCCTTTTTTGGCTGAATGTGATCTACCCCCAATTAAATGCCAGTCTTGTTGCAAAAATGTCCATGGGATATATCAAAGTGCACAAATGCATTCTATTGTCATGTATAGCTAATTAAAACAAAAAGAAATTTAAATGTCCATGGGTATGCAGAAGACCAGCCTCTAGGAAAAGATGCAACAGACTTCATCAAGCCTCAGCTGCAGCCAAACCTACAGTTACCCAGCGTTTATGTTCTACCAGGTACTCCATGGAAAGTGTGGCTCTCCAGCCAGGAGAAGTGGCTCAGCCTGGGTCTACCTCGAGCCCGCTGCTAGCCTCCCCACCTCCCTGGGTCTGGCTCCAGAAGCCTCCTGGCTTTCCCTTCCACAAGGCCTCCTGCCACCCAGCCAGAGCCTGGCCTGGTCCTAAGGTCTCTCTCCTGGTCCTAAGGTCTGTCTGTTGGTGGGTGGGTCCACCAGACAGGCCTAAGCGGAAGCACTGCTTCCGGCAGCCAAGCTTCTGCCCTGACCAGAGACACCACCCCCTCCGAGGTCCCGCCCTTCAGCTCCTGCTCACCTCGCCCCTTCTTCCCCCTGCCCCCTCCGAAGGAGGCCCCATCCCCTCACTTGGCCCTCCCTTCCAGGTCCAGACAGGCATGCTAGACCAGGAGTGGCAGCACACAGGGAGGGTAGAGGATTTGGAGAGTGGCCTCCCCTGACCCCGTTCCTTTCCCACCTGGATACCAGCAGTCTGCAGGTTCCTGGGAGACTCACCTGGCTAGGGGCACTAGAGGACCTGAGTAGTGCAGGACCTGAGTCCTGCTATCCAGAGGTCCCTTTGCAGACTCCTGCCAGCTGGAAAGATGCACAGGCCCTTGGAAAACCCAACAAAGGAATCAGCAGTGAGAAGAGGGTGGCACAAGACTGTGCCCCTCTCTGGGAAAGAAAAGCAATATTCAGTTTTAATTATTTAATGCCAACATTTTCCCTTTATTCCACATACTTTCTAAATTAATGCAGTAATGAACCTTAATCCGACTTCTCTACTTTTAGTGTATTTCTTCTTTGGTCAAGAAAATTTTCAGGTTTAGAATAGTTATTGATATTTACATAAAATTCTAACAATTTAAAAACTAAAAGTTCTCTTTAACATGCCTTTTTCAGAGTTAAAAAAAATTAGGGAGAGGAGGGAAATTCTAGGATGATTGACAACAGGCAAATTTTCCTTATAGTTTAATTCATTATTCATTATAACCTATATTAAGAGATAATCCTTGCTCTTTAAAAATTAAAAACATTTCACAGCTTGTGGCTAATCACTTAAAGCACTTACTGTTCTTAGAAGTTTCAAATAAAGTTCAGAATAAATTATAGAAATCATGTATTCCATAACTGGAGGACAGTGTGGAGACAAGAGCAGGTAGTTCAGTAAAGGATCACTGTGCTCCTTAAAAATGTCAATGTTTTATTCTGATTTACAAATCATCTGAGGATGGAAAAACCCAACATTCCTTTTTTGCTTTTTAACTTGAAAAAAAATAAAAGATTCAATTATAGTATATAATATAGGATATGACATAATAACCCAAAATCATATTTTCAAGGTCATATAGATCTCTGACTTAGTGTTCATGATAGTAAATGAAAACTTTTACAAGCTGTAATATCAAACAGGCATGATGGTGCATGTCTATAATGCCACCTCTGCAGGAGGCTGAGGCAAGAAGATAACAAATTAGATGCCAGTCTAGGCAACTTAGCAAGGCCATCTCAAAATACATAAAAAAAAGACTGGGACTTATCCCAGTAATATAGTACTCACCTAGCATATTCATAGCCCTAGTAACACACACACACACACACACACACACACACACACACACAAATATAATACTCAATTGTTATCAAAATAACCACAATCATAACATCATCACAATCACTATCATTTTTTGGTAGCCTGGCAGGAATTCTCTCAATTTTTACTCCTAATCATATAATGAGGAAGTTGGTACTATCATTCCACTGTACAACTGGCTAATTTTGAAAGAAAAAAAATTATACATCCATAATATACATAAAAATCTTGAGAGAAAATACATTAACACAATGTTGAAAGGATTGCATGTTTAAAATATTGATCCAAGGAAAATATAATACTAAAATCATCAACATGTGTTTGATTTTACATTTTTTTAACTTTATATTAATGTTGAGCAATATTTATTTAGAAAATTCAATAAATATTTTAAAAGTAAATAAGGCTTATTATAGAAAATCACTTAGTATTTAGATAACAAATGCTCTCCTGAATATTTTGGAAGCTTTGGAACTAGGAGAGTCCACTTATATGAAAACATCATTTTACATTTTGGGGGGATACAAGGGTTTGAACTCAAGGGCACTCAATCACTGAGCCACATCCCAAGTCCTATTTTATATTTTCTTTTCAGACAGGATCTCACTGAGTTGCTTAGCACCTCACTTTTGCTAAAATTTCAAACTGTTAATTTAAAAATACCTATGAAAAAAGACAGCTAATTTGAAATATTTGAATATATTGTTATTTATTTTTAAAATCAAAGTGTTTAGAAGAATTTTATAATGCATGACATGTATGAAAAGAAACTTGAGGAATGGACACAGTCTTTGGCACCAAATATGAGCAATATGCTTTGGAAAATCATGTGTGGGATGCAAAAATTAAAAAATACATAGTTTATGTTACTCTGAAGTATTTAAGTTCTTGTATCACACATGAAGTTTTACCAGAGAGAGATGGAAGCATATCTATGTCAAATAATTTGTACATAATCTCAGTCATCAGTCATATGTGTTAAATATGATAATCTTTTATATTGTTCCCTTATAGAAGGTGTCTATAAAATTGACAATCTTGAATCCATCTTCAATGGAGACAGTGAAAAACTAACCCTATCTTCAAATTATGTCCAATATAGAGTAACAAACTAGATTTACCTTGTCACTTAAAATGGGAGTATGGAGAGATAGAGGAAACAATAATTTTCAAGTCAATGGGTAGCAGGAAACAAAAGATCAATTCCTGAGACATGGTACAGCAAAGAAGTAAGCCTTATGATCTACTCAACTTACTTCATTCAGAGTTCCCAGGCCATCAATTTGGACAATGAACATTGAGGGACCAGGCTGACTCTCAGATTGAGGATCTGAGGCTTAGATTGCAGGGGAAGAAAATGACTAGAATTTGTAGCACATAGGTTAAGAAGTGTGAGAACTTATGCATAGAGACATGCTGGAACCATGTTGGGGATCTCCCTCAATTTTGTATTTGATCAGTAGATATGTATAAATAATTTGGGAAAAAAATCAGAATGATGAGAGATCACAGTGTCCAGCACTCACACAGGTTTAGTAATTGTACCCCGATTCACCTATTACAGAGGAAAATGTTATGATTTATTGTACCTTAAATAGAGTGCGCAAAGTTCTTCCACTCAGGGTAAGAAATAAATCTCATTAATGTTAGCATTACTCCATTCTCTTTGACCTGGATTTGTGTGACAGAATCCCCAGCCAGCCTTTCTCTAAGAACACTGAAAAGGATAAATACCTTTCTGAGTAATCATTTGCATCCTAGAATAAAGATCTCCACAGCTAATGATGGTGCTCTGTGCTCAGGAAGGACTTGCAGCCAGACTCTACCCCAAAGTGGATGGGGAGCCTGGGCTAAGGCCAGTGAGCAGAACCACCAGGATTGGGCCCTAGGGGGCTCACAGCAAGGATGAGCATTCCCTTGCTGTCTCTTGGGTGCAAACTGGTGATCCTCTGTGTGTGTGTGTGGGGGGGTGGGGCACAGGTCCTGAGAAGAAATGAAGACCTTAGTGCAGCTGTTGTGGAAGGACAACATCCATTCCAGACCAAGATCTGATCTGGGACACAACTGTCCCTTTCACAGACCAGGTTACCCAGCCTCAGGAGGAATTTCAGCCAACAGCAGCTGTGGTTCATGTCCAGCCTTCCTGACCCTCAGGTAAGCCACAGCCCCACCATGTCACTCCCACACCAACCCTCCAAACATGGATGCTCTCATGGCCCTGCGTGACTGGGAGAATGGCTGTCTGGGGATGCTGTCACACAAATCCAGGTCAGCTGGATTTGCTAGAACATGAGCAGGAAATCAGTGACCAGTAATAGCAACAGCACACAAAGGCAGACACACAATATGTTCATGGAGGCCTTCATGGCCACTCCAGCCTCACATGGGGAAACTGAGGCATGGCCTCACATTGTTCTTTGGGTTCCCAAATATGTTTTTTTTTCTTAATTTATTCACAAAAAGTTAAGTTTCAGAGTTTATAGGGGCTGTACATGGGCAGAAGTCTGGAAAGCTCTGTACACAGGGCTGAGTGAAAAGGGAGCCTCCAGATGGAAAGGTACTTTTTAGTAAAAAAAAAATAAAAATAAAAAAAAAATGGGAACTAAATTCACTCCACCTTGCTCCCCAAATAAAAATACAGAGAAATAGATAGCTCAGGTCAATGGGGACCCTTGGACTTAAGGGTGTTTTAAGGGTTTCACAGATGGCAGGGCTTACAGGGGCTGTCCCAACACTGGGATGGCCCCTACATTAGTTGGTAGAACAGCACATAGCCTTCACTGGATGCCACTTGATTTTCACTTATAGGGGAGACACAAGAGTCATCACACACATGCCAATCAGTCTGGCTTTGGCACAGGGCTGTGTAGTGGCTGGAGTGGACACTGCCTGAGTGGTTGCAAAGGGCATAAAGCTCATAAACAGGGCTCACAGTTTTGTCACTGGTAAAGTTCCCTAGTCTCATTTGCTGCAGTGGGAAGTCTACATCTATTGAAATTTTCATGATCATGCCTTGGGAGGTGAAGAATCGGTTCAGATGGAGAGCGAGGATTGAGGGGAATCTTTGTATTGTCAACTTTTTGGTACTTTGTGTTTTCTGGCAACATCGGTCACACACTGGGGCATTCTCCAACTCTATCTCTTCTTCCTTGGTGAAAAGGTTGAAACAATCCCACAGAGAGACCTTCTCCCCAGAAAACCCTTCCTTGGGGTTGGGCAGGGACAGATCAAAGAAAAAACCTCAAAGGTCATGGAGCGATACCCACAGGCCTGGCACATGCGACAACTTTTCAACTGGCCCACAAACAGGTCCACAATCTTGCTATCCTCTCGTTCCAGGTAATGCTTCCATATTAAGTTGGCTTGATCATCATCACTTAACTCAGGTTCTTTGAACAGAATCTCTCCTCCGAGAGGTGGAGAGGGAGCTGGATCATTGGCCAAGATTGGTGGAGCCCGGCAACCTTGTCTGTTAAGTTCAAGGTGTAGTCGTTCCATGAGGAATCTCAGGAACTCGTGGGCATCCTGCTGGTTGTTTCCAGAGAAGGAGGGAACGTATTTCTGGAAGACAGCTTGGAATTCTGTAGGATCCATAGCTTCACAGGAGTTAGGGTGCCAGAGGGCACCAATCACATCTGCAAAGGATTCAGTAAGTTCTTGGTCCTGGCCCATTTCAGGCACCTCTTGACGGAAGTCTCTTCATAGACAGAAGTCTGGAAGAGGCCGAGTGCTGTTCAAGCATTGTAGCACAGCATTCAAGAAGAATGTATTTCCTAGATTTTGGAGGCCAACATGACCAGAGCCTAGAAGTAGTGTATGATGAGCAGATGTGGAATGGGCTAAGATGGTCCAGAATGGGATGGGCAGAAACAGAGTTGGGGGTGGTGAGCCAGGCAGGGGAACCCCATGATCTGCCTGAAGGGGATGAGGCCTCAAGGTCTGTCCTGATCCAAGTTCCAATTGCTTGAGCCATTCATAAGTGGGACCTGGCAGGGGAGGAAAATGTCATAACATAGAGTTTGGCCCAGGGGCTGAGTTCCAGTGCTCCTTGCTGCAGGCCCAGGGTACAAATTGTAGCTTAGATCTCACGTGGGATTGGACATTGACAGGGGTTTTCAGGTCCTGCTAAGGCAGTGCTGAGAATCCAGAGGCATTGTGGAAACAACAGGCTGGACCTGTCCCACCATGAGGTGGTGTGAAGGCCAAACAGGGCCAGGCTCTAGCTCAGGGTCACCTCCACACTTACTTCACATAAACCCCTGCCAGGCAGACAGCAGCTATGGCCAGAGATGTTGCCCAGATAACTCCTTCTGCAAGGACCACTGCCATCTTTTTTGGTCGAAACCACTTCACTGTCTCTCACCAAATATGTTTTTCTTACTCTCTATGGTACCCACATGTCCAGATCCAAAATGAGACACATGGTTTAACCACAGGTTTTTTCTTCCCAGGCTTATAATTTTATAAAACTAATCAAGAGGCTGCATCTGAAGTGGAGCTGGTCACTGATACCACTCCCCACCCTCCTGGGCAGGCTGGCTAACCAACTCTGGAGGAAGGTGGCTCCACAGGCCCTGCAGCTTGAGTTACACACATTGGGACTAAGTGGCTGCTGGCCAGACTCATGGCTCTTTCTGCTGGTGCTCTTGCTCCTGTTCCGCCCTTGGACCCGTGTCAGTAGTCCTTGGCCTACAGAACCAGGAACTGCAGACCTGGGGCTTGGATCCCTTCCTCCTGGCTCATGCAGTGGCCATATCTGACTGCAGTGCCCCAGTTCCTGTACTGGGGTTCTCCTGCCACAAATCTAGGGGCAGACATGTACCCTATTTCACAGATAAGAAACACGACTGAGGTTCAGTGATTTACCCAATGTCCAAACCCCAAGTCCAGGATCCATATGGTACCTAATAAAGCAACAGAGCCTGGGTATTTTCCAGATATGGGACAGGGAAAGACTGGACTTACCTTGCCAGCCTAGCATGAGGCTATATTCAACATAGGGTGGTGGGATCTCACTATATCTTACAAGACCTTTGTGTGATGGAAGGGCTTCATGTGAGCAGCTATGAGAGCCAAAATGAGTGCTCTCTGGGTTCCTGGGATTATGGACATTATGGGAATTCCCACCTGTTCTATGCATGGCCTGTAGTGTGAAGGGATCTGTGCTCCTGGGAAGGTAGTCATCTTCAGATGCAGCATGATTCAGATGGCCCACATCCACTCCTGCTGGCTGAAGAGAAGACAGTGAAGAAACAGCCTTTACTGACCAGAAGAAACAAGGAGGAGGATAAAATCTGTATTCAAGTCAAGATAGCCACTACCGGGTTGGCCATACTGTGTTGTGGAGCATGTGGAGACCAGGCAGGAAGACAAGTGGGAATGGGAATAGGGGAATTGTCTAAGTCTCTTTCAGCTTTCCTGGATCCAGCATCTGGGGTAAGTCTCCTGTAAAATGCTCCTAGTGGCTGGGTCCACCCATCCCTGAGGCCCATTATGCATGGACAGCTCTGGCTGCAGACTGCATGGGCTATATGTACCTCCAGCCTCACCACGCCCTGCCAGCCTCCCAGAGCTGATCAGGGGAATTAACATATGGGCAGTCCTGTCCCTGAAAGGTGGACTTGGGGCCATGTTGCATGCCCAGAAGCTTTCAGCACAGGTCACAAGCTGCAGTGGAGGTGAATAGCTCAGCTGCCTTCTCAGCCCTGGCCATACAAGCAGGCATTTCACAGTACTCAGTGCACCAATCTGTTTGTTGTCACCTTGGTACACATCTGAGCCTTCCACCTGACTCATCCTCTGCTGCACCATTCCTATTCTAGTTGAGACTCTGTGAATGAGGCTGTTTTAGGGGGTAGCACCACCCAGGCTTTCCTGCTCTGACCACCAGATGAGTCAAGGTGCCAGTGCCTCAGTCCTTCCAGACTAGGGACTGTGCACTGACCAGGGCCCTGACCTGAGGTATAAGCCCAGACAGGATCCTTTGAGGGAGCTCCTACCAGTGGGGATGTACTGACAGCTCTTAGGGTGTGGACTTACACCTGTCCAAATGCCTGCAGAGACATTCAAAACCCACTCACCTGGTGAATGCTAGCTCCAAGGCTCCTGGACTCAGCAGAGGGTCTTGCTCTCTCCATGCCCCATAGGAAGTGCTTGTGGGCCTCAGGGAAGGTATCTGTGACAGAGGAAATCAGACCAACGTGGCCCCAGCTGATTCTGCATGGACATTCCCCATGCCCTTCAGTCACTCTAGGTCTTACTAGTCCTCCAGAGTTCACAGGCCCTGATCCTCCAGCACATGATTCACCTCTGTCACATCCTGCCACAGCACTGAGAGTTTGGAAGTCCCTCCTAAATACAGGGATTGCCCCAGTTGAAATCTACAGAGACCTCTTGATTTCTGCCTTCTCTCATTCACTTCCCCTTTTATTGTACAATCCAGCTTGACCAGCACAGTGGGCAACATCAGTTTCAGGCCTGTGCAGCCCCCACAAGCCATACTGAAAACATGGGCACAGGTTTATATATGTGTGTTTTATCTTCCCTGCTGGAGGTGAATTCTGGGGCGGGGGGGGGGGGGCAGGAGCTTGTTTTCAAAAACCTCTGCCTTAGTTCCAGGCCAGGGGCATGAGCACAGAGCTCCAAACCAGATGAGTCATCTCTGCCTCTGAGGATGCTGAATATGTGTCCTATTCTCAGGCCTCATATGAAGGGGAGATGAAGCTCTGTCCTGCCCAACTCTCTTAAGCAGCAGGTTGGAAGAAAGAAGGCTGTGCAGGTTTGCAGGTTCTCAGGCAGAGTGCCAATGAGAGGACCCAATACTGTTCCTGCATCAAGAAGATGAGGAGCACACAGACCTGGAATGCACACAGGGAAAACCAGTGGCAGTGGAAGAAGGACCTCAAAGAGAAATTCAGACTTAACCATAGAGAGGTAAGTGTCTCAGAAATTACCCTTAATTTCTCATGTTATTGTATGAGTACTTCTAGGTTTGGCTGCAATCTGTGCAGAGGTAGATTTCCTTTTTAAGTCTTTGGTTTGATTTATAAGTGAATGAAATGCTATGATTTGAGCCACAATGAAGCCTGTGACACACTGCACTGTGGGTAACCAGGAGGGCTTGTTTCCTTCAGTGTGCAGGAACTTCTCCTAGAAACAGCTGGGGTGGCATGGAAGGCCTGCATCCCAAATGTCAGTGACCACAGGTGGATTAAAGTCTGCCTGGGTCCTGGGTGCTGAAGGCCAGCAAACTGTGAGTACCCTGTCCTTCCTCCCACTCCCCTGACCTAGCTGGGGTTGACACTGACCTTGTGGAAGGAAGCTGCTGTCCACTGCAGGGAAGTCTCTGTGTCTGGGTATGGTGGCAGCAAAAGATAACGATCTATCCTTCTTTCTGACCACAGGGTCCTGCGAAGGACAGCTCTGCTGAGGTGTTTCTACCTGGCTTGTGTTGTGGGATTGGCATGGGGTAGCCATGACATTTTTTCCTGGAGCAGCTGCTGCCATGGTGCTGTGGCGTCTATCCATCATAAATTTCTTAAGGATCTGGAAGGCTGGGAGTGATGTGATTCTGAGTGCTGTGCAGCAGGATGAATCCTCCCTGTGTCTCTCAGGACATGTGAGAATGCCTGTGGTGTGGCTGTTGGAGGTCAGGTGCTGGGAGAAACTGCCACTGAGACATCTGAAGTCCAGGCTATGCCTCTGAGGCTTAGACTGGATACAGAGGTCTTGGACATGAGCACAGATCCAGCTAACACAGTGCCCACTGCCCTGGGAAAGCTTCTGGCTGGCCATGTCACTCTTCGTTTGGAATGAAGTCCTTGAGTTTTGAGAGAAGCTGTCACTCCTGAAAGAGGAAGAAAGGAAGGTCAAAACTGACTCCAGAAAGGAATCAGGTGTTGTCAAAGCCCCATGCACCCCATTGGACTGGAGGAAGCTGGCTGAGGCCTGGCAGCTCTGAAGTCTACCTGGGACATGTATTGCTCATCTGTGACTTTCTCTCAACCTAGGATACAACTGCAAACCCATTCAAAACAAATTACATACAAGAGGAAGTGAGGGGTAAGGGAAGAATAATACAAGTGGAATAAATGTTTTACAGTAGAGGTGGTCGAGAGAGAAGAGAGGAGGGGAGGGGAGGGGAGGGGGATAGTAGAGGACAGGATAGAGAGCAGAATTCATCAGACACTAGAATGGCAATGTGTAAATCAATGGAAATGTAACTGATGTAACTGATGTGATTCAGCAATCTGTATACGGGGTAAAAATGGAAGTTAATAACCCTTTTGAATCAAATTGTGAAATATGATATATCAAGAAAGATTTGATGTTTTGAACGACCAACAATAAAAAAAAATCACATACAAAAAAAAAAAAAACAAACAAAAAAACATGTGTTTCTCCTGAACTACACTCCAGTGCATCCACTAGGTGGACACTCAGCCAGTGTTTGCCTCACCATCCCATGAACCTTTGTTAAGCTGGGTCAGCCTACTGTGCATCCTAGCAGGTGTCTCTATGTTCCTCACACTGCCTGTTTGCTGACAGAGGGTCAGTCTTCACTGCACCCCAAAAGGATGTCCACATTCATCTCATACTGCCTACTTGCTCACTGTGGCAGGTCTAGACACACCTCTCATACTGACAGATTGCTCACTGTGGCTGTCTTCCCTGAATCCCAGCAGGTTTAGACACCCCTCTCACACTGCTTGCTTGGTAGCTGTGGCTCAGTGTTCCCTGCACTCCAGCAGGTCTAGACACAAACCTCACAATGACTGCTTGGTCACTGTGTTTGTCTTCTCTGCACCCCATGAGTTCTAGACCCACCCCTAACACTGCCTGCTTGCTCACTAACAGTCTTCTTTGCACCCCAGCAGGTCTATAAAGACCCCTCACACTGCCTGCTTCATCACTGTGGCTGTCTTCCCTGCACCCCAGCAGGTTTAGATACAACCATCACACTGCCTACTTGGTCAATGAGGATCAGTCTTCCCTGCACCTCAGCAGGTTTAGACACACCCCACAAACTGCTTGCTTGTTCAATGTGACTACCTTCCATGCACCCCAACAGGTCTCGACACCCCAGTCACACTGCCTGCTTGGTCATGGTGGCTCAGTGTTCCCAGCACCACAGCAGGTTTAGACATACCCATCAAACTGCCTGCTTGCTCACTGTGTCTGTGTTCCCTGCAACCAAGCAGGTCTAGACACACCCCTCACACTGCCTGCTTTCTCACTGTGGCTCAGTATTCCATGCACCCCAGCAGGTCTAGACACACCCTACACACTGCATACTTGCTGTCACTGTCTTCCCTGCACCCCAGAAAGTCTAGACACATCCCTAACATTGCCTGTTTGCTCACTAAGGGTCAGTCTTCCTTGCACCCCAGCAGGTCTAGACACACCCCTCACACTGCCTGCTTGCTCACTGTGGCTGTTTTCCCTACACCCCAGCAGGTCTAGACACATCCCTCACACTGCCTGCTTGCTCACTGTGGCTGTCTTCTCTGCACCCCAACAGGTTTAGAAACCCCTCACACTGCCACTAAGTGTCAGTCTTCCTGCACCCCGTCAGGTCTAGACATGCCTGGTTACTCACTGTGTCTGTCTTCCCTGCACCCATCAGGTCTAGACACACCCCTCATACTGCCTGCTTGCTCACTGTGGCTGTCTTCCCAGTACCACAGCAGGTCTAGACACACCCCTCACATTGCCTGCTTGCACACTGTGCTTGTATTCCCTGTACTACAGCAGGTCTAGAAACACCCGTCACACTGCCTGCTTGCACACTGTGGCTCAGTATTCCCTGAACCCCACCAGGAGTAGACACCCCTTACACAGCCTGCTTGGTAAAAGTGGCTGTCTTCCCTGAACCTCAGCAGATCTAGACACATCCCTCAAATTGCCTGCTTGCTCACTGTGGCTGTCTTCCCTGCACCCCATCAGGTCTATACACACCCCTCACACTGCTTGCACACTGTGCTTGTCTTCCCTGTACCCCAGCAGGTCTAGACACACCTTCACACTGCCTACTTGCTCACTGTGCATCAGCCTTCCCTGCATCCCAGAAGTTCTAGACACACCCCTCACACTTCCTGACACCCTTGCACCCCAGAAGGGTGTCCACACAACCTTCAAACTGCCTTCTTGCTACTGAGTGTCAATCTTCCCTGCACCTCAGCAGGTTTAGACACAACTTTCACACTATCTGGTTGCTCACTGTGGCTGTCTTCCCTACACCCCAACGGGTCTAGACACACCCCTCACACTGACTGCTTTTTCACTGAGGGTCAGTCTTCCCTAAACCCCAGTAGGTCTAGACACACTGCCTTCTTGCTCACTGTGCATCATTCTTCTCTGCAACCCAGCAGGTTTAGAAACACCCCTCACCCTGTCATCTTTGCACTCCAGAAGGGTGTCCACACAACCCTCACACTGCCAGATTGCTCACTGTGGATCACTCTTTCCTGCACCATAGCAGGTTTCCCCTAGCCACTCACACTACCTGGTTGCTCTGTTAGACAACATGGAGGAGACACATTGGAAGGCGAATATTGAGAGGTTGAAAACAACCTGATATGGTGTCAGAGAGCATCCAACAAGCACTGCCACCTCTAAGTGTTCACAGGATCCAGTTCACAGGCTAGAATTCAGTACACTAGAAGATGTCTGAACCAAGCCACAGATCTGTTTTCTATCATGAGTTACAGTCTATGAAGAGGCATTCAGAGGGATAAATACCTCTCCATAAAATGTAAAAATCTATAGCAAAGTTTCCCATTTGGGAGCCCTATTCAGGTTAGAAAAGGTGTGGATCACTATTTTTTAAACTCAAGTGGTAAAGAAGAACACAGACACAAGACTCTGTCAGGCTCCACATTCTCCAGTCCTTCTCCTGGGCAGCACCCTCTGGGAACCTTGTTCCTTCCCCTACATAATTTATTCTGCTTAACAAGAGTTTCGTTTCAATATGGGTTTGGGGAACTGGACTGCAAGATTCTGATTTTCAGGTCTCTTTTTTCATCCTTTATGTTAGGATTTTTAATAGGATTTTGTTTGTGTGAAAGAAAGTCAATATTCACAATAGCATCTCTCAGCTTTTGGAGGCCTCAAGGGTCTTGATGCACCTGAGATCTCAGAAACATACCAAGGTGCAGCTGTTTGTAGAGGGCCAGGGCCTCTCAGGCCTACCCACAGAATATCTGCCTAGTGGAAACTCCTCAGTTCTCAGGTCACATAGAGAAGTAGCCACCAGCGTGTAAGGCAGGTGTGCAGACCAGTGCTGTCTTCTATCAACAAGAGCCCTTGATGGTTGGAAGCTCCACTTCTGTTCCCAGGCTTCACTGGCCTCCCTAGGCATCTGCATTCCTTATGTCCTAGGCACAGATCAACATCTTCGGGTGATTACAATAGTCAACCTTATTTTGTGTTTCTCACAGTTTATTTTTTAATATTGTTTTTAGTTGTAGGTGGACACATTAACATTATTTTTATATACTTATTTTTATGTAGTGCTGGGGATCAAATCCAGTCCTTCACCCATGCTAGGTGAGCATTCAACCACTTAGCCACAACTGCAGCCCTTCAAAGGTTATTTTTTTATAAAGAAGTTAAAGTAATTCAGAAGGAGAAAGAATTAAGAACAAAAATAATGTTGATTGCCCATCAGAATCAACTGGGGCCAGAAGGCTGTAGAATGGAACTCTTTTCATGCCAAAAGAAAATTAGTTTTGAAATTTGAAGCCAATAGAGTCTCTCATAAAATGAAGATCCCAAAGCTGAAGCATGGTCGTCTTACTTGTAAACCCAGCATTCAGGTGGCTTAGGCATGACGATTGCAAGCTCAATGCAGCCTCAGCAATATAGTGAGACTGTCTCAAAATTTATACAGAAGGGGTGTCCTATATTCATACATGATTATATAACCAATGTAATTATACATCATATACAACCAGAAGCATGAGAAGTTCTTCTCCATAAATATATTTCAAAATACATTCTACTATAATGTATAACTAAGAGGAACAAATAAAAAATGATAAAACGGGGCTTGGTGTAACTCAGTGGTCAAGCTCCTTTAGGTTCAATTGTCAGAACTGAAAAAATGAACATGACATGAAGTTACATGAGATAAATGGGCAATGTGTCACAGGGGCCTCATGTGGCTGCAGAAGGTGAGGGAGCCAAGAAGAAAGGAAACCAGAGGAAGCCGCACTCAATAACTTATAAATTTTGCTTTCCATACATGTTTTAATCCATTAAGTCCCCTAGATTTTCAGTCTTGTGAATATTTCAATGAAACGAACACAGGTGCATTACAATCACATGCTAGTGGTATATACCTTTTATATGTATTTTCCAAATACATGGAAATATATATATATATATATATATATATATATATTAAATGCTCCCACCATTCTCCTATTACTTTTATCAATAGAAGAGAACTAAGAATACAGCGTTTATTTCAAAGTGACCATCAATGATGCATATGTTGCTCACTTTTATAGGTGTCCTGTATGCAAAACAATGGGTTAAATGAATTGCAGGACCTAGAGGAGGTGGGCTCTCTCCATCTTATGTCATGAACACTCCTGGGGCCACCTTTCCTTCTGGACCCCTGCTTCTGCCTGAAGAGTACCCTGATCATGTCCTCAAGGCAGATCTCCTGGAATCTCTCTCACCTCTCTTTCTCCTGAGAATATCTTTGTTTCTACATACCTTAAGGGTCCTCTCACAGAACAGACTTTGGAGGGTTTCTCCATCTTTCCATTAATCTCAGGAGTGTTTTTCTTTCTCATGTGGAGTGCTGTTAAACAGGGCTTTAGAGTCAGCATCTGACAACTCCCATGCCTGGGCTGGAGTCTAGTTGGCCTCTTACCCTTACTTTAAGAACTATTTTCATATCACTGCATCTCTGTATGTTGAGAAAGTCTGGATTCTGTCCTGAATGCTGTGTCTGGCATGCTGTGTGGACTCTGGGTTGTCATAATCCTTTGGAGAATGGACATCTTTCTTTCTGCAGGAGAGTGTCTGGTATCTGTCTCGCCTGGGTGTGTCAGTTAATCTTTGTCCCAGACTTTGCTGTATGGCTTGGTAATGGACCCTGGGGGCTATTTTGCTCTTAAAGAGCACAATCAGAGAAAAATCACAATCATGTCAAGAACAAGACTCTGCATGGTTATGCTAGAGCATAATGAAGGCAGCAACAGGAGACAGAGTCCAGGGTAGTACAAAAACATCCATATGGCAGGCAGGGGCCAGCCTCCTTGTGCTCCTACACATGTAGCTTGTTTTAGGTCACACTGCACTCTTCATGGGTATCCCCTTGTGACACATGGTTCACCACCTGAAGTCTCACCACAGGTTGTGACATTTCACTCAAAAAGGAGGTGACTATATTTAGTGGCTATCATGCATGTAGGTGTGTCCCTTGCCATCTGCAATCTGCCCCCTGCCATCAGGAAAGATTCCTCACTAGGTTCTGGAGAAGGATGAATCATAGCCCAGCTTTACAGATTGGGCATCCTGGTGTCTCTACTGAACACACAGTTTGAAAACTGAGATAACTTCCCAACCAACCATCTACTGGTGTGTTATCTTAACTCTATATCCTAGAAGACTCTCTTTTTAATGTCTAGTTTGCTAGTGCATCTGATAACCCTGAAAGACTGAGTCCTTTGGCCCAGCAATGCTGCCCCAGCTGTGTGTAGGTCCAGGTCCTCTGCCACACTCCTTCTATGGCATGGACCATATGTCTATCATTCATCTATCATCTGTCCCGAGTTCCTATCTTCCCAGAGCTGTAACAGTAACATAAAATCCATAATACTGGGTAGAAAGTTTCAATTTCTCTGAAAGATCATCAAAACTGGCTACAGTAGGGGCCACAACAGTATTCCAAGCTACTGAAGGAGGTGGGGAAGGAAGATCTCAAGTTCAAGGCCAGCCTGAGCAAATATGTGACACCCTCTCTCCTAAATAAAAATTTAAAAAGGCTTGGGGTGTGGTTCAGCAGTAGAATGCTCGCATAGCATGCACAAGACCTTGGGTTTGTTCACTATTGTCTCAAAAAATCTGGCTAGGGTAATCCAGAGAGGAGGTGAATTCCAGCTGGAAAGATTAACATAGGTTTACAGAGGAGGCAGACACAGAGAGGGCCCTGACTTCCCGCTCCAGCAGGGACACTGGCACACCTGCCCTATGACCCATGAGCAGGGTCTCAAGAGTGAGTAGTGGAGTTCCAACATTGTGTTGGCATTTCTGCACTAGGTGTGATCTGCAGCAAGCTTAACAGTGATGTCTGTCACTCCCAGGAAGGTGGGTCTCAGGACTCCCAGCTGCCTACATCAAAAGGAGCATCCCACAAATCCTCAGGGGCATGACATGAACATTAGTTTCAAGGCATAAATGTTAAGTACCTTGTATAGAAATGTGATTTTAAAACCTGGAACTCTCCACTCCTTGGCAATTAATGGGAGGGGATACAGCCTGAGAATAGCAGGAAAAAGTACTGATCTGTCATGGACTACTTGATGGTCCTGGGAAAGCCTTGCATTAGCTATTCCCATTCTGAAGATGAGGTCAAGGAGTTGACAAAGTGAACAAAATTGAAGACAATGACAGAACCTGAATCTGGACCTCACCATGACTGAGCAGAAGCCCCAGTGACCCTCTCTCTACACAGGACCAGGGAACTGCCTAGTATAGGGGCCCTGACTTGCTGGCCCTCTCGTCCTGGACTTAGCCCCTCTCTCCATAAGTGCTGGAGGTTGAGCTGTGGACCATCAGAAGAAAGGTGCAGGGTTTTTCCAGGGTATCAGGTACCATAAGATGGGGTCTAAGCTGAATTCAGTGGTGTGTGCGCGTAATCCACTTACTCAAGGTTCTGAGACAGAGGACTTCAAATCCTAGGCCAGGCTTGGAAACAGTGAGCCCCTTTCTCAAAACAAATTAGTAAAATGAGGACAAATATGAGGTATAGCCCCTACTCTGGCAGCCAGCATTCCCAACCTGAAGCCATGCTGTAATGGAACCTGCCCTGCCCTGGACATTGCTGTCCATGAAATGTGATCAAGGCCCAGGGTTTGGTGGCTCAAGAAAGATTGTGCATGAAAACATTCCAACAGATGACATAAAGTGAGCCACCTCAATCTGCCTTAATCTTTGTAACATAAATTAAATATTTCTAGGTCAACTAATAAGAAGCATGACTTGAGATCTGCTGGCTCTGGGAGCAAACCAGAACTAGCTTTGGCAGAGCCAAGCAGCTCCATGGATTTTACTGTTCAAACAATGGGAATAAAAGGAAATATAAATGTGTGCAGGCTACAGGCACAGTGCCTGTGAGAGGCAGCTGGGGCTGGAAAACAGAGGACTATTCCTGGCGGGGAGTCCATGCAGGTGGAACAAGCCACCTGAGGCACCAAGTGCTATAAGTGTGGCTGTTATCATTGAGGCTCAAGATTTTATTTTATTTTATAACATGTTATATCATTTTATGTTATGTTATTTGTTGGTACCAGGGAGAGCATCCAGGGGTGCTTAAACATAGATTTACATTCCCTAGCCATTTGTTTATGTTTTAAGACATTATTTCACTAAATTGCTCAAGGCCTTGTTAAGTTGCTAAGTCTAGCTTCAAACTCACCATCCTCCTACCTCAGCCTCCTAAGCCTCTGGGAAGAAAGACATAAGCCATTCTGCCTGGACAGACTCTGGACTTTAAATTTCATTTAATTTAAATATTTTCAATCTAAACAGCACTTGTGGATAGCAGTCACTACAAGAAATGGCACAGCTCTAAGCAGAAGCAAGGTAGGACTGGTTCCTACCAGCAGAGGGCAAGGCAGCCAGGTTTTGTTTTCAGTTCTGAAACTCCAGACCCTGATGTGTTTGTAATTCTTGACAAAAGGACATTTTCAGGGACCCAGTCATCACTTGCTACTGCCAAGGAACTGTGAGGGTTAATTTAGATCACATTCAGTTGTGTGCTTACCTGAAGAGAGGTCTTCTGTCTGGGCTTCACAATTGCAAAGCAGGAGCACAGGAGCCCAGGGTTGGTGTGGTCACTGGACATGTTTATTCCAGCTTATGCAGGGGCACAGGGGCACCTGGCCTTTGTGGTCATAGGACCAAACATGCCATATCTTATAGCTCTAAGGCAGGCGCACAGGAGTCCCTGGCCCAGTGTGGTCACAGGACCCTGCCTGTCACATGTTACAGCTCTAAAGAAGAGACACAGGAGCCCTTGGTCTGGTGAGGTCACAGGACCCTGCCTGTTGCATCTTACAGCTCTAAAGAAGGGACACAGGAGCCCTCGGTCTGGTGTGGTCACAGGACAATGCTTGTCCAATCTTATAGGTCTAAAGAAGGCATGCAGGAGCCCTTGGGCTGGTGTGGTCCTGGGACCGTGCTTGTCCTATGTTACACCTCTACAGCAAGGGCACAGGATCCCCTGAGGTGGTATGGTCACAGGACCATGCTTGTCTCATCTTACTGCTATAAAGCAGGGACACAGGAGCCCCTGGGCTGTTATGATCATGTTTGTCCCATCTTGCAGCTATGAAGCAGGCACACAGTAGCCCCTGGCCGATATGGTCATGGGACCATGCTTATCCCATCTTACAGCTATAAAACAGGGACACAGGAGCATCTGGGCTGGTGTAGTCATGAGATCATGCTTGTCCCATGTTACAGCTATAAAGCAGGGACCAAAGCTCCCCTAGGGTGGTGTGGTCACAGTACCATGCTTGTCCCATGTTACAGCCCTAAGGCAGGGACATAGGAGCCCCTGACAATCATCCCTACCTTGCACTCCGTGGGCAATGGCTCATGCACTGGTCCAAGTGGAGGTACTGGTGGAGGAACTCCTGTGGGGCTCTGGAGGACCATCTGGGCTGTCCTTCCTCCCACACAGAGGAGCTGCATGTGATCAGCGTAGGCTTCCTGCAGTGTGCCAGGTTGGAGCGTCTATTTTCTTGGAGGTGCTGCTGACATGAGCGGTTCAGCTGAGGTTTGGATGGAATGGAGTGCTGACTGGCTGAGGAATCATTTGTCAGGGAGTCTGTGGATAAAAAGTAAGGACAGGTGGGGCCAAGTACAGTGGCATACGCCTGTAATCCAGTGACTTTGGAGTCTGAGACAGGAGGAGCAAGATTTCAAAGCCAACCTCAGAAACTTATAGGTGCTAAGCAGTTCAGTGAGACCCTGTTTATAAATAAAATACAAAATAAGACTGGGGATATGAGTCAGTGGTAGAGTGCCCCTGGGTTCAATACCTAGTACCAAAAAAAATAAGGACAGTTGAGAAGGTGGCCATGTCCTAAAGTGGGTCCTCAGAAGGACAAATATTAAGTATCATGATGACACCAAGGCACACCTTTGCACCTTACATATTCCTGCCTTCCATGCAAGCATGATAATTCTTTGGTCATGTATCTCTTTCTGCTCTGAAGTAGCCCCAAGTTGTATGGTCAGCCTTAGGCAGGGAGGACACCCATATTGATACCAGCTATGCTTAATAAGCCTCCTCAACCAGGTCACAGAATGTACCCTGCTGTGTATGTGATCTAGGTCCCTCCTGTCTATCCCTGCAATACTCCAGGGACAGAAAAGCACTCTCCAAGACAATCCCAGAAACAAACCCCACATGTGATACAGAATCTTCATATTTGTTATGGTAACTGTTTCTTCTTTGTGAGCATCATCCCCAGACTCTTTACAAAGGGAAGAGCTGTCAGGAAATTGTTTCCTGCTACCTGAAGTCCAACTGTTTACCTCCTAATCTCATCTTGATCCTGTAGGATTTATCTTGGGTGTTTTTTCTTGGGTTATATGAGCAACTGGAAAGTGGCAAAGGAAATAAAAATACAGGGTTGGCTCGAAGGGTTAAAAAGAAATGGCTGAGTGAGGAGGAACATCTTCTTGTCCTTGCACTCAAGAGGCTAAGGTGGAAGGAAGGCTGAAGTCCAGAAGCTCATGCCAGCCTAGGTGAAACCTGAAGAGACCATCTCAAAAATAGAATGGACAAATTGTTTAATTTTTTTTAAATGTTGATGGCCCTTTAGTCTATTCATTTATTTATGTGAAGTGCTAAGAATTGAACCCAGGGCCTCACACATGCTAGGCAAGTGCTCTACCACTGAGCTATAACTCCAGCCCCAAGACAAAAGTTTTGTGAACAAAAAAGATCCCAAATGCCACAAAGAAATCTTTTCAGTGAAACAAGTGTTGTGGTGGGTCCTTATGCATCCCTTAAGAAATGAATGATACCAGGGTGTGTCTGCTGGGATCTTGCAGGAAGTGTCTCATGGGATTGAGAGATGCAGGATCTCTTCCTCCACAGAACCATCTTTCAGGAATACCAACTCTAGCTCTCTAAAGACCCCATGATGCATGCTTGAAGCACTGGCTGAGAGCAGAGAGCATTTGATCCAATTTACAGAAAGAGTCAGAACCTCTGTCAAAGACTTGCTCATATTATCCGGGAGGTGATGTGAATTTCAGCAGGTTCACCTCAGAATGAAGAGCCAAATGGGTCAGTGATAAGGGAGCCAGGGTCAGGGCAGGATCTAGTGGAAGGTTTCAGGGGGAGCTTCCAGTACAAAGGGGCTGATGCACTCAGGCAGAGGTCAGGTTCAAAGAGGCCAGGTATCGCAACTTAAAATCATAGCTGGCTGAGGCAGAATCCCACTGTCACCCAGCTCTATGTCCTGGAGTCAGTCCTGGCTAGCTCTAAAATTTGTTAGTTGGATTTATATTATGTATCTGGTTTCAGGGAGAAGTTCCAGGCAGGGCTGCTCTCACATCCTTCTGTGACCGTGGAGGGATGGTGTGAGTGTAGGCTTCTCCTCATCAACCACAGGGGTGGATCCAGAGAAAAGATGTTGGAAGGCTTTCGACAGGCCGAGCCAGGCAAGGGGGCTCCTCAAGTGAGTTTGAAGCAAAGAAAGTGGAGTGCCTATGAAAACATAGCCCAGGCCAATAGAAAGATCTTCAGCTCTGCAAAGGTTCAGAGTCAGGCAGTGAATAAGTACAGTTTTCTTAATAGAAAACCAGAAACTCGTGTCAGAAACATTAAGCAAACAGGCTCTTCCATGAACAGAGGTCATATGCTGACTCCTTACTCCTTCAGAACTCCCAGCTCAGCTGGGAAACATGAGTGGTGACAAGGTGGAGGGTTTTGTAGCCACTGTGCACTTTTTAAGAAAGCTGCTGGGCTGGGGATATAGCTCAGTTGGTAGATTACTTGCCTCATATCCACAAGGCTCTGGGTTCAATCCCCAGCATCACAAAAAGAAGCTGCTAAAGGGAAACATACTAGACTCTACTCTGAGAAGGAGGACATATCACCTGCTCTCTTCAGGAAACACCTCAGAATTCTGAAGTTCTCACATTCCACTAATGTCCTCCATGTAGTAACTGAACCTGCAGCTAGCTAACAGAACATCCCCTCATGAACACGAATCCAAGGGCCCAAAGAAATACACTCTGTAGAAGACAATGATACTGACCTGGCTGGGCACAATTCAGGAGCCACTTGTCAAAAGAAACGAACTTTATTTTTAGAACCACACAGGCCAAACAAAAGAGCTTGTGGGAAGCCGGTGGTGGCAGTTGGGCTCTGAGGGTTTTTCCTGAGGAGCTGTTTTGTTTGGCCTGTGTGGTTCTAAAAACTCAATCGTTCCATTACCAATCTTCCTGATCATGTAAAACCTCACCTCACTGAGCCCTTGGTGTCCAAGCCAGTGTCCCTGCCCTGGCAATGAACTCACCAACACTGTCTGGCTTGACATCTGTCCCTACACCAAGCTGTCCCCAAATCAACTAACTTTGGAGTCAGCTGAGCAGATGTGCAGCAGCATTAGATACAACAAAGTGGAAGACATGCATGGAGAACCAAGGAGCTTCCCACTACACAGATCACACAAGGTAATTTAAAACTGAATGAAAAGCTGAGCCACTCTTCATGAAGTGATAGAGGAAATAGGCTCATGATACTTCCCCAAGGAAGATGAGAATCAGAGCTCCACAGCAGCACTTGACCCCAGGCCCACCTGCCCACCCACTTCTAAGGCCTGGTGTAATATGAAAACACAGTTCCCTCTTTTCAAAACTCACAGGACCTCAGAACTACAGCAAGAAGGGCTGGATTGACTGCAGCCCTTGTACTTCTTCACTACCTAACTCTGCATTTTTGCAGAGTTGAAGATCTTCCTGCTCAGGGCACAGTCCAGCCAGCTGGTCCAAGTCCTGAAATGGTTGGTGTTCAGTAGCCTGAAGAAATTCTCTTTAAAAATTATATGTAAATTACATGTCATAAATGCCACTATTTCAAAATATAAAATTCTGTTATTTTTAGTACATTCATACAACTATCTATATGTCACTACAATGTCCAGACTGGCTGACCACTCCAAAAAGAAACTTGTCATCAAAATCCAAAAGTAAATTACCATTCCTCCCTCACCTGTCTTCTCCCTGGTGGATGTGAAGCACCCCAGGTTTCTTCAACTATAATAATCACAGAGGAGATGGGCATGGTGGCACACCCTGTAATCGCATTGGCTCAGAAGGCTGAGGCAGGAGGTTTGCAATTTCAAAGCCAGCCTCTGGAAAAGCAAGGCCTAAGGAATTAAGTGCAACCCTGTCTCTAAATAAAATACAAAATAGGGCTGGGCATATGGCTCAGTGGCCCAATGTACATGAGTTCAATTTCTGGGAACATAAGAGCCATCTCAGCCTCCAGAGGAGGTCAGTTTCTCTGTACCTTTGCTCTGCACCAGCTGCTGGAAGCTGCAGCCCTGGTAGATGCTCTGCACCCACTTATGCATGTCCATATTTGTCTGTACCACAAGGTAAAAGGTTCGATCCCTGGTCTGGACGTCAAACACAAAGCCACCTGGTAGCCCCTTCTCATGAAATGTCACATATGCATGCACCTGTTCACAGAGGTCCAGGTTGATGATCCACAAGGGCTTCTTGGACTCGTCGTTCTTGTAGTATTCCAGGACATCTGGGTCACTGCTTTCCTGGCTGTTCCTCAGGATGAACCAGCATCTCCTCCAGGCCTCAATCCCACCAGGAAGGAGTAAAAACAAGTAAGAAATTCACTCATTACTTCAAAGGTTTTTGTCCTAAAATTGATTTTGAGATGAAGTCTCCCTAAGTTGCTCAGGCTGTCCTGGGGTTTGTATTCCTCCTGCCTTCTGAACTGCTGGGATTCCAGTCATGGTCACCATCCATCATGCCAAGTGCTTCAACATTTCTCCTGGGTCTCTAAGTTAAGGCTAGGGAGTGTGGAACCTGCAGTCTGCTCATGGCACCAAACCTCTCCTATCCTAGAAAAAAAAAAACAACACTGGCTTGACATGATGGAATGGTCCTCTCCAAATATGGCCCAATTTTTCTAGTCCTATTCACAGGAAAACTATTTTCTACACTACCACTCCTTTGAATGACAATGAACTTTTCATCACAATGATGAATACCAAAGGAAACTGGCAAACATTTTTCAATTTCAAAAAGATAAGAGCTCTCATAATTCCCCATCCATTGTCAATACTCTTCAGAATAAAGAGATAAGGGAGACATTTTCCAGTGAGGGCAAACTGATGACTTGCCACCAGCAAACCTGCCCCATGGAAGAGTCAGAAGAAGTTTCTGTCCATAAAGGACTTATGAGAAGAGGGACTAGCAGGAAGAAAGCACCTAACAAACAGAAGTGTGTGTTGACATAACAGTCACTCCTCTCCACAGGTCTTATAACTCTGGTTTGATGATTAAGGCAAAAGCCACAACACCATTTGATGTAGGAAAAAACTTAGGACCAGGAAACATGGAGCAAATAAATCCCTATGAAAATCACATCAAGACTTTTTCGACAAAAACAACATCACTGCCAACTTTGTATTGATAAAGCACAAGAATGACAACAGCTAAAACAGTTTTAAAACAAAAATAAGCTGAGGAGTTGGTCCACCAGAATTCCAGACTCATCCCATCTCCACAGGCATAAAGACCAACTATAACCAATGACAGAGGTAGAGACACAGGGTCAATACACTGAAAAAGAGCACCAGGAGATCCATAGAAATGTGCCAGACAACTTTGCACAAAGCCAAGAAAGCAATTCAGTGAAGGAAAGGCAGCTTGGTCCACAATGGGTATCAGGGACAACAGGTATCATCCACTAGCAAAACGGAAATGAGCTAAGTCACGATCCTTATACAACTATTAAAGTGGGCCATGGACCTGAGAGAAAACACAACACAGATGCATAGCGTGTTGGTCAGCTCCTCGTCACTGTGACCAAAATACCTGAGGAGGGCAACTCTGAGGAGCAAGGGTTTATTTTGACTCATGGTGGCAGTGTGGTCAGCCAACTCTACTTCAGAAACCTCCTGGTGAATGGGCATGAAAGAGGAAAGGTGCTCAGCAGTTGGCCTCCAGAAAGCAGGCAGAGAGAAAGATAGACAGACAGTAAGGGACCTTACACTCCTTCAGGCCACACCCTGGGACCCACTTTCTACAGACAACCTGATGTGCTTCTCTTTTTCAACACCTACCATTACTTCCACTCAAGTCATTAATTTGTTTTATTGTTGGTCCTGGAGATGGAAACCAAGACTTCACACATGCTGTGCAGGTGTTCTACTATGAGCTATAAACCAAACTGCTCCATTCAAATTATTAATCTATTAGAATGGTTAACCCACTGATGGAAGTCAGGGCCCTTGTAATCCAGACTTTTCACCTCTTAAAACTTCATCACTGCCACCTGAGCTTTGGGGGACATTCTAGACCCAAACCATGACATTTATGAAAACAAAACTAAAGTAAACGGGGAAATCTTTAGAACCTATGGTTAAGCAAAACATTCCCACATTTTACAATGGAATGAAACCTAGAAAAGGGAAGATGAATAAATTAATAAACTTCTGTTCAGTGAAAGCCCTGATTCAGTGGATAAAAATATAAGTTAAAGACTGAATGAACATGCAAACTGCATATGGTGGTCATGCCTGCCATTCCAAAAATGAGGGAGGCTGAGACAGGAGGATGGCCTAAGACTCAACTCAAGGCCAGCCTCCACAACTTCCTGAAACCCCATCTTAAAAATAAAAATTAAAAAATACTGGGGACGTAAATCATTTGTAAAGTGCCCTAGGGTTCAATTCTCAATCCCCCCCCCACGAAAAGAAAAAAATATATAAACTTCACTTTCAGTGAAGTTCTTCTGTTTTGAATGTATAAGGTATTCTCAAAACTCAACATAGAACAAAAACAAACAATCCTAAAAGAAAAAGGCAAGACTCGAGGGCATTATGCTCAGAGAATACAGTCACAGGGAATATGTTCAATGTACTTTGCCATAAGGATTCCTGAACTAAGATGAGTGGGTCAATGGTCAAGGCATGAGAATGGTACATCCATGGACCAGGCTACCACTTAACAAAGAGAAAATACACTGCTGACACACAACAGCTCGGACAAGTCACCAGAGTCTCATGTTGAAACTCTCTGAAAGGAAACATAGCACTTGAGTCCACTGAAGCAACACTGGTCAGATGACCAGGTCACAGACACAGAAGACAACTTCAAGGCTGTCAGGGGTGAAGGATGTGCCAGGACTGGAAGGGACAGAGGTGAAAATAAAGGGAGACTGGCCAGCTGCTCAACACCAGAGCCCTTCTGCACCCTGACTGTGCTGCTCTCAGCACCTGATGAGGCCACAACATGGGGTTTCAAGATGAGTTCACCCAGGAAGGCTGGGTAAAGGGCAAGGGGTCTCCCCACCAATTCTGTCTCAGTGTGCATCTGAAATTACCTCGGTATAAAACAATTAGCCCTTTTAAAGAGCTTAGGCTTCAGGATAAAATTAGAAGGCCTTGCTCACAGGATGAAAAATACTGAAATAACAAAGTTGAATGGTCCAAGCACAGGGCCAACAGCTGCTGTGAACCACTGGAGGTGACCCCAAGGGCATGGGCAAGAGGGCTGAACCCTGCTCCCGGCTGAAACTTCAGCCTGATCTTCCATGGTAACTATGGCACCCCGCCCTGGAAATCCACACTTTGCCTCCAAAACCCTCAATGTGAACTTTGAAAGTGGCTGCGTTTCCAGGGAGACTGGCTGGGAGGAGCCTGTAGAGAAGGTGCCTGGCCCCTCCTACTGTCCGCCCAATCCCCAGCACCCCTGTACCCGCCTGTACTCACACAGAGTCGCAGCTTCTTCTCTGGGGGCAATTTCCTCAGCCAGCCAGAGTGCACTAATTGGCTGCTGTCCATGCTGCCCGTGGTGATAGACCTGAGCGCAAAGTCGGTTGCAGAGGCTGGGAGAAGAGACCTGGGCAGGCTTGTATGCTCACTAGACACGGAAATCCCCAGCACCACGACCCCCTAGCCAGCTGCCTTATGCATGTATGGAGACCTTCAGGCCTGCCACGGAAATAACCCCTTCCCCCTGAGAAGGAAGGGGTGATGCTGAAGGCCCCCTGAGCCTGGAGGGGTGGGATGAAGTGTCTCTGCATTTTCTAAACCATCTGAATGTTAACATAGAGTACCCAGTACAACATAAACACTATGTAACAGTTTAGAAATCTGCATGGTTTGGCTGGGGCGGAGGTGTGTGATGAAGTCAGGTGCACCCAATTCATCTTTCCCTAGAGGTTGGTTTTCTGCATACCAGTGGACATTTTTGCAACATTTTTGCAACATTTTTGCCACCAAGACTGGCAGTTAGTTGGGGATAGGTCAGACTAATTCAGAAGCTCCTCTGGTCTAATTTCCTTAAACAAAAATCCCGGATTGTTGGTTACAATTCCATGTGGAATCAAAGAGTCTTGGAGGGATAGTGTGGCTCCATGTCTTCTGTGTACACATCATCCTTCTCTTGCTCTCTTCCCCCAAAGCTACTGTGACGTGAACCTTCATTTGCAATCTATTTTAGTATTTAGAGGATTGAAATGAAACTAAGAGTATTGTTTTTTAACAGACAGTCCCAGCCAATCACAGTAGGGAGGTCTGAACTGACCAAATGAGACAAACACCATTTGCAACCTGAAAAGCTGACTTTGTAACCAGTTGAGTTGTTTTTGTACCTCACATCTCTTTTCTGTTTGTAAATGCCTCCTGATCCTGTGGCCCTATTATTCTACTTTTGTGCTGCTGGATTGTGAATTTTTTTTTTAAAGTTTATTCAATAAATTGCTTTGCTTCACTTGGTGAAGTTTCTCCATTTAAAAATGACTTTGGGATGTTTATTATTTTATTTTTTGCCAACATTTCCCATCTCTCCCCCCCTTCTTTCTGCATCTTTTGGTAACTTCTAGTCTACTCTGAACTTCTGTTATTCTTCCTTATTAGATATTTTTAGAATTTTATTCATCTAAATGAACTTTATAGTTTTTATACAAAGTGCTCAATTTTTAAAGAAATCATGTTGGAATTTTAAAAGAACATGTATGAAGCTGTATAATTTAATATGGAAAAATACATTGTAACAAAAATATATATTCCTTATTACTCAGGCATAAAGAAGAATGAAATTATGGCATTTGCTGGAATGGATGTGTTATGTAGAGGCACTCCAGGAAACACTCTAAGTTTGAATTTGAAATCAAAAGAGAGTTTTATTTACCTTGCCAGGGACTGTCACCCACCATAGAGACTCAACCTCTGTAGGAGGACAGCAGCTTTCTGGTCCATCCAAGAAGAATATAAGCATAAAACCTACAGCTTAGTGACTTGCTGATAATCATGTAAGCTAGACAATCAGAGAAATTAAAACATTAACATGTGGGATCTGTGGGCTTTAGGAAGGACTGGAAATTTCCAGTCAGCAAGCAAGTAATAAACAGAAGCACTAATAATTAGCTGAATAAGAAAAAAATATAGAAATAAATGTTTTTTTATGTATCTATTAATCATAACCAGTTAGGAAAAAACATATAGGTAAAAACAGTGCCTTCATAATAGCTACAGAAAATTTATAATACATTAAAATTTTTTATTGATATAGAAGAAAATTATAAATCTTTTTACTGAGATGCTTAATAGACCACAAGTCCTCATAGGAGGAAGGACACAGGTCTGGAGAGGAATGCCATAAATATTTGGGTTTTGCTTAGTTGAGAAAGGATCTATGTTGCCCAGGCTGGCCTTGAACTCCTGGGCTCAACTGATCCTTTTACCTCAGCCTCCCAAGCAGTTGGAACAACTGGCATGCAGCACCATGCCTGGTTAATAAACTTTTCATGGCCCTGATTCTGTTGTATATTTTCTTTATAGATAACTTCTTACTTTTTATAAGTTAAAAAAATACTAGAAAGGTCAAGCAGCATAGGCCCTCTCTTCATTCCCTGACCCCAACTTAAGCCTCTGGAGATGGGGCTGCCCAGGGGACTCCGATGCACAGCCAGATTTGGCAGTGAGTCAGAAGCCACTTTTTGCAGAACAGAGACCTCTGAATTTCTTAGCATTCC